>NC_081376.1:23426046-23736193 GCF_030684315.1 Stegostoma tigrinum
TTCTTATTGAATGGGCTGAATGGGCTCCATCTGTCCCTGTGTTTCTTGGTCTTATGGAATTGTACATTTATATTGTATTCCACAAAGGCCCGTGCAGAGTGTGTGGTACATCAGAGATGAAAGTGGGGTCGGTGACACTTAAGTTCAACTTGGCTTGGCTCGAACTCCCTTCCCCTTCCCCGATGAGCCGGAGTTCCACTCCAAGTCTGTGTGTGTGTCTCTCTCTCTTGCTCTGCTTCTTAACAAAGATGGTAAATCATAGAATCCCTACAGTATGGAAGCAGGCCATTCATCCCATTGAGTCCACACTGACAATCTGAAGAGCAGCCCACCTTAAACTATCCCTGCAGTCCCGCAATGCCCATGGCTAACCCACCGAGCCTACACATCCCTGAACACTATGGGCAATTTAGCATGGCTAATCCACCTAATCTGCACATCCTTGGACTGTGGGAAGAAATCAGAGCACTCAGTGGAAATCCATACAGATACGGGGAGAATGTGTAAACCCCACACAGACAGTTGTCTGAGGCTGGAATCAAACATGGGTCCCTGTCGCTGTGAGGCAGCTGTGCTAACCACTGAGCCACCGTGCTGCCCCGTGGCATAAAAATGATTTTATTATTTAGCAGCTCTGCTTGGCAGTTGTATTGATTACTTTTATTAATTACTCATTTATTGTAATAATCAAGTAATTGTATTGGCTTTATTTTAAGATATGTTATTGGATATATTATTGTAGCTAGATCTTATCTTGGTGTGGAAGATGTATACTTTAGAAATATATATATACCAAAATATTTTATATATATATCAGTTTTGAAGATTACTTCATTTTTGAGACAGATGAATATGATTCATTTCCATGAAGGTTTTGTTTAAAATAAAATCAAGGTCAGATTTCTTGTGAAACAATGACCTTCCTCCAACTTTGCTCAGAAAGCAAGTGACCCTCGACCTCTTTAGTTTATCAGTGGAAAATTGTTTGTTGGCTCTTTGGAAATTTGGTTTCTGACAGACAGATAAACACAGAAGACTATCAGTTCAGAATAATCCAGGATTGATTTTAGTTCGGACAACCCAGATATTGAAAGTTTTTAGGGCAGTTCAGAGGAGACCCTGACTAGGTCAAGAGCAAGGTCATTTCAGGAGTCCAGGATAGTTTAGAAAACATGATCGCATCAGTAGAAAATTTTAGTCTGTGCAGCTTCCAAACTAGGAGAGTTTGATTAAAAATCTGCAGCTTATTAGAAAGTGAGGAATTTTAAGCTGACAGTTTTGTGGGTACTTATTGTAAGAAGGCTCTCCAGTTTAGATTAGATTAGATTCCCTACAGTGCGGAAACAGGCCCTTCGGCCCAACAAGTCCACACCGCCCATTGCAGCATCCCTCCCAGATCCATCCCCCTATAACCCACACACCCCTGAGCACTGTGGGCAATTTAGCATGGCCGATCCAACTAGCCTGCACATCTTTGGACTGTGGGAGGAAACCGGAGCACCGGAGGAAACCCACGCAGACACGGGGAGAATGCGCAAACTCCGCATGACAGTTACCTGAGGCTGGAATTGAACACGGGTCTCTGGTGCTGTGAGGCTGCAGTGCTAACCACTGAGCCACCGTGCCGCCCAGTTCACAGCTTAGGAAGCGGTGAGAATCGGTTAAGTGGAACGGAAAGATTTGATGGGGAGGAGTACATTCTCTGCACTCCTTAGAACATAGAACATAGAACATAGAACAGTACAGCACAGAACAGGCCCTTCAGCCCACGATGTTGTGCCGACCATTGATCCTCATGTATGCACCCTCAAATTTCTGTGACCATATGCATGTCCAGCAGTCTCTTAAATGACCCCAATGACCTTGCTTCCACAACTGCTGCTGGCAATGCATTCCATGCTCTCACAACTCTCTGTGTAAAGAACCCACCTCTGACATCCCCTCTATACTTTCCACCAACCAGCTTAAAACTATGACCCCTCGTGCTAGCCATTTCTGCCCTGGGAAATAGTCTCTGGCTATCAACTCTATCTATGCCTCTCATTATCTTGTATACCTCAATTAGGTCCCCTCTCCTCCTCCTTTTCTCCAATGAAAAGAGACCAAGCTCAGTCAACCTCTCTTCATAAGATAAGCCCTCCAGTCCAGGCAGCATCCTGGTAAACCTCCTCTGAACCCTCTCCAAAGCATCCACATCTTTCCTATAATACGGCGACCAGAACTGGATGCAGTATTCCAAGTGCAGTCTAACCAAAGCTTTATAGAGCTGCAACAAGATCTCACGACTCTTAAACTCAATCCCCCTGTTAATGAAAGCCAAAACACCATATGCTTTCTTAACAACCCTGTCCACTTGGGTGGCCATTTTAAGGGATCTATGTATCTGCACACCAAGATCCCTCTGTTCCTCCACACTGCCAAGAATCCTATCCTTAATCCTGTACTGAGCTTTCAAATTTGACCTTCCAAAATGCATCACCTCGCATTTATCCAGGTTGAACTCCATCTGCCACCTCTCAGCCCATCTCTGCATCCTGTCAATGTCCCGCTGCAGCCTACAACAGCCCTCTATACTGTCAACGACACCTCCGACCTTTGTGTCGTCTGCAAACTTGCTGACCCATCCTTCAATCCCCTCGTCCAAGTCATTAATAAAAATTACAAACAGTAGAGGCCCAAGGACAGAGCCCTGTGGAACCCCACTCACCACTGAATCCTTGTGCACACTGTCAATGGAAATAGTCCAGGATGGTGATGATGATTTGCTGAATGTCAGCTATCAAACCACAGTGGAGGGGTATGTGCAATGGTTACCCTTGGATCATGCCTTGAGCTAGTTTGAACAGGATGGAGATCATTTGGATGAGGCAGCATGCTGTATCCAGTGAGTAATCGCTCTGGTCTCCGTTTCAGCTTTTCCTGATGGCTAACTTGTTGGGCAGTTTTGGTAAGTTTGGAAGTAGAATATTATTGACACAAGTTGGCCTGTCAACAAATCTCCTAATGAGCATTAATCCTGTCAATTGACAACTTGCTATTGCCTAGTAAGAATCTTGCCACGCCACTTGGGAAAAGTGTAAAGGTCAGTCTCATTAGACTTGTCTGATTCTGCCACACATCTTGCTTTAGCCCACATTGCTCAGACCTCTATAAGATTCCACCCCATGAACTGGTAAAAAGGCAACAGACAAAGCTTAAGATCTGTCCCTAAAGCTTATCAATTAAAATTTAAAATAAAGAAAGATTCCTAAAAAGGCATTTGTAGAATTTGCACAGCGAATAAAATGCTGCAATGATGTGGATTTCCCAAATTATTGCAATACTTTCACAATATTAAGGAAATGATGACTATGGAAGAATTCAGAAATACATTTCTGCAAGCCTAAAAAAATGTTTAGACAACCACCATATATCAAAGATCTAAAAGGTAGAGCTTCAGGCTGATATCTATGATATCTCGCTCAGATGGTTGTATGTGGGAGATGGTCATATGGGAACTCACAAGGAAATTAGAGGAACAGAAAGTTTGTAGATTGAAGAGATACTAGTCTAAGGGAGCAAACAGAGGGACACCAAAGTAAGAAAGAAGAAAGACTGGAGCAAAAAAATAATAATGTCACACCTCACAGGGATAAGGTGCTTGAAATCAAACACCACTACTCCCAAAGTCATCACAAAAAGTTAAAGATTTTTAAAAGTAAACAAGGATTTCCCAATTTGCCTGACTTTCAGATCCAGGTTGACAAAAAGTAAGAACTTTTTTTTGTACTTAACAAAAGTTGCTACTTATTACAAGTACAGCAAACTTTGTTTTAACTGGCACTTTATCAGCTGGCACTCTTGATAAATCAGCAAAAATTTATACACCTTAAATACTGCAATCAACTGTGATGTCTGAGTTTTTATGCTTTGAATAAATTATCACAGTGATGTGTACTCCCCTGCATTATGTTTCTATTACTGATTGTGTGTTTTTACATTGATTTTAGCAGGAATGTTGATGTTTTTACATAGATTTTTTGAGGGATGTTGATGTCCTGAAGCTTTGCTTAGTCAGCATTTACTGTGGTTATCCATACCTCTGTTTATCTGGGATTTTTGATCAATCACACACTCCTGGTCCCGTAGGTGCCAGTTAATAAAATGTTTGCTCTAATTAGATTCTAGCTATAGTGAGATAGTTATGAACCATCAGCATATAACTCTGTTAATTAAAACTCTATTCATGAGCATCCCAAATGCACGCACACACCACACACATGGACAAGAACATGGAGATTATTGATGGAGGAAAAAACTGGGAGGGCGATTCATCTGCTCCTGAGATGCTTCTTGTGCTGATCACAACATTGCTTCTTGGTCATCCTTCTCTAGGTGCTTCCCTTAGTTTGTAAGAGGCACACGGTAGCTGGTTCATTTATTAAAAGACATATCAATGTAAAGCCACAATTTACTGCAGCTCCTGAAGGAAAGATAATCTTAATTTCCTTCAGGCTTAAAGTGGCTTTTTGAGCAGAGAACAGAGATGAATAGTGAGCCAGTGAAGGTCTGATAAATTCTCTGAATTTTGTTCACAGTCCCAAGGTGTTCAGCCACTGAGAGCTAATCATATAGCACTTGGCCATCAGAAGGACTTTGTTATTGATAACTGGTGGCTAGTTCACAGACCTGCTACTTGTATCAACCAAAGCTCCATCTGTACACAACCCTTGGCTCCAGTTCATTTTCAACCACACATATTCAAAGTAATTTTCAATGAAATTATGATTAGCTTGGGAATAAAACAATTTACATCTTTCATTCATCCCCCACAATCTCAAGGTGGATTGGAAAGATGGCAGCAAGCTTTGAAGACTATGATTCAAGCCGATGTCAAAAATATCCAAATGATTGGGATAAAGGAATTCCTTTGTTGTTGTTTGCCATTGAGGATGATCCTAATGAGCCCACAGGATTCCATCCTTTTGAACAGAAACATGTACATAAGGTGAGGGGATCACTTAAATTCATGCCATGTTTTAATTTTCTCCAAAACTGGTTGGTTCTCAAACTGAGTCCCCTCAACAGCCCCAGCTGTTTTCAAGCTCTCAGGTCGCCACTGCTGTTCTTAAACTATCGAGGCACTCCCTTCTCGCGTTGTTTCTGGGCTTTCAGGCTTCTTGTGTTGTTTTCTGAGATGTTGAAACACTCACCCTGTTCTAAAGCTCTCAGATCAATTCCTTATCACCTGTTGTCAGGCTCTCTATAAAGGTAGAGATCATACGCAGAATTGGTGTATTATTTTGAGCAAACAACCACTTGTCATTGCTGGGCCTCAATAGTAAACTGCCTGAATTGTGAACTCAAAGATAAAGAATCATAAGTCGACTTATGTTGAATGATTTGATGGAATACTCATGTTGGATTGCATTAAATTGTGGGTGTCATTCTATAACTGTTACAACTGATGTCTGTGCTTAAACTAGCCGCAGAAGACACCCATTGGAACAATTGTGGACATAATTGAAAAGAAATTGAAGAAGAACTGAGAAAAGGAATTGAGATAGGAAGGAGCAAAAACAGAAGTTACTGGAAAAGCTCAGCAGGTCTGGCAGCATCTGTAAAGGGAAAAAACAGAGTTCTGGGGAAGGGTCACCGGACCTGAAACATTAACACTGTTTTTTCCCTCACAGATGCTGCCAGATCTGCTGAGCTTTTGATGCAACTTCTGTTTTTGTTCCTGATTTACAGCATCTGCAGTTCTTTTGCGTTTTATTGAGATAGGCAGGAATCAGTTCTGTCACACAAGACTAGGCTTGAGTACTGTCTCGATGTGGGGAGTGCTGCTTATGGATTTTGAGAAGGAGTTACAGACAGAGGATTCAGAGTTTGGTGTGAATGAGGAGCACAGAGAGGAGGTCTTCACAAGGTGATGTGGTCAGTGTTAATCCTGGAAGCAATGATTTAATCCTCAGTGATGGGATCACAGCCCGGGGTAGGCGTGAAGAATTGGTATTCTATCTCTGTCAGTAGGTCACTGCGCAATCTCTGGCAGCAGCTCTGTTGACAATGTTAGGATTAGACCTGACACAGTGAGTGCTACCAGTTCAGGGGGGGAGAAAAACTGGAGTCACTGAGAGGAGCTGGAAAAAGAAGATGGTTGATGTCATACTAGCAATGCTTAAAGGATGAAGCAGACAGGGTAAGAGGCCAAAGGGGCAGGTCCAATGGAATGAAAATTCTAAAGAAAGGGAAAGGAGGGGGTTGGATTCCTTGCCAAAGAACTGGGTGGATAAACAAAGGTGGTAGCAAAGAAGCTCAATATCATGTTGGGTTCAAACTTCATTGAACTGGGTGTGCAAAACGTGAAGTTGAGGGCTATGCTAAGGGCAGATTTTTCAACATTGAAAAGGGAGACGTCAGTGAGACCACTTACCTAATAGTGTGTCCATACTGCACTCTCTCTTTTATCCCTAGGGCTGTAATGTTGCTGAGAAGCCTTAAATGTCACATTTTGTCAAATGCTTTTGCTGTCCATTTACATTGTGTGATCTATATTACCCTCAGCACCTCAGTTGTTGTTATGTAATCCAAAATCTCAATCAAGTTAGTTAAACATGATTTGATTCCAATAAATATGAGTTGGCTTTCATTAACCAATCTACATTTGTCCAAGGAACTGCTAATTTGGTCTTGAATAATTGTTTCCAGAAGTTAAACTGAGTTCCTACAGTTGCTGGGCTCATCCTAATACCTATTTTTGAACAAGGGAGAAATACATTCATAGTTCTCCAATCCTTTGGCACTACCTTGAACCTAAGGAACATTCAATAACAGAATCAGAATAATTAAGAGCCCATTCAGCCCTTTGGCCCATCGAGTCTGTAGAGCTGAAACTATACTGCTACCTACACTAGTCCTGCACTAGGCATGTAGCCTTGTACGTTATGGAAATTCAAATGTTCATACAGCTACCTTTTAATAGCTGTGAGGTTACCTGACTCAACCACCCTCCTAAGCAAAACATCCCAGACCACCACCACTGTCTGGGTGAAAAACAATTTCCTCAAATCCCATCTAAACCTCCTGCCTTCCACTATAAAAGTTGCAAGATTATGGCTAGTGTGTCTGCCATTTTCACGCTTATTTTCCCTAGCATCATTGGATGCATTTCATCTGGTCCTGGAAACTTATTAGCTTTAGGGACTATTGGCCTAGCTTGTCCATTTTCAGTTTATCTAATGTCTCAACCACCACCATTTGGACATAACTTGAGCAGCATCTTCTTTCTTGGTAATGGCAAATGTAAATTATTTATTTAGTCATCTCTCCTATCTCCATGTCTAAATCTTCTTTTAGTTCTCTCATGATCTTCACTCCTCATTTTACCAACCTTTTTCTATTTACCTGCTGATAGAAGACTTTTGGATTCACTTTTATATTAGCCCCCAGTCTCTTCATATCCCTTCTCCTTGCTACTCATATTTGCTTTTACACTTTTTCTCTGAACCTTAGATGTTCAGCCTGGTTATAACTGGTGCTATGCACCTGACACCACATCTTAGTCAGTCTTCCATCGCCATCCATGGAACTCTAGATTGATTTAACCTATCATTGTCTATCATGGGAGTGTACCTTAAGTCTACCAAACCATTTCCTTTTTAAAGGCAGCTCATTTTTCATTTACTTGCTGCATATAAAAATACCACAATATTCCCTGCTCTAGTGCCATCTCTTTCTCTTAATTCTCTGTGCATCTTCCCACCACCCTCCCTGCGTGCACTGCCACCCTGCTCTAAGGTATTTCCTGACTCTCACATCCGGCTGATTTAGTTTTAACCCTTTTGAATTGCAAATCACCTTATCAGGACATTGTCTCCAGCTTCCTAAGATGCTGCTTGGCCTGCTGTGTTCAACCAGCTCCACACTTTGTTATCTCTGGACTACTATATATATCCCATTTCCCCCAGAATAGGTCCCAATGTCCCAGAAATCCAAAGTACCAACCCTACCTGGGTCCTCAACACCATATTCCCAGCCATGAGCTCATTTGATCTATCCTCATATTGCTGCTGTCACTTGTGCTTGGAATTGGGAGCAATCCTAAAACTTTGAGGCCCTATTTACTCATTTCTTTCCTTGCACTGTAAACTCTGTCTGTCCTTCCTTTTACCTCCGTCATTGTTCACTCATCCTTCTCAGGGTAATCTGCCGCTACTGATATCCTTGATCTTGGCACCAGGAAGGCAACAGACCATTCCAGATTCACATCTGTGGCTAAACAGTTTTGACTATTGACTCCAATATCACTATTGCTTTTCAAGTCTTCCTCCTGGTCCTTGTATGGCAGAGTCATCTGTAGACTAGGCACTGGTTGTTCACCTCAGAGGGGCCAACACTCATATCTATATTAAGAACAAAATACTGGCTGACAAATGAGATATACTTATGGAACTCCTGAAATGCCTGCTTCATTCTTCTTGACTGCCTGGTGATCATCTATTCCCCAACTGCCTGAGTTGTCTTAAGAGATGCCTACATCTAAAAATATCTAAACACTCAATCCTTATCATTGCAGAAACACTGCAGTGAGACCTACATGATAAAACCCATAGTTCGAGATGCTAGACTAAATCAAGACTGTCAGCATGTGTAATTATCCAAGGAAAGAGAGGTCTCATGGAGTAGGATGCAATCCTGCTCTATTTCTATTTATTAGACAATTTATCTTACTGTTGAAATAAAGACTCCAAAGCTGTTTACCAATCAGTGCTTCTCCTGTGCTGTGATAATTTATTTTGTAAGGACGCTAATTGCATTTTTTTAGGTAATTCAATTTCTTTAAAATATTAGATCTTAATTTATTTAGGCATTCAGATTTCTTTTGATTTACTACCCTCTACTATTTAATTATGATTTTATCCCCTAGAACAATTAAATTATTTCAGTACTGTTTTTGTTCATATGATAAGTTCTAACTCAGCCAAATGAATGTCATATGACATCACTTGGTTTTTTTTTACTTTTCCCTAATTTGGATCAGAGTGCCAGGCTAATCCTAATCTGCTCCATGTTGCTCCACTCCTAGTCTGCTTCATTCTACCTTGCTCTATTCAGTCCCACTCAGCATCAATTTGAAATGATGGGTAGAAATTTTTCAAAGATTTTTATAATACACATTCAGACACAGTAACATAGTTTCAGTGAGGAGTTCTGGCCTGTTAGAGATTTTAAAAAGCAACTAATGAGGTTACTAAATCTACTGAAGGAGCACAAGATAAGATTGCATCATGACTGTGTCACTGAGAGAGTCTGGTAAACCCACCTGCATGTTAGTTTTTGCATCAGCCTTCCTGCTCCTCCGATGCTGCTTGGCCTGCTGTGTTCATCCAGCTCTATCACTTGGTATCTCAGTTTCTCCAGCATCTGCCGTTTCTACTATCTCCTTTACAATTGAAGCAAGACTTCACTACTCTACTACTCAAATTCTCTTGTATTAAAGGCTAACATTCCTTTAGCCTTCTTAATGGTTACACCTACATGTTAGCTTTTGGTGGCTGAATAACATGGGCACCTAGGTCCCTTTGTATATTGAAAATTTTCAATTTCTTACTATTTAAGAAATACTCTACACATCTGTTTCTCCTACAAAAGTGGTTAACCTCTCATTTTACCATGTTATATTACTTCTGCCACATCCTTACCCATTCACTAAGCCTGTCCAACTCCCCCTATGCAGCTTCACAAAACACACATTCCCATTTAACTCAATGTCATCTGCAAATGTGGAAATATTACACGTGATTCCTAACTCCAAATCATTGACATGTACTGTGAACGGCTTGTCTAAGTTCTGATTCTTGCAGTACCTCACTAGTCACAGTCTGATAACATGAGAATGACCCATTTATTCGTACTCTGTTTTCTGTCTGTTAGCCAATAATTAATCCATGCCAATACATTCATTTATATGTGCTTTATTTTTTTTAAACTAGCCTCTTCATGAGGTCTTTATCAAAAGTTTTCTTAAAAATCTAAGAGTGCTATGACCATTAGCCCTCCTTTATTCACTTTCAAATTCAAAAACTCCAACAGGTTTATCAAACATGATTCCCCATTCACAAACCCATGTTGAATACACCCAACCAGATCATCATCAACCGGGTGTCAGTTTATCCCATCTTTGTAACAGGTTCTTACATTTTCCCTATCACTGATGTAAGGCTAACAGATGTGAAGATCACTGTTTTCTCTCTCACTCCATGTTTAAATACTGGACGGTCACTTGACAATTGACAAGCATTATGCCAGAATAAAAGTATTTTGGAAAATAATCACTGGTGCATCAATTATCGCCATAGCCACCTCTAATTTTGGGTAACTTTTGGTATCTGTTTCAGTGAAAACAGACAGTAGTGATTATTTAACTTCTCTGCCGTTTCTCTATTGCCTATTAGGCATTTCTTGGCACTGCCTGTAATGGACCCACATTTGTTTTAGCCAAGCATTTCCTTTTAACAGTACCTTGTTACATCAAAATGTTTGAACTTTGGGGAAATGGGCCTTGGGCTTTTGAAGTGAAAGTCCTTCCCCTTACCTACTTCCCATCTATGCATCATTTCTGGTCTATTGTGATTTATATCTAAAAAGAATCTTATGATTTAAAAACAAACCTCTTGATTTTTATGTATTTGTCTCTTGACTTATGAGGCGTGGGATTGGCAAGACTGGTTTAATTACTTGTTGTGACAGGGGCATTTGAGGTAAAGACACCAGTTCATTTTTCCAACTATAAAACTACACTATCTCAGTTTGTCAGCATGTTGGAAGAGGAGGGTTTATTAATTCTGACACTTTGGCAAATCACTTATTCCAGTTGTGACAAAATGAGGACATCATTTAAAGTCACTGGCCAATTTGGAGCCAGCAGCCTGCTGGATTGAGTCTTGTGAACAGGCCAGCATCCTCCTATTGCAGCAGTGAACATGACAAGAGGAAATTAAAAATCAAGATTGTGCCTTTGAAGGGTGCAAAATTAACTCCTTTGACCCGTGATAAACCTCATGTTTTTGAGACCTTGAAATTAGAATACAAAACTCAGTGTAGAAATTAAAGTCACGTGGTAAGAGCTTGCAGCGTGAAAAGCAATTTTTCTCTTCGAGACAAACAATTAAATGGTAACAGCAGGGGTCCTTGGAGGGTGTTGTTGTTGTCTACACAGACTGGAGAACAGGCATCAATCACAGAGCTGGGGCATGTATTGCAGTATATTTATAGACACAATGTAGAAGATGCTCAATAAAGTGACAATTAAAGTTTGATCAGAATTTCACTCTTGTTCATTGGCCACATCAGAAAAAACAACTGCAGAGCATTCAGTTTAGAGTGACTCACTCCCGTCTAGCAGTTTATGGCATTTGTGAGTCATAGAGCCAGCTCATGGACGTTTATAGTACGCCATGGTCCTAGTCTGGGTACTGTACAGCCCGTCTGTATCATCAGTGTCAGCTCCTGCACATGATTAATATCCAGTGGGTGAAAAAGAATGATTTACTCCATTCAGGCTCCTTGTGTATCTCAGTGTCAATCCTCTCCCAAGTACTGCCAGCTAACATTGTATTTGAAAAAGAGAAAGGTGAGACAGTTACGAAGATTTTTTGCTTGTTTGGGGTGACTCTAATGGGCTGAGGGTAAGACCATCAACAGATGTGTAAATGCATTAAAAAAAGCCATCAAGTAAGTTTCTAATATGATACAGCACTTGCTTGTAACCCTAAAGGGCATTAAACTTCAGAGTTCATTCTCCCAGTCAGAGGCCTCACGCTCAGGTGGATTATAGTGCAACTTGGCTTCCCATGAACTATCTATTATTCTCCCATCCCTAATCTTGATCTCAGTCAAACATTGGAAAATAGAAGCAGGAAGATGCCGTTAAGCAACACTCCTAAGCCTATTTTGTCATTCAATTAATTCATGGTTAATCTGCACCTCCGAGTTATTTTCCCACTTCTCCCCATATTCCTTGACTTAATTTCCTGCCAAAAGCCTATTGATTTCATTTTTGAATCTTCAATAGTTGGCATTGTCAGTGTGCATTTGAATGAGACAGTTTCAGATTTTCTCTACCGTCTGTAAAAAAGAAAGTTTTCTGATTTTCTTCCTTGAGTGGCCTGCCTCTAATTCTAATATGATGTCCCTTTGTCCTGATTTCTCACCTAGATTGATATCTCAATGGTAAGAGAGGATCTAACATGAAGGGAGTAGATATTGAAGACTTTATTAGTAGAATTAAGAAATACAAAGGCTCAAGTGAAATACCACTTGCTGACAGCTGTAGATTGCATAGATGCAAAGATAAGGCACACACTTAGCAAAAGTAAAGTAGTTTTAAAATGGGATTATAAGGGATTAATAAGGGATTTTAACTTGCGTATAAATTTGCACAAACAGATCAGAACGATCAAAAATGTAGCAAATATCATACAGATAATTTTCTCCAGTTATATTCCCTAAAGTTAACAACAGTGGGGAGGGGTGCATGCTAAGTTAAGTTTAGTTTTGAGTCATGAGCCAGGCCTGATTAACGGCCTAAGAGTGCAGGAATGCTTGTCTAATAGTGGTCATTACAGTGTGTTAACATTATCTTTGAAAAAGAGAAAGATGGGAAAGTTACGAGCGTTTTATGTTTTGTTTGGGGTGACTCTAATGGGCTGAGGGAAAGACCATTGACAGATGTGTAAATGCATAAAAAAAACAGCCATCAAGTAAATTTTTAACATAATACTATACCTGCTTGCATCCCTAAAGGGCAAAAGGATCTCTTTACTGAAAAAGGCATCCATGGAAAACAGCAAGGCAAGAGACAACATAAAACTAAAAAGCAAAGTATGCAAAATGCAAAAATAGCACCGATGGGAAATATACAACAAATATAAGGATGACAAAAAGTAATTAGGATATAAAAAGATACTATAAAAAGAAATTTGCAAAGGATATAAAAATCAACACAAACCTTTTTCTAAATTTAATTAGGAAAAAGTAGGTGGTCAGGAGTTATGGGCCGCATGAAAACTGTTAACTGATATTGTTAATGAAAATAAATAAATGATGGACATGCTAGTAGTGTTAGAGTGCCAAATCCCCAAAGTCAGATTATTTCCATCCCAAGATTTCAAGACAGTAGGTGTAAATGTTGGAGATGCATTGTCTACAATTTTCCTTGGTTCTCTACAATCAGGAACTGTTCCTTGACATTGGAAAATTGTGCTTGCCGCTCTGTTGCATATGGAAATTGAAGAGTTATCATGGAACTATTGACAAGTTAGCTTAAAATCAGTTGTTGACAAATGAATATAGTCTGTGATTAATGATGGCCTGACTGAACATCTCGAACATTTTCAATGGATCACAGGCTGCCAACATGGATTTTTAGAGGGTTGGCCATGACTTGATTCAGCACAACCCCTCCCCCAAACTCAAAGCCAATACCCTGCCACTGGGCCCAACCCATTTCCCTCACTGCTGAACCTCACCCCCTTCCCCAGCTCAGGTCCTGATTCCATGCCTCTCCTGGAACCTGATACCCCCTCCTCTCAGACCTGGACTCAACAACCCCTCTCCAGCCCTCCACCTAATATGTAATCCTTCTAGCACCTACCCCTGGCAAGCTGCCCACTATCTACCTGGGAACCCTACTCAGCTGGCACCCTAATTGTAATTGATGTACTTACCCCTTCACAGGAGCCATATTGAAGGAGTCCTAATTGGAATCTCAGCAGAAATGTGAAGTTTTTTTCATTTGGTAAAAACAAAGCAGCTCCCTATTCAGCCCCTTATTTAAAATGAATGATGAAAAGCATTTGATAAAGTAGTTGATAAGTGACTGTTAGCTCAAGCTGAAGCTTGCGTTATTGAAGACAAATCATTACCTAGTTAGAAATTGAGTGAGCAGAGAAAGAGGGCAGGAACTCTATATGTCAAGATATGCCTAATAAAATCCATCAAGGATCTATATTTAGTCCTCAACTATGGGACATAATTATTAATAACTCAGATTATGGGATAGAAAACCAATATTCAAGCTTGGTTATGGCACAATGACAAGCAGTTTTGTAAGTAGTATGGACAGAAAATGACATAGAGATATTCATAGATTTAAGGAATGGAAGAACTGGAAGACAAATGGATATCAAATCGACCCAAAAGAGATACAGCAGGGTACTTTCTACATGAGAAAAAGATAGAAACAGTGTCGGTTCAACCAGACTTGTTGATCCTGGTACATTGATTAATAAGGTGCCATGAATAGGTACATGAATAATCTAGAAAGTTATTAGAATTCTAACCTTATAGGGTTAGATTGCTAGGGATAGAAGTTGTGCCATGTTATGTACAGCACTGGCTAGGTCACACCTGAAGTACAATGAGCAGTTCTAGCCTTCACAGCTTAAAAGGCTTTATTGGGCCTAGAGGGAGTACAATGTAAATTTACCTAAAAGGTAAACTGATCCTAAGAGTTAAGGTGATTTGGCAAATTAAGGTTGTATGACATAGAGTTTGGCAGTAGATTTGATTGAAGTTTTCAAGATATTAAGAATTGAAAGGGTAGATTGTACGAAAGTATTCTGCTAGTTGTGGTGCCTTGGACTAGAGGCATTGTCTAATTATCAGAGACAGCCCTTTCAGGAATGAAATCGGGAATCACACCGATGCACAAGGGTGGGAAAAATTTGGACCTTTCTTCTACCAACAGCAAATTAGCACTGGACCAGTTACCAACTTCAAGCCAAAGATTAATGGATTTTATTAATCAAAGGAATTGAAAGTTTTAAGGCAAAGTTGGGAAGAATGCAGTTAATTCTGAGATCAGCAATGATCTTACTGAATGGCAGAATAGGCTCAAGGAACTGAAGGCTCTCCTCCTGTTCCTATCAAACTGCTTCTCTGTAACTACACAATCAAATTCCCTTGTCATTTCGATATCTCAGACATGGGTATGGAAGTGTGACAATTATCTTACATGTTCACCCATCCAGAGGCTTGGACTGCTAAGCCAGAAAGGGTGAGTTCAAATCCCACAGGGCACTATAAAGTCTAGAGTTTAAAAGATTTTTACGTGAAAAGCTATTCGTAAAGATAGTAGATTGTTTTAAAAACCCAACTGTTTGAAATACATCTTTTGGGAAAGAAGTAATACTAGTTGGACCGAAGGGTGTGTTTCCATGCTGTATAACTCTATGACTCTACAACTTGATAAGGGCATAAGATATAAGAGCAGAAGCAGGCCATGAAGTCTGCTCTTCCATTCAGTTGGAGCATGGCTGATTTGATAATCATCAATTCCACTTTTCCCATAGCTCTTGGCTCTCTTACTGGTTAAAAATTCAACTCAGCCTTGAATATATTTAATGATGCAAGCTCGATTGCCCTCCATGGTAAAGAATTCCACAGATTCTCCAACCTTGTCTCTGTCTTAAATATGTAACCCTCTGGTCCCAGGCTTCCCCACAAGGAGAAATGTTTTGCCCATACCATCTGTGTCTGAATGTGACTCCTGCCCCGCACCATCATGATTGAGTCTTAACTGTCTTCTGAGTGTTCAGCACAACAATGATTTACAACCTGGCCTGCTCGATAGACAATTACTGCTGGCTTGGCAGCAATGCACACATTCAGAGGATGAATTATATAACATACTGGACCAACAGGCACTAGCGCCTAAACAGTATTAGACTGGCCAAGCACTCATTCCTGAACAAAAATCAGGTTCAAAAATTTCTTTGATTCCACAAGTAGTAATTTAAAGTGAAACCAAGGGAATCAGTGATATGTTAAACATCTGCTCAGCATTTTCTGTTTACCTTTGGCTAGGCATGATGTAGAAGGAAGTTTTGGCTTCTGGCAATTCTTCAGCATTGTGAGGGCCAGGCTTCCTTGTGGTGTGTCATCATCAAAAGTTTTGACTGATTTGCTCTTTGCTGCACAGGAAACGATCAGGGAGCTCTGTGTGTTCTGCCAGCTGCCTTTAACACAACACAAAATCAACAGTTTCATTCTGATGCTCTCACCAAGTACCCAGTCTGATTCCTGTCTCCAACCTCATTCAAAACCCTTCAGGCTGAATAGGCATTTCCATTGTGGGACTGTGGCAGACGTGTGCAAAATCCAACGTCCACCCAATGTCACTTCTCCATAATATGCAGGCAATTGGGCCACAAAACCAGTAGGCAATTTTAATGACCTTTTGATCAAGCTTGTTTGGAAGCTACTTGACTTCAGCAAAGAGGTCAACAGGAGGTACTTTGTCATGCAATATTGAAAAGGTGGTTATAAAGCCCATAATTTGGACTGTGAGACGAGTGAGTTGGACTGACTTTAGCAGAACCTTCTATTGCTGAAATTGAGACTAGTCACAAATTTTAGTTTCTCTAATGTTTAAATCAGTAACAGGGAAACTCCTCACTGAGGGTGGTAAAAAGAGACAAAGGACTCCAGAGCAGGAGTTACTCATTGGATGCTTTAAGCTTAACGCCACGAGAGAAGCTGCTCTGGTAATGGTCTCAGCTCCATTTTCCTGTTTGCCCCCATAACCACTAATTTCTTTGTCTATCAAGTCTCTAACTCTTCCTTGAAAGCCCAGCCTCCACTGTTTTCTGACAAAGCAATTTCTACAGAAAAATGATCGTCTGAGAGAAAAACATTCTTCTTACCTCAGATTAGATGGGAGACCTCTTATTTGTAAACTGTGACCCACAGTTCTCGCTCCAAAGCAAGACGAAATATCCTTCTGGAATCTACCCTATTGAGTAACCTCAGGATCTTAAATGTCTCAGTTATATCGCCTCTTGATCTGTCTAGAAGCGAATGGGTGATGGCTCATTCTGCTTAAACTGACTTCACAAGATAGCAGAGATTACAAGGTGTAGAGCAGGATGAACACAGCAGGCCAAGCAGCATCTGAGGAGCAGGAAGGCTGACGTTTCGGGCCTAGGCTCTTCTTCAGAAAAAAAATCACAAGATAGCAAATGTTTTGTGAAATACAAGTAAACAATACCTTCCTGCTCCTCTTTATCCAACTTCTTCAGTACCTCTTCAGAAAGCTGGAATAAATTAGTTAAACACAATTTCTCTTTCACGCAGCCATGTTGACTCTGCCCTGGTTATCTATGATTTTCTCAGTATTCCGTTAAAATCTCATTTTTAATAGACTTCAGCACTTCCCCAATGACAAATGTCAAGTTAACTGGCCTATAGTTTCCTCCATCCTGTCTCCCTCTTTTCTGGATCAATAAAGTAGCCGTCTCCAATGTGTTGCAGCTAACATGTCCCTTATGGTAATCATTTATTGTGCTTTGCATAGCTGAGGAATTGATGGAGGCAGGCTAGTCTGCAAGTCTGATAAAGTGGAGGGTAGTGTGAAGGGCACCAAACAAATTAGTGAGGACTTGAATGCCCATGAAACATAAGACACCCTGGCACTTAAAAAATTCTAGTAGCAGCATGTTTTCAGCTCAGTAGCACCTTCTTGATTCTTGGCACCTTCTCCTGTTGGCTGTCTGTCATAATTAACAAAACCGAGGAAGGGAGATATGAGTCACCAAATAATGTAGGGCAGAGAGACATTCATGTTCTCAATATCCCATTAAAGCAGCTGAGAAATCCAAATCCAGACCGCCACACACACACGGGTAATGCAGAAATGCACCTGGGGAATCTTGTGAAGCAATAACATGTCTTTGTTCACAATAACTCAAAACAAGGAACAAAAATATGGAATGCAGCCAAGTGTGAATGAAATGGGGTTTTCTGGAGTCTGTTCCAGAAGCTGTGGAAAGTTTCTTTCCCCTTGTGGCAGAGTTTAGGATCGGAGAGCGCAATCTCAGAATAATGGCTCACCTGTTTAATACAGGGGTGAGGAGGAAATCCTTCTCTCTGAGGGTAGCAAATTTGTCGGTCTTTTTCACCCCAGAGGCCAGTTAAGGCTGGGTCGTTGAGTATATTCAAAGCTGAGATAGACAGTAAAGGAATCAAGAATCATGTGGAAAATACAGGAAAGGAGAGTTGAAGAATATCAGATCAGCCAAGATCTCATTAAATGATGGGACAGACTTGACGAGCTGAATGGCCTACTTCTGCTCCTATATCTTATAGACTATGGTATGTGCTCCCTCCCACTGCCCACCACCCCCCCCCCCCCCCCAATCCTCTCCCACTCCACACCATCAACATTGCTGTCAGTTAACCCAGAGACTTCCTTTTGACCATTATACTCCTTTGCCTGACACTGGTAGCTATGCTCTGGTCATTGGAAGCCACAGGGACCCTGGGTGAGTGGTATATACTGCACAATAGCTGGGTTCCCATTTGTCACTTGAAGGCAGCTGTGCCAATGGCTGAGGGGTGGAGGAGAGATTTCACTAATAGAAATTCCCTGCTCATCCTCCACCACCATCAGATCAATTTGATCCTATCTGCTTTCCTAAGCAGGACCAGAATCTGTCATGCTGCCTCCTTTGATCTTGGCCTTTGTCCCAGACATCTAATGTCTGCTAACTGAGTATATCTGTTGGGGCATTTCATTAACCTGGGACTCAGCATCTAGGTCACCTCCAGCAGTCCTCTCCCATGGTCCTCTCGATCTTACTCTCAGACAGCTGCTCCTGTGGCAATGATATGATTTCACGAGTGTGTACATCTGTTGTAGCTGAAACACTCAAACCTAGCAAGGTACATATGCTGGTGCTAGGTGCAAAGCTACCTCTGGACCCTCCGAAGCACCATCTTCCTCCTCAGAGGTTAAAGTCTGTTGCTTGAGGCTTTTCTTTTGCTACTATGCATGGGCAAATTCAAAAGGAAAGCAAGGGTCATCCTTATCCCTTGAGGTGAGTTTCTTTCTTCATTGCAAACATTGGAAACATTGGGAGATATGGATTAGTGACTCTTCAACGCAGGGGCACACTTTCCCTCTCAAATTCTGCAAAGCTCTAAAGGCACAAATAGTAAATCATGCCAGCTTGCCAAACTTCAAATCCCTTTGGTATTGTTTGCTGGAGTATCAGGAATGTGCTCTCAGAAACTTACTACCCTTGGGGCCTACCTCTACTTCTTTGCATGCTCGGGCTTCACTTCATTCGTTGGTAGCCAGTCAGGGTACCTTCTTCGGTAAGGTTATCAAAATGGACAAGTATGGTGCACCACATCTAGCCCTGTTTCTTTCGCTGACATCATAAAGCCTCCTTATTTCACAAATAGAGAGAGAAATATTTATGTAAATGCTGCATTACAAATACTTCCCAATGTGCAGCAGTTATGTAGTTAGGTAACAGCACGCTTTCCCCGATACTCTTTGCTTGCTTACAAGGGTAACAGTTCACTGCCTGATTCTGGGTGCTACATAGAATGCATGTCTGCATCATGCTGCCTTTCATGCTTGAGAAATACTCCAGGCAAAAAAGGGGTCAGTTAGCTCAGTTGGCTGGATAGCCGACGCAGAATGATGGGTTCAATCCCTGTGCATGTCTGAGGTTACCATGAAGGACTCTCCTTCTCAACCTCTCATTTGCCTAAGGTGTGGTGACCCTCAGATTAAAATACCATGAGTTGTCCCTGTCTAATGTTTAGGGCAGCACGGTGGCTCAGTGGTTAGCACTGCAGCCTCACAGCGCCAGGGACCTGGGTTCAATTCCAGCCTCAGGTAACTGTATGTGTGCATTCTCGCCATGTCTGTGTGGGTTTCCTCCGATTTCGTCCCACAGTCCAAAGATGTGCAGGCTAGGTGGATTGGCCGTGCTAAATTGCCTGTAGAGTTCAGGGATGTGGGGACTATGGGGGATGGGTCTGGGTGGGATGGTCCAAGGGGCAGTGTGGGCTTGTTGGGCTGAAGGGCCTGTTTCCACACTGTAGGGAATCTAATCTCATGAGAGAATAGCTGTATGGTGTGGTATGACTATGGTTACTTTCCTTTCTATTTTTAACATAAGACATTCCCATCATAGACCCACATCACACTCTTTCAGAAATATTCACCTCCAGAACAGTGATACACTCACCCTTTCAGGACCATGTCTGGCATTGCAGCCAGGATTGCTGAGTGACCCCCAATACTGCGTATCTCTGCTATGACTTCAATCTAAGCTGTTTTTGTTTTATTAGGAGGACTCCTCATCTTGTCAGATTCCCCCGTCAATGAGAACTTGAAAGAGGATTTGTAGCTAGTAATTGCCGAACCTGGGGGCGGTCCTGGCTCTCGGAGCCTCCCCGGCTCCTGGCTCCATTCTCAAGGCCATCTGCGGAGAAACAGAGAGAGAAAAAGGGCTGATTTACAATATCTCCCTAAACACTTGCTAATCATCAAAGGAATCAGCTGCATTCAAATCTTCTTTCTTCTCTGGCATAAGGTCTGAATGTTTCCAAACTGGCAGAATAGTGATCCGCATTTATAAACAAGCTCTTATCTTGAAAATTTTCCACACAAAATACTTAAACATCCCAAGTATCATTTTAGATGCTGCTGCCAAGAATGGCTGTAAGTAGTTGGCAGTGACTCTGTGTTCACAGTCTTCTCCCCCCTCTGTCTCCATGCAGGCCGCCTTTTCGGTTTAATCAGATACATTGTCCACCATTGCTCGCTGCTGCAGCCTGTTTCTCCACCAAATGGCCATTACACATATCAACCAACATCCTCCAAAGGCTGAGGTGGGAGTATGCAGTCCAGGGCAGCCTCCTACTTATCATCACAAGATGTAAAGTTCAGCACTTTGTGTACCTGAATACACCATTTGGGACTGTTCAAAGAATAGTTGGCCGTGTTAGATTGTCCATAGTGTATAGAGATGTACAGGTAAATTGGATTAACCTTGGTAAATGCAGGGTTACAGGGATAGGGTAGGGGGCTGGGATCTGGGTAGGGTGCTCTAAGAAGGCTGGGTGCAGACTCATAAGCCGAATGGCCTCTTTCTGCACTGTAGGGATTCTACAGATATTTTTCAATGAGGGAATTTCTCCACCAGAAACACTTCATACGTACAGAGTTTCACCATCAGGGATTCCTTTCACAGCACATAGCCCATCAGGAACCAATATTAATGAAGAGATCTCCATCAGCAGTTCCATTTGAGGGTTCTCTTCATTGGCACCCCTTTCATTGTATGAGCTCCCAGGAGATAACCTAGAATGCATTGGAGGAGTACTGAAGAGATTTTCTAGCATGGTTCCAGGGATGGGAAACTTCAGTGATGAGGAAAGAGTGATAAAGTTGGAACTGTTTTCTTTGGTGAGGAGAAGGCTAAGAAGGCATTTGATAGAAGTGTTCAAAATCATGAGGGATTTGATCAGTTTAGATAGTGAGAAATTGTTTGCACTCATAAGTAAACTGGCAGAGTTTTAAAGTGTTTTGCAAAAGAAACAAACGCAAGGTGTGAAAAATCTTTTCAACACAGCGAGTGTTTAGAGCATGGAAAGCAGTGCATGGAAATATGGTGCATGCAGGTTCAATTGAGGCATTGAAGAGGGCATGAGGTGATTATTTAAATGGAAACAATGAGCAGGTTGAACAAAGACAGAGGCTGGCACCAAGTTGAAATGCTCAAAGAGCTGATGAAAACACAATGCGCCAACTGACGTCATACTGCTCCAGAACAATTCTGTGATTTTGTGATTGAGTGAATTCATGATTATGATAATATCAGTGAAAATGAAAGAGTTCAACCAGATACTTGGAAGGATAGCAAAACTCTTCCAATGGAAACCCTCTTTTTGTAGACTTGCTAAAACGGACACATGTACAAGAAGTACTTAAATGCAGATAGAAAGCTGGCCTTTAGATTAAGTTTGCAGAGAGGAACAGGCAGAAGGTATTTTGGTCTCTTGAGCCTGTTCCACCAATCAGTGAGATTCTTGTCTCATCTACTGTGTGAACTCAGACACCCTGAAGGTGTGCTGAGGCACTGAAAGGGCGGTAACATAAGAGAAAGTCCATCCCAGCAAATGCTGCTAGCTTCAGGCCAGGAGATGATAAAGTGGAGAGGACAGCAACTGGAAAGTACTGGCTGTTGATGGAAGAATGAAAGGAATATCAAACAGAGAGTGGATTCAAATTGCTCGCAGTATAATTGGGCTTGGTGAGACCACAGCTATGTACTGTTTTAATCTCTCTCGGTAAGGAAGGATAACAGAGGGTGTGCAATGAAGGTTCACTGGAATGTTTCCTGGGATGAGCAGATTGTCCTATTAAAACAAAAGGATTAAGTCAGGCCTTTATTCTTGAATGCTTTAGAAGAATGAGAAGCAAACTCATTGAAATAATTAAAGTGTGAAGTGGGTTGTCAGGATAAATGCTGGCCCTTTCTCCTGCCGGGGGGTGTCTAGATGACCAGCTCTAGTTCAATGGCAAAGCAGCTTTGAAGGGCTGAATGGCCTGTTCTTGTTTCTAATTCACTTGTTCTCTGTATACATGTTTTACCAGTAACTGTATAGGTCCTGAGCTATAGCCTGCTTCCTGAACCCGAACTGTAAATATTTTTAATGAGGAATGGGGAGAGAGGAAGGCAGGATGCTTTTCCAGAGAAAGATATAAATAAGGCTGAAGTTGTGCCTAGAATTTGTACTTCAGAAACATTTTGAACCTCTGCCAGAAATAGCTTAAGGCCCTGACTCAGGTGCTGCACTGAACAGAGATTGATCAGGTAGCTTTCAAAGAGCTGACATCTTTTGTTTATTAATGTCGACTTGCAACATTGGCTTGGGTTTTTGTGGGATAATAGATGTTTCCTTCTTCATTTGAGGCACATTGAATGAAGTTATCAAGAAATTGAGGTGCATTAAATAAAGTTTTATGAATAAAATTTTGTGTAGCGGCTATCTGGATTCCTGAAACAATCAGCACCACTTTCTGTCAACTCGTTCATCAAATCAAAGCTGAAGTGAAGTTTTTGCAGGTTCTGTTATTATTTTATAAAGTGACTAAAAACTGAAGGAGCTTTGAAGCATGATTGATACTTAACCTTCGATGAGCAAATCCAACTATCCCTGATCTCCTGTTTCTGACAGAAATGGGGAAAATTTGATCGGGCAACCACCCCTGGAAGGCGGGTTCAGTTACTGACGTTTACACACCAAATATCAGTGCTTAAACTCTTACATGAGATTGTTAGCATTTCACAGGAAAGGTCAACTATTCTCACTGCTATTGGAGACGGGGTGTCCTGAAACTTCAGCTTTTGTGCTCCTAAGATGCTGCTTGGCCTGCTGTCTTCATCCAGCTGCACACTTTGTTATCTCAGATTCTCCAGCATCTGCAGTTCCTATTATCTCTGAATCATTTTCCCTTGGGTGTTTTAATGTTATTGTGGTAAAATTAACATAGGCTTCATCAGGCTTTGTTTCCTAGGGTGCTGTTTGTAAATCAGGGATATCCTGCACATAATACTGACAGCTCCCCTGCAGCAATTTAATGCTGGAAGCAGTATTAACTGCTTTGAGGCAAAATCTCTGCCTCTATCTCAGGAGAAAGTCCACTCTTGATCAGATGCCCAGCAACTCAGTTGGCGTTGTAGCCTCTTGGCTGCAGTTCGTATTGTAGGCAGTCCCAGTAAACCTCAGAGCCTCGATAAATCCATGGTTGAGGGTCTCAACAAGGACGTGCAAGGTGGGGGCTCTTCAAGAGGATGGTAGACAACTAAAGGGTAGTGAATGAAGTGGAGGGGTTGCTAATTTCTTAATAACTGATGTTTCATTGTGTTTATTAATATAATATTAGTATTTGTTTCTTTTGTTAACATTAATATTTCTGTAGTTAATCCTCCCCTGATGTTTAAGCATCATTATACTATTAGTAATATTAGTAATATTAGAAATATATCATTTCTGAAGAAGGGTCCAGACCCGAAACATCAGATTTCTTGCTCCCCTGATGCTGCCTGGCCTGCTGTGTTCATCCAGCTCTACACCTTATTATCTCAGACTCCAGCATCAGCAGTTCCTACTTTCTCACTGCAATATTAGTGTTTGTTTCATTATTAATGTTAATACATCAGTCTTAAATACTGCCCACCTGCTGTTTAAATGTGTTTTATTACTGTAACATATCACTGTCCACAATAAATACACCTGGGTCAAACACAGTCCTCAAAGAAATATTAAATATGGAGAGGCTTCCCACAATGTTTCAATCTCTAGATTGTTCGCACTCCATCTTCCAACGCTAGGCTCTGCATATTTCACAAATCCTTTGCCATGCCCTTGGCAGCCACGCCCTCATGATCCTGGGTTATGAGATTTGGGATGACCAATCAAAACCTCTTCACCTCTTAGTCCTCTTTTAATCTATTCCAGAAACCTACCTTTTCAACAAAGCCTTCGGTCATCTGCCCTAAGGCCTTCTCATGTGACTTGCTCACATTATTTGTCTCAATGTTGCTCTTGTGAAGAGCACTGAGCTGTTGAACACTCTATCTAAATAACTGCTTGTTGTTTTCCTGTCTTCCTGTGCGTGATTTGTCCTACAATGAGGCTATTGTCATTCTGTTTTTAATGGAGCGAACTGAGCGAAGACCATTAAAACCCTGACCTCAGTTCATGCTGCTCAAAGCAGTCTGCATAACGTTGTTTGCACTTCTGAATAAATAGGCCCGAAATGATCCTCTTTGTATCTGTTCATTCGTACGAGGCCAAGAGGCTGGCTTATAATTCAACAAATTCAAACAAACCTGACAAAAACTTACAATTTGTCAGCACTCAGTAGACCAAGCAGACACAGGGCAGAACTCTACTGTCCTGCCACTTCGAAATCTGTTACTAAGATTCAAGATCCATCCTATCAAACTGGGAGATAAAATACAGCAAGGCAAACTAGCAACAGGAAAAGGCTTTGATTAAGTTACTAATTGCACACTCAGAACTAGGAATACAGATGCTGCTCATATTCCAATTTCTAACATTTGACTGATTTTTATGTTGCTGTTACAGGTAGAAGCATAGGGCCTGATGTGTGCAGTAATTGTTACATTCAGTATCTGAGTGAAGTGTGTGCAGATTATTATACAGTGAGCTGGATTTTTAAATGTCACTGAGTCGGGAGCTGGCATGGGCAGTGGGTGGTGGTGGGTGTGTGGAGGATGTCACTTAAAAATCAGAATCACAGTTTTGGAAATTGTGTCTGTGAATACTTCCAGGACAAACTACAGTTTCCATAGTTTTCAATGGGGGCAGGAATGAATGGGAAATGCATTTAGCCCTCAAATAACGGCCCAATAAACTCCTTTAAGAACTCATCAATAGGAGGACAAATCAGCAAACCCTAATAGTCTGTGCTCGGTCATCAGGTATATTATGGTACATTGTGCATCAGAAAGCTCCTTCTCATTTTTGGAAGCTGGTGGTTAATAGGCCACCTCATGGCAGTTGAGCACAGTTCCCTTGGCTTTATACCTGCATGTTTACATTGCCCTCTAATGATGCTGCTGGTCCTGTCAGGAACAGCTTGCTTGATTTGATGAGACAGCAACAGACCCCATCATGCCCATTCCCGGCCTTCCAGCACCAAGTAAGCCCCCACCTCCTGAAAGCGGCAGCCCCACTAACTGGAGCTCAAGCTTGCCTCCTGTCCATTTGGGACACCCATATTTATAAGGAGCGCGACTCTGTTATGGCATAGGCTTGTTTTGAGGAATTCATCTGATAATGTGTTAGCATCATGGGACCATAGGAGCTAGGAGCAGAAATATGTGCTTTGGACCTTTGGCTCTCTTCTGCCATGCAATTGGGCTTTTGCTGAAGTGGCTGCAGTCTGAACGCCTCTCTTCTGTCCTTCGTTTGACACTATCACTGCGTAGTGGCATCTGCCCATTTCGATTGGTCAGGGAACTGGAAGAGGGATGCTAACGCTGTCACTCGGGTAAAGAACTGGAGCAAAGACTACTTCAGTAACCAACAAGCTCCTCACCCAGCATGGCCATCTCCTCACCAGTCATATCCTCCCAACTCCCCCCACCCTCACTCCCCCTTCCTAATCCAGCCATCCCTCTGCATGAGGCTTTCTTTGTGGTTGGTGATAGAGAACTTCAACATTTTGTCTTGAACTCATCTTGATTGGTACAGAGGAATACAAACTTAAAAAATCTCCCAGTGGGTTCTGTCTTACTATTTATCATAAGTGTATATTCTCTGATCAATGTACACACTGGGATTCCTACATTTGCTTAACCCACAGGATCAGCCTTCCCGGCAAATTTGTAAATAGAGCCTGAGCTATCGGTTCACCAGAAACCATCAGCAGAAGTTGCTGGAAAAGCTCAGCAGGTCTGGCAGCATCTGTGAAGAAAATTCAGAGGTGATGGTTTGGGTCCGGTGACCCTTCCTCAGAACTGAGGAACCCGAAACGTTAACTATTAATTTTTTTTGCAGATGCTGCCAGACCTGATGAGCTTTTCTGGCAACTTCTGATTTTGTTCCTGATTTAAAGCATCCACAGTTCTTTCTGTATTTTTTTGCTCACCATATAATTTTGATGTTGAGATAGGGCGTATCAAAACTAATCTGCATTGTAATCCCTACGCCGTTAAATCCTCTCTCACTGTATTTCGAGCAAACTCATAAAGCAGCCTTTGGCACTGCCTTTGGTGTTGGATGGTGCCCAGTCTACCTCAGATTACTGTGGAAGGGGAAGGTGCCTCAAATGTTTGAGAACAAACAAAGCTAACTGTCTCACACTGCTGCCTTGCAGACAACATGAGTGGTATTCTTCACTGACAGGATGCTGCAGTCAAGCCAAAAGATGTTGGGCCTACCCCATAGATGAGTCATGTGGTATCTGGATTTCAGTGCTGCTGTGATGTCAGGGATGTAGGCCATACATCCCTGGGACTGGCAGATGGCATCAAACAGCATGATGCAGCTTCTGACTGTCCACATGCGAACTGTGCTCAACAACCCGTGCTCCAAAACTTCAGAACGCCAAGTCCAAAACTAGACGTGATTCTACTCTTGGACAATGTTTCCTAAATAATCCTGGTTGTGAAGAATTGCCCCAGCAACCATTTTAAGATTATCAATCAAGATTAGAGCATGATTCATTTGTGCATGCTAGAAGCTATAGATGTTCACACACAGAATGCTATTTTTTTGTAGGTAAAGGTATTGGGCCTTACTGTATACTTTTTTTATTGTTGAGAGAAAGGTTATGGAGACTGCCAATCCCTGCAGTATTCCCAAAACATAATCCAGACCAGTCATTTTGTGTCAGAGATAGTGGGAACTGCAGATGCTGGAGAATCCAAGACAATAAAATGTGAGGCTGGAGCCAATTAAGTATAACATTTATCTGTCGTAGCTGTATCTCCATCAAAAGTCCAAACATCAGCACCCTCTTTCCATGTTGGATGCTGTAAAATTAAACTCACGTTCTAAATTTGGTTTCTTACATGGCAGACCTACTGAGTGTAGTCTGAAAAACTTTGCATTTGTGTCTTGTTAGGAACATTTAAGGTTTATTATATTAAAATTCTGCCAGGTTACATGGAGAAGCCAAGGAGTTGATGCAACATGAGGCAGCAACCATCTTTAGGGTAGCTGATAACATCACAGAAAGTGACATCAGGTCACATGACACCCAGTGTTATTCTAACACAGACATGCTGAAACCTCTGACAACAAAATGTGAGGCTGGATGAACACAGCAGGCCAAGCAGCATCTCAGGAGCACAAAAGCTGACATTTCGGGCCTAGACCCTTCATCAGAGAGGGGGATGGGGTGAGGGTTCTGGAATAAATAGGGAGAGAGGGGGAGGCGGACCGAAGATGGAGAGAAAAGAAGATAGGTGGAGAGAGTGTAGGTGGGGAGGTAGGGAGGGGATAGGTTAGTCCAGGGAAGACGGGCAGGCCAAGGAGGTGGGATGAGGTTAGTAGGTAGATGGGGGTGCGGCTTGGGGTTGGAGGAAGGGATGGGTGAGAGGAAGAACAGGTTAGGGAGGCGGAGACAGGTTGGACTGGTTTTGGGATGCAGTGGGTGGGGGGGAAGAGCTGGGCTGGTTGTGTGGTGCAGTGGGGGGAGGGGACGAACTGGGCTGGTTTAGGGATGCAGTTGGGGAAGGGGAGATTTTGAAACTGGTGAAGTCCACATTGATATCATTAGGCTGCAGGGTTCCCAGGCGGAATATGAGTTGCTGTTCCTGCAACCTTCGGGTGGCATCATTGTGGCACTGCAGGAGGCCCATGATGGACATGTCATCTAAAGAATGGGAGGGGGAGTGGAAATGGTTTGCGATTGGGAGGTGCAGTAGTTTGTTGCGAACTGAGCGGAGGTGTTCTGCAAAGCGGTCTCCAAGCCTCCGCTTGGTTTCCCCAATGTAGAGGAAGCCATACCGGGTACAGTGGATGCAGTGTACCACATTGGCAGATGTGCAGGTGAACCTCTGCTTAATGTGGAATGTCATCTTAGGGCCTGGGATAGGGGTGAGGGGGGAGGTGTGGGGTCAAGTGTAGCATTTCCTGCCACTTGGAAGTGTCACTTCCGCCATCTACAATCTGACCCCACCACCCAAGACATTTTTCCATCCCCACCCCTGTCTGCTTTCCGGAGAGACCACTCTCTCCGTGACTCCCTTGTTCGCTCCACACTGCCCTCCAACCCCACCACACCCGGCACCTTCCCCTGCAACCGCAGGAAGTGCTACACTTGCCCCCACACCTCCCCCCTCACCCCTATCCCAGGCCCTAAGATGACATTCCACATTAAGCAGAGGTTCACCTGCACATCTGCCAATGTGGTATACTGCATCCACTGTACCCGGTGCGGCTTCCTCTACATTGGGGAAACCAAGCGGAGGCTTGGAGACCGCTTTGCAGAACACCTCCGCTCAGTTCGCAACAAACTACTGCACCTCCCAGTCGCAAACCATTTCCACTCCCCCTCCCATTCTTTAGATGACATGTCCATCATGGGCCTCCTGCAGTGCCACAATGATGCCACCCGAAGGTTGCAGGAACAGCAACTCATATTCCGCCTGGGAACCCTGCAGCCTAATGGTATCAATGTGAACTTCACCAGTTTCAAAATCTCCCCTTCCCCAACTGCATCCCTAAACCAGCCCAGTTCGTCCCCTCCCCCCACTGCACCACACAACCAGCCCAGCTCTTCCCCCCCACCCACTGCATCCCAAAACCAGTCCAACCGGTCTCCGCCTCCCTAACCGGTTCTTCCTCTCACCCATTCCTTCCTCCCACCCCAAGCCGCACCCCCAGCTACCTACTAACCTCATCCCACCTCCTTGACCTGTCCGTCTTCCCTGGACTGACCTATGCCCTCCCTACCTCCCCACCTATACTCTCTCCACCTATCTTCTTTACTCTCCATCTTCGGTCCGCCTCCCCCTCTCTCCCTATTTATTCCAGAACCCTCACCCCATCCCCCTCTCTGATGAAGGGTCTAGGCCCGAAACGTCAGCTTTTGTGCTCCTGAGATGCTGCTTGGCCTGCTGTGTTCATCCAGCCTCACATTTTGTTGTCTTGGATTCTCCAGCATCTGCAGTTCCCATTATCTCTGATGCTGAAACCTCTTCCTGTTCTATACATGAAGCGAATGGTGCAACAAACCGATTCCCTGCTCATGTCTAAGCATACCTACAAAAAGCCAAACAAAAAAAAACTTCTTATAATAACAGGGACAATATTTGGTCACACCCAGAACTTGCACAAAATTTTAAAACAAAGGCAGATAGCAATGGCAGCCATGTTCCAACAATAACACGGGATAAGTGAATGAGGCAGCTGTACAGCAAAGCGGTGAGAGAAACAGCAGAGATGATGTGAGATAAATGATAGCAGGCACAGCGGACAGTTTTAGGTGTAGACTGGTGAAATACAGGGAAGGAACTGGCAAACAGGAGTCAGGCAGACCTAACAGCTACAAAACTGCGGGGCTGGCAATCTCCAGTAGTAAACAGAACCCAAAGGACCTGAGGCACATAGGCCCATTAGGATGGACAACTGGCAGGCAACACTATAGTCTGAAGCCATCAGCAATGAAACAGCATTAATCATGGCAAATGGCCCCAAGCAGAATGTGAGACAAGTGAAAAAATGTTCAATCCAACTCTGGCTACAAAATGCTACAAAATTACCTCATGGTGAAGAGGGTCTTTATTCCACCAAAGCTCCTCCACCGCTCTGGGAGGGGGGTGGCGGGGGGGGTGGGGGGGGGGGGGGCGCACATTCCACAATATTGCAATTGGCTTTGAAAATTCAAACACTTCAGAGTTGTGTCAGGTCTCTTACATAAGACTGACAGCAAACACATCAATATTGTGTAAATGCTTTAGAAACCCAAAAGAACCTTTGATGATGTCACAGGGATTCTCCTCACTGGACATAAATAGCACAGTGTGGGTGGAGTTAGTTTTGGAACAGTGAAACACAAGTAGGTAAACATATCGAGTAGAACAATGGGAACTAAGTGATAGCATTATGGAATGGAATCTAACAATGTAACAAGATCAGAGCCTGGTACATATCTTTGATCCACGTGTATCGTAGTATTTAATCTTAATATGTATTAAAAAGAATTCTAAAGAAGTCTAAACTCAGCCACTCTGTCTTGAACCCAAACTCTTAGGGAAGGGCATAATACCAAATGACAATAAAAGAGTCAGCATGTTCTTGAATTGTGCTAACAATGTATTGACGGGAGAAGAAATTGCTGAGGATTCAGCAATATGTGATCAAGTCCTGATGGCTTTTATTCAGTACTTTGATGTTGGCCAGAACATCATGATTGACCAGGACATATATGCAAACACCCCCACGGAGGATTTTAAGTTGTCGAAGTTAGAGCAGTTAGTGAGATGATGGGAGCTACAAAGCCAAAAAAAACAAATTCGAGGGAAACAATTCAACTTACCAGCTAATGAAGTCAGTGTAGTTTAATACACAGGAGGGCCTCCAATGGGTCCACTAATACACAGCCTCAGCCAGAAGAGGGCAGCACAGCCACCTATCCCAGATGCAGTGACCTTCCACCACTTTGACCTGGTGAAGCTATGGGGCAAGAAGCAGTGTGTTGCAGCAAAAAGCTTCTGTCTCTGAGATAACGGGTCCCTGGGATGGTCACGGACAATCATTAGCTTATAGGAAGTTCCTCGCTATTTAAAAAACCATTCTGAGGAGAAGACTGAGATTTTCTGAAGCGCACAGTTCTTTGCCAACAGACATAAGCCAGGATTGAAGGTCAATATGAGAACAAGGGTTTCTGACTCTAAGAAATTTCACACACCCTCCACATCCTTCTGAATCAATATTGCTTTTTGTTAAGCGGGGAAGCATGCATGACCCTGCAGCTTCTTTGCTGACTGGTGGCAGTAATGATCTTCTATATGGGCAGCCATAGGGTGATGTTCCAGACTGTGTGCTGCTCCTCAGGGGTCAGGTAAATAAATGCCCAGCTCCAGGCACCATTAGTCACAGGAACCAGCCTAAGTTGGAGACTCTGAACCTCACTGCCCGTTAGGGACACCATTGAGGAGAGTGACTCCCAAGGCTCTGATAAATGTACAAGTCAGAAGAAGAAGGTCTGGACTTGCTCCATTTTACAGGGACAGAGTGGAAGGATAATTGCTAAGATGCTGCAGAAGTAGCAAGGTCTGATGCTGCAGCCCAAGGGCATCGAGAATGTCTGTGTGTGTAAGTAACATTTCCCCTACATCCCAAAACAGCGAGGAACCACCAGGAATGGCGCCCAACCCCACTCCAGCTAGTGACATGAGAGAGGACAGTCCAGAAGTTCCAAAGCCCAAAGAAATCAAGAAGGGAAATAGATAATGGCAGCATTTAAGCCAGGAGAAGAGAGCCTAGACATACTGTTTTTACAGCAGAACAAGTGTGATTGGATGCCTGGGAAACCTGCCAACTGTGAAATCCAATTGAGAGCACCATGCACCAATAGAAAGCCTGAGATGATGCCTTAGTAATATTGCACAACCAGAAAACTACTTCAGCAAGAATTCAAAAGGTATTAAAGATGCGACTTTTTTGCAGAATACACTGCAGCAAACAGATTTGCAAGGGAGAAGGACCCTTGCAACCTTCCTTGTGGGAGGACATCAAAGGGGTTACACAGGAGACCGAACCACAGAACTGCACGCTTAACTTACTCCCCTGAGAAGTTCAAGACACAGACATGTTCACAGACAGCCAGAGAACACTCTAGTTCACACTGGAGGGTAAGACATAAGGAGCCCTATCTACACAAATGAGTCACACAGCAGGGGACATTCCACAGACCGGGGAGGTGATGGCCTAGTGATGTTATCCAGAGACCCAGATAGCGTCTAGGCCCAAAACGTCAGCTTTTGTGCTCCTAAGATGCTGCTTGGCCTGCTGTGTTCATCCAGCTCCACATTTTGTTATCTCAGATTCTCCAGCATCTGCAGTTCCCATTATGTCTAATGTTCTGGGGACCCAGGTTTGAATCCTGCCACGGCAGCTTGTGGGATTTGAATTCAATAAATATCTGGAATTAAGTATCTAACGATGACCATGAACGCATTGTCGATTATTGGGAAAAATCCATCTGGTTCACTGAAGTCTTTTAGGGAAGAAATCAGCCATCCTACCTGGTCTGGCCTACATGTGACTACAGACCTACAGCAATATGGTTGACTCTTAACTGCCCTCTGGGCAATTAGGGATGGGGCAATAAATGCTGCCCAGCCAGTGACACCCTCATCCTGTGAAAACATTTAAAAAAACCCTTCTGCTCAGGAAACGTCACTGATGTACCCAAGTGCACTGCAAGGTGGACCGTTGACCCAACACCACTTCCATTCAGGTAACCAACACTGTCATTACGCCACACCCAAGCCAGATATGAAGATGTCCAGCTAGATTCAGAAGGATGTAACATTGGTTTTATCTCAGCAGCACATGAATTTCCACGACGGGATGCTTCCTGAAGAAGATAAAATGACCAATGTGAGCACCTTCACCCTTAAGGAGGAAGTACACTCCTAGAGGTCCCCCTGCCCTCCAAAGGCCAAGAAAGTGGTCAGTTCTGAAGGCTGACCACTGGAGGCTTGGTGGAGAGGGGAGTTGGATACAGCTTAATAATGGATAGAAATAACAATATGTTAATAATTAGAAAAATGTTAATGAAATAAAGTGTAGCCAATTTAGTGAGGGAGAATGCTTAGATTTTGGAAAAGTTCCAGAGGATTGAAAAACTGCTGACGTACCACCTCTATTTAAAAAGGAAGAAGACAATAAAAGACAGGTAACTATAGACCAGCTAGCTAAATGTCAATTATTGGGAAAATGAGAAAGTCTGTTGTAAAGAATGTCATAGCAGAGCATTTAAAGATTCATAATATTGCCAAACAGAGTCAGCATGATTAATACATTTGGTAGTTATTTGAATCCTTTTATTTCTTTGAACAGATATTTGATTAGTCTACCTGAAATGAGAATAGAGGAACCTAGGATGCTGGGGGCTATATATGAGCTTGGGTAAAAGGCAGAATATTGGGATAAGAGGCATTTTCAGGACAGCAATGTGAAATGAACGGAATCAGTGTTGGGCCCACAATTATTAATAATTTCTATTAATAACTTGGATGAGGAAAACGAATGCACTAGAACCAAGTTTACAGGTGACATAAAAATAAATGGGAAGGGAAATGATGAGCATGATACAAGGAGTCCACAAAGGGATATAGACAGGTTGAGTGAGCAAATATTTGGCAGATGGATTACAAAGTGGGAAAGTGTGAGGTTATGTACTTTGCCAGGAACAATAAAGGAGTTGAAAATTATATAAATAGAGAAAGACTGCAGCAAACTGCAGCACAGAGAGATTTGGGAGTCCTTATGCACATTAATAGCTAGCACACAAGTTCAGTGGGTAATAGGGAAAGCAAATGGAATGTTGACCATTAATTCAGAGGGAACAGTATATAAAAATAAGAAGCTTTTGCTAAAGCTATAGAAGGTAAAATGTTTACCATAACTGGAAAACTGTGAAAAGTTTTAATCCCCTTATATAAGGAAAGATACTGACATTGGAAAAAGTCCAGAGAAGGTTCACTTGATTGTTCCTGAGGATGGAGGGACTGTATAATGAGGTTGAGTAGGTTGGGCCTGTATTCATTGGAGTTTTGAACACTGAGAAGCAACCTTACAGAAATATACAAGATTCTGGAGGGACTTGGTAGTGCAGCAAAATTGTTTCCCTTTGTGGGAGAGTTTGGGACCAGAGGCCATCACCACAGAGTAAGGAGTTACCCATTTCAGACAGTGATGAAGAGGCATTTCACCTCTCAGAAGGTAATGAATCTGTGGAATTCTTTACTGTGGACAGCTATAAAGGCTGGGTCATTAAGTATATATTCAAAGCTAAGATAGACTGATTTTTCATTAGGAAGGAGATCAAGGGTTAAGGAGTACAGGCACGAAAGAGGAGTTGAGAATAGTCAGATCAAGAACAAATAGCAGAGCAGGCTTGATGGGCTGAATGGCCTACATCTGCTCCTATGCCTTCTGGCCTTATGTGAAAATGTAGGCATGTTAATGCTGAGGTTAGGGTAAACATTCAGGAAGAATACTTTGGAGCAGGGTGTGGTATAAGGCAGCAGCTAGTAATAAATTAGTTGATGACATCGCAGGATGTGTTATTGGGTCACTTGACGCTCGGTGTGTATAGAAATACTCGCAGCAACGCAGTCAAGCAGTGATTTTTCTCAGCTATGCACATAGTGCTAAAGTTTAATAAATTTTTCTTCTTATCCAAACCTGCTCCACGCTCATCTCAAAGCCCCCCAACAGCTAAATGATTGTTGCTGATGATTACACTCAGTGTAATTTCTGATGGAGGCAGGAAATATTTCTTCCTGGGTGATCCTGAATGTCTTGAATTCTCTGAATGATTCTTGAGCGACAGAGGAATCAAGAGTTCTGGGGCAGGCGAGAAAGTGGAGTTAAGGACAAGATCATATCAGCCATGAGCTTACTGAATGGCTAAGCAGGGGCCGTGTAGTTTTCCCTTGCTCTTGTTAATTATGTTTTCATATTTGAGTGAAACGAAATGGTTGGCATGTGTGCTGTGGACAATTTATTGGGAGTAAATATCTCCTCCCGTAATGGACCTTCCCATTTTGGCTCCAGTTATATTGCCAAACTCACTTCCTTGCACCTCACAAGAAGCAATTCGGTGTTGCTGGGATACATACTTCTATGCATAGGGTGCCCTTCAAAGCTTGTCTTTTAGTGATAGACTGCCTAGCAGCACCTGGTTGCCATTTAGTATATAGCAGCCATTAATACTTGGATACCTTTTATCATTTGGATGTGTTTGGCATCTGGTTTCCCTTTCACTACTCTGCCTTTAGTGCTTTAGTACCCTTTACTGCATAGCTGTCCTTTAGTTCTTTGCCCACCTGTGGATTGTTGGTGTGCAAGTGCAGAGATGAGCTTTACAGCAGATTAATTGGTCATTCACATCCTCATAGTCGGAAGTTTGTTCCAGGTAACTGCTGTAAAATGACTGTCACCCTTGCTTACGGAATATCAGTCGCTCAACCCCAAGAGTGGTCCATTCTGTGAAGAGTTTTGACACCTTTCAATGTTATAAAGTGCGTATAAAGTCAAGGCTATCGATTTATGTGGCAACACATTTCCCCTTGAAGGGAGATTGATTGTGTTGACTCTGTGTGCTAGTGGAGGTTGTAACTATTTGAAATGGTTGTAAGGGTCAAATAATTGTTGATTTCCATGACCTCTGTTCTTTTTCATGCACCCTAAGCACCAAAGTAAATTCAGACCAGGCAAAATAACAGTGTTTTGAAAGGATACAGTGAGAAAAAATCAGTGTTACCCATTCAGATGAGCAATAAGTCCACTGGATTCAGCTCTAGACTCTTGAGAGTAAGGCCATTGCTGAGTAGAAAAGAGAAGGCTGCTTTACCAAAGGAGTTTTCATTTGCTTACTGCTGCTTAATTTTAATAAATCAGGGAGGTAACATACGAGCCCTGCAGCCTGAAGGATGAGCTATGATTTAGTGAGGTTTATGTATTTTTCCTCCTATAAATAATGAACATCCTGACAACCCAGGCAGTCTAGTTGTTTCACTGGAAGTGAAGCGAAGGACAAATGAGTTTCTCTTCCAGTCCATCTGTACTGTTATTGCAGGAAATATTAAGGTCGTCAGATTTTCGAGGTAAGGCTCGAAATGATCTTCCATTTTAATTTGATGTGTTCCAAGGAATTTAAGTCATTGCAAAATGGTGCAGTATTTCCAGTTTTATTATAGCAAGGCCATTTGGAGGAGATGAGATTTAATGTTTCTGTTTGCTTTATAACAATATCACCCATATCACTGCAAATAGATTTTTAAAATATTTATATACTCATCCTGCCATTTGTCACCTAAAATTTTAAATGTTTTCTTTAAGCTCATCAAGATGAAAGGTATCGGTGCTCTGATGTGGGTCACGTAGATCAATATTGTGCTATAGTGTCAGGATCAATGCTCCCACAGTAGGTATAGCACAGGCGAACTACATAGTAAAGCTCCCTATACACTCTCTCGCTGAACACTGCCAAGGCATGTAAAGCGCAGGTTAAATATAATGTAAAACTCCCTTGAAACACTCCCATCAAGTACTCTCAGGGCAAGTACTGTTTTATTATAAAACCCTTTCGAAACTGTTCCATTAAACACACTCAAACAAAGTACATCATGGGTCAGATACAGAACAAGACTCCTTCAAGGCTGACCCAACACGCCTCTCCTCACAGCACTACCTGTAAAGCCTGTGTTCCACTCACAAGACACAAAATATATTGGAAGTTGTTTAAAAACTTTCTTTTTTGTTTAAAAAATGGACCTTGGTAGAATTTTAAAAGGGCTAAATATCACATTGTTTGCAGGTCGACAATATTCCGGAAGCTATGAAGTGGAAAACTGTGACAGATGAAAGCTAGACAAAAACAGCTAGAAGAAGTGACCACAAACACTTTGTGTCCAAATTTGGATTGATAATAAAAGAGGCATATCAAAACTTATTATGCCAGTGTCCTAACTTGTTCAATGACTTTTGATCAGAGTGGTAGGCACTCTCTTATTAATCTAAGTAACACACCAACAGCAGTGTGACATGATGAAAACTCCTCTACTCCTTTCATTAATCATCCATCATAAAACCAGGAATAGAAAGCAAAATTTTCAAGCTAACAGCTAGGCTTTCCTGAAAGTTTAAAACTCCTCAAAAGCTGTTTCTAGCAAGATTCTTGTACTGGCTTGAAAGGTAGACTGAACATAGAACATAGAACATAAAACATTACAGCACAGTACAGGCCCTTCGGCCCTCGATGTTGTGCCGACCTGTCATACCGATCTCAAGCCCATCTAACCTACACTATTCCATGTACGTCCATATGCTTGTCCAATGACGACTTAAATGTACCTAAAGTTGGTGAATCTACAACCGTTGCAGGCAAAGCGTTCCATTCCCTTACTACTCTCTGAGTAAGGAAACTACCTCTGACATCTGTCCTATATCTTTCACCCCTCAATTTAAAGCTATGCCCCCTTGTGCTCGCCATCACCATCCTGCGAAAAAGGCTCTCCCTATCCACCCTATCTAACCCTCTGATTATTTTATATGTTTCAATTAAGTTACCTCTCAACCTTCTTCTCTCTAATGAAAACAGCCTCAAGTCCCTCAGCCTTTCCTCGTAAGACCTTCCCTCCATACGAGGCAAAATCCTAGTAAACCTCCTCTGCACCCTTTCCAAAGCTTCCAAATCCTTCTTATTATGCGGTGACCAGAACTGTACACAATACTCCAAGTGCGGCCGCACCAGAGTTTTGTACAGCTTCACCATAACCTCTTGGTTCCAGAACTCGATCCCTCTATTAATAAAAGCTAAAACCCTGTATGCCTTCTTAACAGCTCTGTCAACCTGGGTGGCAACTTTCAAGGATCTGTGTACATGGACACCGAGATCTCTCTGCTCATCTACACTGCTAAGAATCTTACCATTAGCCCTGTACTTTGCCTCCCGGTTACTCCTACCAAAGTGCATCACCTCACACTTGTCTGCATTAAACTCCATTTGCCACCTCTCAGCCCAGCTCTGCAGCTTGTCTATGTCTCTCTGCAACCTACAGCATCCTTCGTCACTATCCACAACTCCACCGACCTTAGTGTCGTCTGCAAATTTACTAACCCATCCTTCTACGCCCTCATCCAGGTCATTTATAAAAATGACAAACAGCAGTGGACCCAACACCGACCCTTGTGGTACACCACTAGTAACTGGTCTCCAGGATGAACATTTCCCATCAACTACCACCCTCTGTCTTCTTTCAGCAAGCCAATTTTCGATCCAAACTGCTATATCTCCCACAATTCCATTCCTCCGCATTTTGTACAATAGCCTGTTGTGGGGAACCTTATTGAACGCCTTGCTGAAATCCATATCCACCACATCAACTGGTTTACTCTCATCTACCTGTTTGGTCACCTTCTCAAAGAACTCAATAAGGTTTGTGAGGCACGACCTTCCCTTCACAAAACCAGGCTGACCGTCCCTAATCAATTTATTCTTTTCTAGATGATTATAAATCCTATCCGTTATAACCTTTTCCAACACTTTACCAACACCTGAGGTAAGGCTCACTGGTCTATAATTACTAGGGGTGTCTCTACTCCCCTTCTTGAACAGGGGAACCACATTTGCTATCCTCCAGTCATCTAGCACTATTCCTGTAGACAATGACGAGTTAAAGATCAATGCCAAAGGCTCGGGAATCTCCTCCCTGGCTGCCCAGAGGATCTGAGGATAAATCCCATCCGGCCCAGGGGACTTATCTATCTTCACCTTCTGAAGGATTTCTAATACCTCTTCCTTGTGAACCTCAATCCCACCTAGTCTAGTAGCCTGTATCTCAGTATTCTCCTCGACAACATTGTCGTTTTCTAGAGTGAATACTGTTGAAAAATATTCATTTAGCGCTTCCCCTATCTCATCTGACTCCGCACACAACTTACCACTATTATCCTTGATTGGGCCTAATCTTTCTTTTGTCATTCTTTTATTCCTTAAATACCTATAGAAAGCCTTCGGGTTTACCCTTATCCTATCCGCCAACAACTTCTCATGTCTCCTCCTGGCTCTTCTGAGCTCTCTGTTTAGGTCTTTCCTGGCTACCTCGTAGCCCTCAAGTGCCCTAACTGAGCCTTCACATCTCATCCTAACATAAGCCTTCTTCTTCCTCTTGACCAGAGATTCCACCTCCTTCGTAAACCACGGCTCCCGCACTCTACAGCTTCCTCCCTGCCTGACAGGTACATATTTATCTAGGACACACAGGAGCTTTTCCTTGAATAAGCTCCACATTTCTAATGTGCCCATCCCCTGCAGTTTCCTTCCCCATTCTATGCTCCCTAAATCTTGCCTAATCTCATCGTAATTGCCTTTCCCCCAGCTAGAACTCTTGTCCAGTGGTATACACCTATCCCTTTCCATCACTAAAGTAAACATAACAGAATTGTGATCGCTATCACCAAAGTGGTCACCTACTTCCAAATCTAACACCTGGCCGGGCTCATTACCCAGTACCAAATCTAATGTGGCATCGCCCCTTGTTGACCCATCTACATACTGTGTCAGGAAGCCCTCCTGCACACACTGGACAAAAACTGACCCATCTATAGTACTCGAACTATAGTGTTCCTAGTCAATATCTGGAAAGTTGAAGTCCCCCATGACAACTACCCTGTCTCTCTCACTCCTATCAAGAATCATCTTTGCTATCCTTTCCTCTACATCTCTGGAGCTATTCGGAGGCCTATAGAAAACTCCCAACAGGGTGACCTCTTCTTTCCTGTTTCTAACCTAGTCTACGAGCATCACTTTGATACATCACTCCCAAGTTTGAAGGAGTTCTACAAGACCTAACTTTAACAATCTGGACCTGCCTGGATTTTAACGCCTGAGTGCAGAAGTCCCCTCTCACTGGACACCAATGTTCACGTAGTTGAATAGCCATACTTTTGGTTTTAAATTCAGAGCTATGAACGTACGCATTAGGAACCAGAGAAAATTATTTGACCCTTCTATTTCCATTATGGTCATGATGTGGCTGTGGCCTCATTTCCAGCTTCCAATCTTTCCCATTCATTGTCTTGATTGTCAATAACCTACCTATCTGCCTTAAAAAAAATTCAATGATCCTGGATCAATTGCCCTTTGGGGAGGCGGTTTCAAAGACTGTCAACCCTTTGAGAGAAAAAAACAATACTACTTATCTCAGTCTTAAATGAAAGATCCCTGATTTTTAAATTGTGTCCAATAGTTCTAGCTTTTCCCACAAAGGCTGGGATCTGTGGCGGGGGAGAGGAATATCCTTTCACATCCAGCTAGTCAAGCCCCCTTGAGATCATATACATCTGAATAAGACTATCTGTCATTCTTCTAAATCCAATTGAAAGAGGCACAAACTGTCCAACCTTTCCTTGTGAAAGAATTTCCCCATAGCCGAATGAGTTTCCCCAGGGCAGCCTCCAGCACATTGTCATCCTTTTCTTCAATTAGAAGATGAAAATTGTGCACAATCCTCCAAATGTGGTTTCATCAATGCTCATCACAACTGTGACAAAACCTTAATGCTCCATTCGCTTGCAACAAATGAGAACCTTCCATTTGCCTTCTGAATCACTTGCTGTATTTACATGCTCGTATTTTATAAATGCCCTTTCTTCCCTGTACCTTTCCTCTGTGCGTGCGTGTGCAAAGACATATGAGGCAATTCTGGGATTGAATGTGTGAACCAATAATATTCCTGTTTTAAATTTAAGAGAGTTTGCTGTTCATCACTTTAAATCGACTTTACGAACAGGAGTTTGGAAAGACAAGACAGCCTTTCCAACACTGAGCCACTGTGTTCAAGGAAGGAGGTGAGCAGAATAGAGGAGTTCAATCTCTCTATCTAACTTGACTGCAGCACCAATGTTAAGAATTCCATGCTCACTATTCTCTCTGTAAGACTGTCAGTAAGGACCAAATTAGAGGCAGTGCTGTGATTCTTTGTATCCTGGAAACTGCTGACTGTCCTTCAAAAGCCTTCTGGTGTCTCTCAGTTGATGAGCTGCTCTGATAACGGACATATGAGCTACTGAAACTAACCGCAGTTGGATCTCAACCATGCAATTGTTGATTCTATAAGTAATTTTGGTGGGATTATATTTTGTCTGAGAATGTGCACCAATTTATTTTTTTCCTTTTATCAGTTCACACTTAGAAAAAAAAGAGGAAGTCTGATGGGTTCATTTCTTCTGGGAACACTGAGCTTTGTTTAGCCTTTGCAAACTGCATCCAGAGATGAAGCAGCCAGTCATAGCCTCATTAGATAAGAAATTCAATACAGGGATTATAGAATGCACCTCTGGCATTCTCTCTTGCAATGATGCAATGGGAAAATAAAACAGCTTCCATTTTTAACATAGGCAGCTTTTTTCTGCCGTTCTTCCTTCCTTTCTCTATTTTGATCTGTGCTCTAATGAAATATCCTTTAATATTGCTTCTGAGTTTCAAATTCACTGATTATATACACTGTTCTCCTCCTTGCATCCTCACTCTCTGAAAGCCAAGACCCAGGGCAAACTTGATATCCTCGCTTCCATCCCTCTCCCCTTTCTCTTAGAGTTTGTCCTTGGTCTGTCACAGAATGATTATCCTTCCTCATTTCAGCCATGATCATAATGAATGGTGGTGCTGGCTCGAAGGGCCGAATGGCCTACCCCAGACCTATTGTCTATTGTCTATTTCCTTCTCTGTTCTCCTGGCAGCATTCACATTTCCAAACGATTTTTAAATCTGCTGCAGTGAAAGCTATGTTAACAGACGATAGATATGGTATTGTGGTTGAATTCACAACTTTGGAGCTGGAATTGGCTATCCTTTCTACTCTAGAATGCGTAGTCTTCATGGTACCCGCAGAGCCCTGCCACTAGACTCCTCCATGTTCCTCGAAATTGTATATAGAACTTCTGGGAGACTTACTATTGCATTTCATACATACCCAGCAGCCTCCTTCTGTAAGTCACCCTATCAATGAGCTCAACTCAGTCCCCTGCAGTACAACTTCTATGTGGCTTTACCCTGTCGGGTCCTTGCACCCAGGCAACCTTGACCCCATTTGTGCCTTGCATCTCACCACATGCAGATACAGTCAGAATGAAAGTAGGAAATGCGCCAGTGAGTGTGGTGCAATGTGTTGGGATGATGTGGCTGTCAACATTGAATAGCTGGCAGTTGAGCAAGTTTTGAGAGGTGAATGTGAGTCTTGTGTGGGGGTTAAAAGTAGCCATGAATGTTAGGACAGAGTCTTAATTAATGAAGACTGTTGGTAGCTAAGTGCTAAAGATACATTATATTAAATGGTTGCAGTTATGCAATTGGAGCTTATGTTAGTCAAAGATGAATTCACTGACCTCCTCCATTCATAGGAGGTAATTGAAGTATTTGGAGACTGCTTTCAGGCCCTCATGCCTGTCTGTGCAGACCAGCATGATTATGTAATTCTGTTGCCTCTGTGATCTGTCGTGTCCTATAAATAGAGCACATTCTTTCTCTGCACCTCCTTGATGTTGGCATCTGGTGCAGTATCAGAACTGCTCAGAGCCTACTTTTTCCCATGTGGTACCATTATTATTTTCTTTCCTACTTCAGAATGAATTCTGCAATGGTTTCCATCACTGGCTATGGTCCCAGTGCACCAATCATTTAACAAGTGCAGGCTTGCTTAGTGTGAGCTTTCAATGGTGCTGGCCTCTCACAGGTTCGGGATCCCTTTTGAGTAAAACAGTGTGGTTAGGAGTAGCTGCATGATGCAATCATGTTACTGAGCAGACAGTACAATGTTGGTATGTTGCTTAGTATTGTGGGTAGGTTTCTTCAAGCTTGAAGTAGTTTAGAGTGGATTAGTATATCCATCCTCCTAGACTAACTAGAAGAGTCTTGTTGAATAAACAATGTGATGTTTGCTGCAACTTTTTACAGGTTACTTAAATATGACCTATACTACTACAGAGACAGTTCATTGACTCAGACATTTACAGCACAGAGGAGGCCATTGTGTCCATGCCAGTCAACAAAGATCTGACTACATTCATCTCATAGTATCATGAAGTCCAGACCCCTACAGTCCATGAGTGTGTAGCAGTCAACCTGTAAATCCAGGGCAATCAGTTTAGGGATTCAGAGTAAGTCAGTCAGGGAACTGCACAGAGATGAGTCAGATGTCTAGTCACACATCAGTGGGGATGGTCATCCAAGATGGTCAGCAGCTGGACCATTGTTAGCCTTGGGTGTCAGCTCAGTAAAAGTCAAGTTGTAATGAATGGTTAGTGCTGTGGTAAGGAAATGGGCAAAGTCAGCTCTGGGCATTGGAACGAGTGTGTTGGGAAACTTGGTCAGCGTGGATTTAGGTTCTCTTTGGGCTGTGATCAATCTGACAGCAGAAGTGCCTACAATAATCAGACTTATGAATTCTGACCGTAAGTCACCAGAGTCACATTGCTTCATTAAACAGTGGAGATCATTAAAGAAATCATCTATGCATTCACCTAGACGCTGAAGTCTTTGTTCTATCTTTCCATTTCAAGAAATGTATTAGTTGAAGGCTTTCAAAGCTCCTCTAGTTTGTCTGATGATTAATGTTCTCCTTAGCTAGCAATAATATCATTTGCTGTACTCCCAATTGCGCACAAAAGTATATTCACTTGCCCAGTTTATGTTTCACTCTCTAGCTTAGAAGCTATTTTATATCAACAGTTACCATCTCTAATATGTCAAATTTTGTTCTGTCTTATTCATTTTGTTCTATGAAGCCATCTCTGAAATTAAATCTCCCTGGCAATACTGTTGCTGAACCGACAGCTTCCAAATGTGATACTGTACATTTACAGTGAATAATCTTCTTTAAAGATTTTTATTCTGCTGTAGTGGGAGTTTTCCAAGATTTCCCTTGTGGGCTTCATAATTTCAGCTTTCCAGCCCTACCTTGTGGTATCCCTGGGCTCTGGCGGTAACATCTACTCAGTTCACCATGTCTTGGATTCTGGATCATTTCCATAGACCATTGCCTAGCGATGTAGCTATTACCTCTAGCTTGGAGCTGTAGAGTTCTTCTGTTCTTTTACAACTTCTATCAGTCTGAAATACTTTCTGCGTCACTCTCTAAAATATTCTTCCATGTGATGTGTCTCTGTGATGTTTTGTGAGGTTTGCTGTAATCAGTAATCAGCAATCTTCTGGGTCATCAGTATGTTTTTTCTTGCAGTCCTAAGCTTTCACTTCTCTGGTTTGGTACCATTTAGATATGATGGTAGTCACTGCTGCTCACTGCATTGTGCCAGGGGCCCACTGATCCCAAACTGTAGGTTTGTTCAGGCCCAAAGTTATCTAGTGTGGATTAGAATATCCACTTAACCCATCTAACTAAAAGAGTTGTTATAAATAAACAATATGGAGTTTATTTTGCACTAGTTACTTGAAAAGATCTGTATGTTCTTCATTTGCAAAAAATATATTTTATTCATAAAAACACCATTACGTATGGTACATAGTGACTAAAGCAGTTTGGCTCTGTACAGTGTAATAAAATGTGAGGCTGGATGAACACAGCAGGCCAAGCAGCATCTCAGGAGCACAAAAGCTGACGTTTCGGGCCTAGACCCTTCATCAGAGAGGTCAAGGCCTGAAACGTCAGCTTTTGTGCTTCTGAGATGCTGCTTGGCCTGCTGTGTTCATCCAGCCTCACATTTTATTATCTTGGATTCTCCAGCATCTGCAGTTCCCATTATCTCTGGCTCTGTACAGTCTTTGCATTTGGAAAGCAAGCAAACATTGGAGTTTGACTTTCTCCACCGTTGCAACAAAAAAACCCAAAGCCATTTCTTACTTATGCAAGGTATTATTTATGCGTATTTGAGGCATCAGGAGGGTCCGATAACTGAACTTTGGCAGAAAGACTTTGTAGAGAAAGAGGTCTAGAGACTGCTGGGAGCACAGCAGCATGGAGTCTGTTCCCTTCCAGCTCCTTCTCTACTCTGACCAAATCTCCATGGCATTATCACAATTGCATTGAATCAAGTGTTAACCCTTTCATTCTCTCATTCTCACACAAAGCACTTTAATCCAATTGCTGTGTGATTAAATATCACCCTTTTGATCTATTCCCATATAGCAAGTGCACTGATCCTAAGTGTGTGTATTAGGAAGATGTGCTACAACAGAAGCATAATTGCTAATCCGAATCCATGGCTAAATTGCACAGGTAGCTCAGCAGGAGTAACTCCATAGCCATGAGGAGCAGAAATACGGTCTGTCTTTTCTCTGGCTCACATAAAGGTGTTCGGTCAGGCAGCCCAGAGCAAAGCTTAGGATCAAACCTTTCCTTTCCAATCTGCAAGGCCCAACATCACATTAACTGTTGAAGGCTTTCACTTAGAAATCAGATAAAAAATGCCCACTTCCATGTACAATCCTGTAAAATATCGTGACATTAGTCAATGATAATAGCCTATGAAGGTGAACTGCTTTGTTTAAATCTAGCATCCAGAGATATATGCCTGCAATGATGTTAATACATTTGTTGAGAATGTGTTTAGTTTCAGAGCCTGAAGTAGGTATTAATTAGCTACAGTGTAAATGAAAAAAAAATGAAAACTGAAGTTAATTATCACTTGGCTAATTGCTTGCATCCAGGGATCCATTCCTCACTGATAGCCGAACAGACATGCTCAATAAGTGGGTAACTGGGTTAAACGGGCATCTGTGTGCTGCAGAATTTTGTTCCAAGTACATCCCATGGGTGTCAGTAACACTGAATGTACTCGACTTGCTGTGACTGGCAATTTGGAAGGACTGAATTTTGTAAACTAGTCTTTGGGAAACTGAGATAATGGGAACTGCAGATGCTGGAGAATTCCAAGATAATAAAATGTGAGGCTGGATGAACGCAGCAGGCCAAGCAGCATCTCAGGAGCACAAAAGCTGACGTTTCGGGCCTAGACCCTTTACTTTGGGAAACTGGAACGCTTACTTGTTGCTACTAGTCATGGGTTGAATGTTTTGTGAAACTAGTATCAGGACCAAGAGTAACAGGACTACGTGAGTTCAATAAGAGATTACCTTGTAATGTGATTAATGCCTTCAACTGCCCAAGTTTCTTTGGCTGAAAGCAAATGGTAACTGCATACCTGCTTTAGCACTGACACTGGTAATTACTGCCAATGATTCTGGCATTAAAATAGCTGTCATCTGGTTAGACAGCTAAAAATTGCTGTTATTCAATATTTAAAAGTGGCAGCAATCTGCTTTAGCTGCAGCCATGGTAGGAGATTAACCTGTGCACTGTACCTGTCTGTGTTCAGTGTTAGGGTCATTGAAATAAAGTTATTATATCCTGGGCAATAGTTCCAGAGGGCAGCAGCCGTGTAAAGGAATCTTCAGTCTAACTTAAGCAATTCTAAAAAGGAAATCTTATTATTGGAGCCCCGTTGATGAAGGACTCTGTCATGCATTCCATGTTAAAGACTCTTTTCAAAGCAGAATCTCACTACTGCAATTGCTTGCAAAAAGGAGTGCTTACTATTCAGGACTTTTGCAAAGGGGGAATTCCAGTATTAGGGATACCTTTCAAAAGGAAGATTAGCTGCTCGGGACTAATTCTAAAATGGAAGATTTGCTGTCTAGCATCTTTTTCGCAAAATGGGTGATTTTCCCCTGTTATGATCCAAACTGATGGTTATACTCAACAATTCAGTTTCTGGAGTCAGACCTAGCTCAACAAGCCATAAGTTTGATTTTGCTATTTGTTTGAAATGGTTGTCTGTTAAGACACATATTCATAACAGCTTTCAATGTACTTTTAACAAAAGAATATAAATGTTTATCACACAAAAGAAAAACACAAATTATGTTAACACATAATCAGAACTGAGCAATAATTGCTGATCCAGCCAGTGATAGCCACTTCTCATGAAACGATTAAAACAAAACTATAAGCGCAAATTGCTGAGATGTAAATTGGCAGAGCATTTGATGGCTGCAACACACCAAATACTGGTCCTAGCTTTTCTTCAACAAAACAGCCTATATGTGCCATGACCACATACCGCTTTGACACTTCAAACATGCAAATTGACATTGGCAAACCGTCAGTCCCACTGCATCGTCACTCTTCCTCTCAGACCGAATCAGACACCACTTCAGCCCTTCGACCCTTTGGAGCTCAGGGATATCTAACATCGATGAGGCTGCCTTCTAAGCAGGGAAACATGCCTCTCATGCATCTCATAGGACACTTGTACGCTCACTTGGACACATGTATCTTAAGGCTCTTTGCCTGCTTAATCAGCACAAACTCACTTTCGTACTTAACAGGAGCTTGCCATCTACTGTTTACTTCATTAGCCCATACTGACGATTTCTTCACTGAGTTATGGGCTGCCACGCTCTGCATGGGCCACATTCGTTTCTTGGAGCACAGGGCCTTTAATGCTCAGGAACAAGCTGTCAGTCTATGTGACTTGCCATGACTTTTAAATGCAGGCAGCTCGTGATGGTAGGGAGCACTGAGCAGATAACAATTGGGTGCTCAGATAAGGGATGGGCATATCATTGAGTGGCCCTTGTTACCATGTGCTAACAATTTATGTTGTAAGCACACAGCACTTGCTTCACTCACAAAGCTATGTGTGAAAATCAAAGGGAAATGGCCCTTAGACTGTGGGGCCCCTTTGCCCCACTGTCGGGAGATATCACCACAGTCAGACAAAGGACTTGTTCTATTTCAGCCAAGGGGATTGGCCTTGGCTAGTCAAGCAGTTGTTGCTGCCATTGTAACTACCTTTAGACAGGAGTGAACATAGTATGACATTTCATATTCAGTTTGAGAATGAAAAATGTCCAGCACTAGTGTCTCAAACTTAAATAAATAAACATTACTTGGGAATTAAGGCTAATGTGGACTGGCTAAATAAATTCAAACATAAGAAAGTAGCAAAGCAGTGGCAGACATTTAATGAGATGATTCATAACATATTACAAAGATACATCTCATTAATGAAGAAAAGGTCTCCCAGATGGATATAATATCCATTGCTAACTAAGGAACTTAGCGTTGGTATTACTTGTAATAAAATGCATACAATGTTGCAAAGATTAGTGATAGACCAGAAGATTGCGGAAGTTTTCAAAACTATCAAAGGATAACTTGAGTAAAGGGAACAGGAAACCATAAAGAAATCTATTGGAGATGGAAATGAGTGCTGCAAGGGAGCACCAGTCTCTTAAAATATGTAAGTAGGAAATTACTATTGAGAAACAGGGCATGTCAGGGACATTGACCAAATATTTTCTCTTCGTCTTCATAGCAGAAAATACAAAAAGCATCTCAAGAAAATCAAGAGGTAAAAAAAGGACAAAGCAGCTTAAAACCATCACCATCAAAGGAGCAAAAGTAATGGGAGTTTGAATTGGACTTAAGGCTGACAAGTGCACTGGATCTGATGGACCGTGACCTAGGATCTTAAAATACATGACCACAAAGATAATGCACGTATTGATTGCCTTCCAAAATTTTCTAGGTGTTGGAAGGGTCTTAGTGGATAGGAAACCAGCAAATATAAGACCTCAATTCAAGAAAGAAACAGGAAACTGGCAGCCAGTTAACTTAACATTAACTCAGGGAAAATATTAGATCCATTATTAAAGAGTGGTAGTAGGATGGATTAAAAATCGATAATATAATCAGGCTGAGTGAATGTATCCTTTTGAAAGGCAGGTCATGTTTGATACAGGGCATTGATGCAGTGGAATTGTCACAGACTGAGGAGATTGAAGGCACAATGCTCCTTGAAATTTAATCAGGAGCATCATTTCTACAGACTATAGGCCTCTTAAGATGGGGTTTCAATGCTTGGATTGCTCTACAGGACTTTGCACAGCACATCCCAGAAAGATTAGGCCTCAATGCTGTGGGAGCCCTTCACGACTGCAGTCGATAAGATGTGGGTGTCCTGGATGCAGACAACATGAGTATTGACAGCAATCTCCTGAGGATGAAGATGACATTGAGGAAGAGGATATTGACTATGATGGCCATTGAAGAGAGAATGAACAGACAATGCATCACAGAACCTGACGCCAGAGAATCCAAATGAAATCTGCTTCCAGGATGAATGCAGCTGGTTAGGAATTTGTTTAATTGTTTATGATTCTGTTGGGAACAGCCCATGCCTAGTGCAAAGAACACACAGACCTTATTATTTTTGCAGTTTTGACCTTTAGCGTACTCATTAAAGTCTCATTATCAATGCTAGTGTATATTTGATATCCTTGGTTGATCCCACTTTAAAATATGAGCACACTGCAGGCCCTACTGCCAATAGACATCAGTACATCATTTTCAAGTGCTGTACAACAAAGAACCTCATGATAGCCAGAGCGTTGAAAGGAATTCTGGGGAATCTCCAATTGGCCAACCTTTCAGTGTTTCAGAGTGCATGTAGACTGCTAAATTGCCCTGAAATGCTTGAGAATCTACTAAAACAGCATTGAATCTGTGAGAGGTAGCATGTTATGTAGATTTAGTCAGCAAACCAGTGCAATATGAAGGAGGGCGGGGATATAAACTGCACATTGTACATCTCCCAGCCTTGAATGGCAGTCTGCTGCCTTGGAGAGCTGATGGATAGATTGAAATGTTCCCTGTGTAGATACACTGATTCTGTACTTTCACTCATGGGATGGGTGTAAATGTGGAATGATGAGTGCAGACCAGCACAATCCCTGCACAGAACGTTTAACCTCGGTGTTATACGCATTAAAGTGCCATGCCTTGGCTGCAGACATCAATGCCATGTTTGAAAGATCCCTGATGCCCGAGCCCGTCTGCAGTCAATTTGTTCATTACAATGGCTTTCATCCTTGGGATGTCTGTAAAGAATGTTCCTCTCTCAACCAGGTTGGACAACAAAAATTAACCTACAGACCTATATGGACTTCAGTAAGACATTTAACAAGGTTCCACATGATAGAATGGTTAGCAAGATTGGATCACATGGAATAGAGAGAACTAACCATTTGGATACAGAACTAACTCAAAGGTAGAAGAGAGAGGGCTTTGGGGTGGGTTGCTTTTCAGACTGGAGGCCTGTGACCAGCGGTGCGCCTCAAAGATTGGTGTTGGGTCTACTGCTTCTTGTCATTTATATAACTGATGTGGATGTGGACAAAGGAAGTATGGTTAGTAAGTTTGCAGACGATACCAAAATTTGAACTGTGGTGGACGTGAAGAAGATTACCTCAGAGTAAAACAGGACCTTGATCAGATGGGCCAACGGGCTGAGGAATGTTGGATAGAGCTTAATTTAGATAAATGTCAGGTGCTTCCTCTGGCAGCTCATTCCATATGCACACCACCAGGAAGGCAAATCAGGACAGGACTTATACACTTAATGATAAAGGGAAGTGTTGTTGAACAAAGAGACCTTGGAGTGCAGGTTCATATTTCCTTGAAAGTGGAGTCCCAGGTTAACAGGATAGTAAAGAAGGCATTTGGTATGCTTGCCTTTATTGGTCAGTGTATTGAATTTAGGAATTAAGAGCTCATATTGTAGCTGTACAATAAGGTCACTATTGGAATACTGCATGCAATTCTGGTCTCCTGCAATAGGAAGATTTTTGTGAAACTTGAAAGGGTTTAGAAAGATTTACAAGGAAGTTGCCAGGTTTGGAGGATTTGAGCGAGAGGGAGAGCCTGAATAGGCTGGGGCTATTTTCCTTGGAGTGTCAGAGGCTGAGAGGTGACTTTATAGAGGTTTATAAAATCATGAGGGGTGTGATAGAATAAATAGCCAAGGTCTTCTTCCTGGGGTGGGAGAGTTCAAAACTAGAAGGAAAGGTTTAAGGTCAGAGGGGAAAGATTTAAAAGGAACATAAGGGGCAACATTTTCACACAGAGGGTGGTGTGTGTGTGGAATGAGCTGCCAGAGGAAATGGTGCAGGCTGGTACAATTACAACATTTAAAAGCTACCTGGATGTGTATATGAATAGGAAGCAGTTGGAGGGATATGGGCAAAATGCTGGCAAATGGGACTATATTAATTTATGGGGTTTTTTTGGTCAGCATGGACAGGTTGGACCGAAGGGTCTGTTTCCATGCTGTCCATCTCTATGCCTGTATGAGTGGATGGTGCAGTGAACATATATTTACAGAGGTGACAGTTATTCACAATGACCTTTTACCGGTGCCACCTGCTTGCCCTCAGTGTGTCTCTTTCTTTCTCTTCTGCCCACTGCATCGAAGTGCAATCCTGACTTCTGCAGCTGGGTTGGAGGGATCCTGCTCTGTAGTTGGCCTGAGCAGTGTCAAAGACCTGGGCATTCGTCCCCTGGTGTCCTTCGGCCTGGACAGATCATGGTTCACCGAGAGTGTCTAACCCAATGGTGTGAATTGCTGCAGGCTTTGGGATCACAGGCAGCAGGAGGAGGGGCATCAGGCACTTTGAGAGTGTCCTGAGAAGGAGCTGCTCCGGGAACTGTCTGTTACTCCTCCCGCCATGGGTGTCTGGCTGCACCAACCTGTCTCCCTGCAATGAGGGCCACTTGGAATGAATCTGAGGTCTCTTGTGCCCCTCTCACCCTTGCATTGTTGCTGAGTGATGTGGACAGGGCTATGCGGACACTAGGTGGATACTGCGAGTGCTGGAGATCTTTGGGCTTTACTAACCAGCCAGGCACACTCAGAGCAGATCTGACACATAACTGGGAACCTTGGTGGATTCCTCCATTCTTGATCCAGCTTACTGAGTGCCTCTGAGGAACCTGCCTGATGTTCTTATGCCTGTCTCTGCAGTTCATGAATTCGCTCATCTCTGAGGATAGTGGCACATCTTCAGTTTGGGACTGAGTGGGTTCCTGGTTTCAGACAGTCCCCTGAGTGTTAACAACCTGGGCCGTTTCTTCGTCGACCAGCTGCAGAGACGTGTCAGTGAGGTGCTCACCAGATTGTGTTCCCGACTGTAATCTGGAAGGAGCACTCACTGAGGTGGGAGTCTTTGAGCTGGCGGACGATGCAGGTGAAAGCCTGGCCAGTGCATCCTCTGAAAGTTCAGTAGCTTGCCCCTTAGAAATGGAGGTGCTGCTGAGGGGCTCTGAGGCTTGCCGTCTTGTAGAGATTTTGCTGTGGGCCACTTGTAACTAGTACGTGTCACTAGAGAGCAAGTCAAAGATACAGAAAAGCTAGACCCTCTGATGAAGGGTCTAGGCCCAAAACGTCAGCTTTTGTGCTCCTGAGATGCTGCTTGGCCTGCTGCGTTCATCCAGCTCCACATTTTATTATCTCTTATTACAGAAAAGCTCGTGCAGATTAAGAATGAGCGAACCCTGGTGATACTGGGACAGCAGTGCAATGCAGCACAGTGAAACTCATTGGATGACTAACAGTTGAGTTCTCTGCATCCTCACACGAGCGCTCTTGCTCTTGTCCAGCCAGATCAATGATTTTCCCCTTGTAGGGAGTGAGTACTCTGATATCCGACATCTCCTGCTAGCTTTCGAACTCTTGACTCCATTCTGTAGCAATTTTTCCTGCTTGTGACAAAAGGAGGGATTGAGTATGATGGAGCTAGATGGAGGATGACTTGTTGGTGCTGCAGGAGAGATAGGGAGGTGTTCCCAGTAAGTGAGTAGGAGGTGCTGAAAACAGGAGAGGTAAATAGTTTGAAAGGATTTGATGGGTGAGAGCTGGAACTCCCTTCCTGACAGGTCTGGGGAGCACGTACCACCTTCCCCTCCCCATCCCACCATGGACTCAGTGATGAAAGAGATGGGTCACAAGCACCTTTTGAACATTACTGATGGATTGACAATAAATGCTGGACTAAGCAGCGGTGCCCACATCCCACAATGCATAAAAAAATCTTTTTGAAGAAAGGGTTTGTCCCTCAGAATTTCCCTTTTAATGAGAAAATCCTGATTATCACGCCTTTTAAAGATGGATTCGCACCTAAGGATGCCTGTAAAGAACAAATCTCACTATCAGCCCTTAACTAATGTTAACCTTTTAAATTGGTTCTGTTGGACAACAGTGTTTCGCTTTTCAGATGCTTTGAAACCGTTGAAGTAGTAGGTGTAAGAAATGTCGACGTTCATTGAATTCCCCGTGTCTAACTGAGACATTCAGCAAATGGATTTAATTGCAGTCATGTACGACAAGCTGAAGATATAAAAAGGTCAGAAGGAAATGGAAACAGCCATTAGAGGATTTTCAAACAAAAGGAAAACAGAATTTATTAAAATTTATCACGTTCAACATCTAATTAATGTGTACAATGACAGGCTGATAGACAGTTCTGAAACAAAGGCATTGATAAGTGATTAGTCTGTTATCTATCAGTAAGGCTACATGAAGACGCAGCTTCACTGTCCTAGTGTTGCTCATTAGATCAATAGAGACTACTGTCAAAAGCTTCTCAAATTCCTTCAATTTTTATTTGGAGTAAGAAATCTCACTCCCGTGTGTGGAAACTGCAGAAAGTTGAGGAGTTCCACAATATTGAGGTTCCAGTTCTAAGAAGTTTTGAATCATTTGAAGAAGAACAGAAGCATTCTCTCCAAAGTTCTGGTCAATGTTGAACAACACCACTAAATCAGATTAGCCCGTCATTATGAAATTTTTGTGCTTTGTGTGTGACGTGTACAAATTGGCTGCTGTGTTTCTTAAATTGCCACAGTGAATGCAGTTCAGACAACAATCTGAACATATTGTGGGGAACTGAGCCACAGTAGATGTAAGCATAGTGAAGGTGGATCTATGTTTATGTGTTATCTTTCTACGCATTCATGAAACACCTACATCAAATAGTGACGTGAAAGGAATATCTTCCTTGGCTTCCTATGTGTGGGCCGCATGACCATGGCAGTGATGGAGGGAATTTGCTGACTGGTAGGCCCTGGTGATTGTGAAGATTTTGCTGGGTGGATCTGGAGAGCCCTGGGTTAGTGAACGTCTCTGCACAGATGGAGGTACACGAACCATAACCCGACCTGCTACAAGCAATGGCGTCACTGGGAGACAGGAAGGCACCTGTGGAATTTCCTTGGATGAAGTTCCCAGAGTGGCTCCTTGCTGCAGGAGCTTGCTGGCATCACTCTGGCTCCTTGGGAAGATGGGGCTCCTGAAGTGAGGTCAAGGTGCCTTGTACCCCTTTTGCCTCGTGACACTGATAACTCACGAGTACAGGTCTGAGAGTATATCCAGCAACCACTGAGCGTTCTGCTGCACCTAGGTCTCCACCTAAGTTTCTATGAAGACTGCCAAGCCCTGAAATACTGGAGCTGCCACAGTGATGGGGGCCTGGACAGATTCCTCCATTTGTTGCTCCAGTCTCCTGAGGACCTCTGGCATCGCTGCCTGATGTTTCTCTGCCTGTCTCCATAGGTTGACCATGTCACTTAGGTCTAACTACAGAGGCACATCTTCTGCATTGCGCTGTGTGGGTGCCTGCTCCCTGACAGTACTGTGATAGTGTCAGTGATGTGCTCACCAGATTGTAACCACGAGTGGACTCTAGCTTAATATCCACTGATCTAACAATCTCTGAGCTGGTGGAGTGGTCAGGACTGTCCTGCTAATTAACCCGCTGAGATTTCACAAGTTTCACCCTCAGAGGGGTTGGTGCTGCTACTGCTGCTGGGGGGTATCTGGGGCCTGTTGTGTTTTGCCGTCCGTCAACTGGTCATATGTGCAGAGGAAGAGAAAGAAAATTAGCTGCTAAATGTGTACATACCGTTATCCAGACGTGTGTATCAGAATGTCTGTACATCTGAAAAAGGGTAGATTAGCTCTCTGGCTCCTGCTGCGCTGATCTCTCCATCGGTACAGAGCCGGGCTTGGTCCTCATCAATCAACCTTTCCAATCAGTCAGGAACACACTCCTCCCCCACCCCCCCACCTCCCTGACTCTGTGTCCCCTCCTTTTTACTGTGCATCAGGTTGTTCCGTATCAAGAGAAAGTGTGGGTTGCGTGTGATGGGAGTGTGTGCATGAGCTCTTGTTGAGCAGGCACAGTGGCCCTCCCCAGTGCATGAGCAGCAAGTGTAGCGCCCAGGAGGTATTAGAACACTAGCAGAGTAATGCACATCGCGCATGTAATGGTGAAGGTGCCTACGCAGAGTTCAACTGAGTGATGGCCCTACATGCTGTGAGGTTGCAGTGACAGGATGGTAGCACTTAATCATCAGATTGTTCATCTGTTTCCTGCCCTGGTTATTTTTGCCTGCTTCATTTCTGCCTGACAGAGGCACTCGAATGTATCCTTGGGCTAACCAGAGGGACCAGATTTCCTGGAGAATAGTGTTCAGTGAGAGACACCTGTGGATTTGTGGAGCCATCTTCTGGTGCTTTGCAAATACCTCCATGGCAGGGATCGTGGCTGCAAAGCTCACTGCCTGTTGTGGACCTCCCTGTTGGCAACAAAGGAAGCAGTGGCTGGGTGCCTTGGCAATATGGCATCAGACCCTTTGACTTTGGAGCAAATGATTCTACACAAAATCTATCATCACTCACCAGCTGAATTTGTGGAGAACTCTGACATAGAATGCACTGAGCTGAATAGCTCTGGAAAACTCCTCACATGCCATGACAAAGTGACACCACATAAGATGCTCGCTGCCCCAGCTTAACTCTAAAATGAAAAATCCCAGCCAATGTTTCATCCTGTGACCTTTCATCAGAACACTTCACTGATGGAAAGTCACAACCTGAAGCATTAATGTGGCTTTTTGAGAAGATTTTCTCTCTGAGTGTAGGTGTTGCCAGAGTCGTGAATTCAGGGGGTCCCAGTGCCAAACCCAGCTCCCAGCATTTTTCTGGGAAATTGGGGGCGGGTAATAGGTTTCACATCCGTGATTCATTTTGTGTCAAGGTGCACTTTCCTCAATTAGATCTGATTTTTGTCAGTGGGATGTCCAAAATGCAACTTGCAGATTTTAAATCCCGTAGAAAAAGGTCTAAGTTTACCAGAGCTTTTGAAGAGGTTGTGCAACCTTTTGGATACGGTTCTGGGATATTTTACAGATGGTCACATGCCCTTTGGAAAAGGTCATGTGTCCCTCAGGATTGGTAAAGGTGGATGGGAATGGACACAAAGACAGTACAAATGCATTGGAACTGTCAAGCTTATTGAAACTGCCAAGACTGTTGGCAAGAGAACTGTCAGAGAAGCTGTCAATACATTAAATGTCCTTTCCTCTTCATATTTGAAGGAAACTGCAGCATTGGAACAAATCAGTGTATTTTTCATTTAATTCTGCCTTTTGGAATAAGCCTGAGAGCCAACATCCTACAGTTAATGCTGCATGAATAATTTTATTGTCTTTCACTATTACAGTGGGGTGCCTATCAAATCATTTTGATTGACAGTTCCAACTGATTATGAAGTCTTTACTGTATGACCATGAATCGAAATCCTTGCTCTAGTTATCCCTCACGTCCCTGTCTTTGGTAAGTACCGATGTAAAGTACTCATTAAGGATCTCACCCATTTCTTTTGACTCCATGCTTAACCTCTGTTCCTTTATGCTTGAGTAGGCCTACTCTTTTCCTAGCTATCCTTTTGCTGTAACTATATATACAAAATGCATTGGAATTATCCTTAACCCGACTGGCCCAGGACATATTGTAACCCCTTTTTGCCCTCCCAATTCCCCATTTGAGCTCCTTCCTACTTTCTCTATATTCTTCAAGTACTTTATCTGTTTTAAACTGCTTAGACCTCAGGTATGCTTCCATTTTTTTGACTAAGCTGATAACTTTACCTGTCATACAACGTTCCCGAATCCTGCCATTTCTGTCCTTCATTTTCACAGAAACATGCTTCTCCTGCATTCTAATCAACTGGCACTGAAAAGAGTCCCTCATGTCATACAATAAAATGGAAATAAGGTCTAACTTCCAATACATTTTGTAAACTCCTGTTTATTTATGGTGGGTACATATTAATTTAGCATATAGTATTCTACAAGTGAAAATGAGAAATTCTCAGCTAACGTATGTGATTTTTCAATTCATTCTCACACCAAGCAATAAACCATTGCATCATTCAAAACAGCAAACTCCTCAGGGGAGCTACAAGGATCAATCTCACATGAACTAAAAGCAGAAAAGAAATCATCAGTGAGCCTCCGACGAAGCGCTGGTGTTATGTCCCGCTTTCTATTTATCTGGTTAGGTTTCCTTGGGTTGGTGATGTCATTTCCTGTTCTTTTTCTCAGGGGATGGTAGATTGGCTCCAAATCAATGTGTTTGTTGATGGAGTTCCGGTTGGAATGCCATGCTTCTAGGAATTCTCGTGTGTGTCTCTGGCTTGTCCTAGGATGGATGTGTTGTCCCAATCAAAGTGGTGTCCTTCCTTATCTGTATGTAAGGATACAAGTGATAGTGGGTCATGTCGTTTTGTGGCTAGTTGATGTTCATGTATCCTCGTGGCTAGCTTCCTGCCAGTTTGTCCAATGTAGTGTTTGTCACAGTTCACAAAAAAACCTTGCAAGAACTGTGACAAACACTACATTGGACAAACAGGCAGAAAGCTAGCCACCAGGATACATGAACATCAACTAGCCACAAAACGACATGACCCACTATCACTTGTATCCTTACATACAGATAAGGAAGGACACCACTTTGATTGGGACAACACATCCATCCTAGGACAAGCCAAACAGAGACATGCACGAGAATTCCTAGAAGCATGGCATTCCAACCGGAACTTCATCAACAAACACATTGATTTGGAGCCAATCTACCATCCCCTGAGAAAAAGAACAGGAAATGACATCACCAACCCAAGGAAACCTAACCAGATAAATAGAAAGCGGGACATAACACCAGCGCTTCGTCAGAGGCTCACTGATGATGTTACCTAGAATGGTGAGGAAACGTCTGAAAACTAACCTTCCAGCTCAGCGAGCAAACTCACATCCAGAACCTCAACCTGAGCTACAAATCTTCTCAAAACTTGCGGAAAAGAAATTTTGTAGAACAGAAAAAGACCTAAAAACCACCCGACACCCAATTAGTTATGTTTGCTGCATCTCCTTATTCCACTTGCCAACCTTCTGACTAAATTCTTCCACCCTTCACTCTTTGGAAATGCAAGTAAGTTTTAACATCTTCAATATTCCTTGGTAACACATTATGGATGTTTGCTTCTTCGGCATTATAAATATTGTATTGTGTATGATGATGTAATGCTGGTGGACATCTCCATAACTAACTGCTGAGATACAGGATGTGTATTGAGCCATCAAGAAAACCAGTCCTTCATGTTTTGACAAGTTTTCAATCTCCAACTGCAACAACTACAACACATCAGGAACATCATTCTGACTAAATTTTGGAACTGTGGTAAATTGTGAAATTAAATTCAACAAATCTGATATCTTGTGGGATAAAAGAAATACAAAGAAACTGTCAATTGTTGTAAAAACACAATGGTTTACTAATATCCTTCAGGGAAGGGAACCTGTAACTTTTACCCAGCCTGAGGTCAGTCGGCTACATAGCTGGATTGTGATGCAGTTTGATGCCAACAACAAATATTCAATTCCCACTCTGGCTGAGGTCACCATGAAAGACTCTACTTCTCAAACTCTCCCCTCACCTTAGGTATGGTGCCTGCCAGGGTAAATGGCCACTAGTTCCCTCTCTCTAATGACAAAGAGCAGCCCTATGGTCCTCTGGGGCAATGGTGGCTTTACTCAGCCTGAGCTTATATCCAACTCCTGTTCCATGTTATGTGGTTGAATGTTCTGGATGTGGTCAAATAAGAATGTGCAATACATGTAGTCCTGTCTGTCTGCATCCTAAGAAAGAATTGAAAAGTACAATCTAGAATTGAGTTAAAGCTAAGACCGCGGTTTGATGTTCAGCAATCTTTAATTCCAGGCATCAAACTTCTAACAAAAGGGATAAAGATATAAATTTTTACCATCAAATATAAAGCTATCTCATTCTCAGCTGTACGTTGATGGGTAAAGAAAATAATGTAGCAGGTTTAATCCTATACTACACTTGCTTGTTCCCTCATGTGTTAAAGGGTAGATGCTGTTCTGTTGAATGGTTCAGTAATCCTAAATGTCACTGTTAGCTATCTGTGCTATTAATGATATCTCTTGGCTGTCTCATGGGTTTTACACTTCCAAGCTGCTAGTTATTCGACTGGGGTTGATTAGGGTTGATCCTAGCCCTCTATTTAATGACCATTCCCAAGTTGGATTGCAATCAGCAATTGGAATACTGGCTGATTTATCTTCTCTGTACCTCAGAGATACTGAGGCCACGTGTAGCACTGCAAATAATGACATCATCAAAGCTAGGCATTACTTAATCACAATTCCTGATTGGCCTAGCCTCCTTGTTTCAGCCTAGCACCTACCCTGTCTGGTAGAGCTTAGGCAGGCCATTCTTTTTTTCATTTAAAAAAATAACGTCAGCCTCAGATCCTTGAAATGATGTCAGGCAGTGATTGCAGTCATCGTTTATGACATAAGCAGGTGGCTGCAGTGGAAGGGCAATGCAAGGTTATTAAAAGCGTTCAGACACTAACTGACTGACTAGACACTGAGGCGCCATACTGACTCATCATCCATCCTTTGGAACAAAATATAAAAAAAGTCAAGGAGTGTCAGTTGGGAAAATTCACAATAAATATTTAAACTTTATTTTATCTCTTAATTTTTTCCAAATCTTTTTATGCATCATCTTATTAAAGCAGCCACATTGAGAGCAATGTTCAATGCCCTGTCACAAGGTAGTAAGTGATAGATAGATGAATGGGACAAATTCTCCAGACAAAATCTACCACAAAGAGTATTTACCTCGGAAAGACAATCATTATCATCCTACAGCAAAACTGTACAGCCTTATCTCATAATGTGTAGTGAATGACAACAAAAAAAATCTTTTACATTTGCCATTTAGTGCTGCTGTTCTGAAGATGTTTATGAGAATCTATCTTTCTGAATTGCATCAAGCACGTGCCAGATCATTGGCAATCACTCATTCGACCATTCTCACCTCCTGATAGATTATGGCCAGTCTAATCTTTCTCATCAAGCAAGGATGAATTTTAAATGGTTTGGGTTAGATCAAATTAACCTATGCTGTGCTTTTTGTTCAGACTGTCCTATGTGAAAAGATATATTTATATAGTACTATATAATAATAATAATTTATTTATATAATATCATCTGGCCATTCCAAAATGCTTCACAGCCAATGACATATTTTTGAAGTGTTGCAATGTAGACATACGCAGTGGCTAATTTTCACACAGTAAGATCCCACAAACAAGAAATGTGATGATCTGTCAATCCGTTTCGCGTTTATGTTGACTGTGGAGAACATTGGCCAAGATGCACGGAAATTTCCCTGACCTTCTTCAAGTGGTCACCATGGGAACTCAAACAATTGGCCTAGATATCTTGTTTAACATCTCAACTGAAAGACAAACACCACTGACCATGAAATATGACCTTAAATTAAACTGCATACTCAAGTTCTAGAATCGGCATTGAACCCATGGCCTTTTTACTTTGAGGTAAGTGCTTTTGATCTTTGTGAGACCAAAATGCACTTAATATGAGCCTCAGTGATCATATATAAGTGTTGTTTTTCCAAATGCCCCTTGCTGGCATGCAGCCTCATCCACTGAGTTCAAACAGGGAGTAATCAAGTGCAGTCTGTCTCTAATTTTCTCGATGATTTTGGAATGGCGTTGTTCATAAAATAAGTTTGAATTGCCCACATAACAATAGCCGCTGAACTTCAAACTTGTTGTAGGCCTGATTGACTGATTGTAGCTAATGTTGCTTGGCGCATAATAGGATTTAGCTCTTGATTTTCCATTCATTAATGTAAATAGATGTAAAATCAAAGGCTGCAGTCAAACACTCCTTACAAATGTCATTGCTGACTGGGAGTATACAACTGGGATGTCCTGCGTTAATTATTTTGAGACATGTCTGAAAAAATATAATAAGGAGCTGTACTGGTGCAGAACTGTCATTCTTATCTCTTTGGCTTCTTGTTTTCTTTTCTTAAATTTCCCTTGCATTTTTATTAAGAGTCTTGCCCTGGTTCTGGGGCTTAGCTTAACAACACATGTCCTACTAGGAATATATGCTGTGATTTAACGGGGGAGGCCTGGCTGAGTTCCAGCACACATCATAATACAAAACTTTAATTTCTGCTGCTTTGAACGTTTCCCATTGTTTCAAGACTGTGGCCAACAGAAAATAAAACTTGCTGCTAATTTTACACAATAGGGTATTGAATTCCCATGATCAGAGACCACAAAAATGGCAGCTCTTGGACACAATAATATGACCCTGGCATTCTTTAATGCATGTCTTATCTATTCCATCAGTTTCTGCTGTGTCACTACACCAGGAAGAAATAAGTTAGAGTGAATAGAGGCTATGGGAAAGAATACAGCTTGCTACATATTATATATGCAATATATCAGGCAAGGCATATATTTTATTGTTCAATAAAATGAATAAAGTCAAAAGCTTTCCCATCTTTATGAACTCTTGTTTCTGCTGGAGCTCAGTGATATATTCAATTTTAGTTTTATTAAAATCATAGGATGCCTTTTTGTGATACCTTTTCCTCTTTATTGATTGTGAAAAAAATCACAAATCAAATAACACCATAGAACAGAGCAATCTGTATGGAAAGTACAGCAACATAAGATGCATAATTCTGCACTACATGGAAGCTTCACACTCGTTCTGTGCTCTCGTGATGGAATAGCATTAATTTGCAGGACTAATGAGGCTATCCAGAGAACAGACGTGGTTACTCAGGAAAAGAAATGGAATGTAACTCTCTTTTTGGCGACATCTTGGGAAATTTGTGACCATCTCTGTGTGGCATGATGAGGGATACTACAATTTGTGAATGAGGGTGTAGATTAAAGATCTAGGAGGAGACATTCAATGAGACTTGCTATCAGGTAGGGGGTGTTGGAAAGTTTGATTCCACTCATCTCATTCCTGTTGAGGTAGGCAGAAAGCATTCTCCATACAGCCTGTTCATTCTGTTGATTGCAGCCCAGTCCATGATGCATTGTTGCCTGCTGCACATCTAGTGGAGGACCAGCAGTGTGCATGTCTGGCATGTTTCTTAAAGGCTGCCTTCTCTTCTTAATGGGAGCTGCCCTGCCAATACATCAAAGCTGCAACAATCACAAGGAAACAGTCTGAGAGGGAGAAGTACCTGCCAGATCTTTTGACGTGGTGCTTTAAATGATGAAAGACGGAAGGGTTGACTGACACCATGCTTTACAAAAGGCCCTCAAGGGATACGTTGTGAAGACAATGGGATCACGTAGCTAGAAAGACCTACTGCCAAAATTAAGCCGTGAATACCTGGCTTCAGAACTGGGACAGGTTCAGTAATCTTGTTTGGGTGGTTAGGGCCAGAGAATGCATTTTCAAATGGCATATCCTCAAAAGATTCATTATACATCAATACCAAGTACTGCTATACATGATAATCATAGATATGCCAGGCTTTTAGTTAAATTCTATAAGGATTAATCTTCTTTGTGTGTTCATACGCATAAGACCTTTAACAGTTCTGTTCTAGCATAGTAGTACAGTTTATTCTTCTGGGAAATTCAAACTCTGCCCACTCTATACTATTTATGCTCAGTGATGTGCAGCTTTGTGATATCAGTGCAATGTTGTCCCAGGCTCTGGAGCTCTTACACAGTAGCAGTCACTGGTAACTGGTCTGCTATTACACACAGCCCATTGTTAGCCACTAACAGTCCACATTAGCAGCTATTCATTTTCTTTGACTGAAGGTTAACCACTCCTTTGTCTATCCAACTGTCCTTCTTTCTCTTTGGGCTCTATCTCCACCTCTTGCTTACTTCGTACCTCCCACCCACTCCATCTTCTGCACAAAACCAACATTTTCTTAGCTGCCATTAATCCTGAAGAAGGCTCACTGGATCTGAAGTGTTAAACTCTGATTTCTCTCCACACGTGCTGCCAGACCTGATGAGCTTTTCCAGCAATTTGTGTTTTTAACTTCTTTTTAATTATGAGTAAGTCACCCAAGGATGAATTCAGAAAAAAAAATCTACTTCAGGTAAGGAATGTGAGACATTGAAAGTACTTACCAGAAATGCCATGGATGGAGATCAATTATGGGGTAGATAATAAGGGATGTGAAAATAGGAGGGAAATTGAAAAGCATGAGATATAGAACACCCACTGTCTACCAAATAGTGGGGCAAATTCAAAGGGCTAACGGGTTTGACAGTGTTCTTATTTATTATAGCTACAAATAGTTTTGGAGTGATGGTTGAATCAGAAGTCAAGTGGTCACAGCAAAACAATTTACTTCTATCATTATTTGCATAATATCCAGCTTTCCTTGCTATTGCAGAATTGCATTGAACAATGTTCTTTTGTCTCCTTGGTAAAAGAAAATGAAAATTAACTGCTTCAGAGCATTTCCGTGAATTCCAAAGTCCCAGTAGGGCCACATGCACTGTATAATGGACTCTAGCTAATATTTCTTCCACACCCCAGACTGTATTTAGTCAGAGGATAATGATGAAAGTGATGTAGTGGATTGATGTTATATATAAACATGTTCTTAGAAAATAACAGCAGTTACCTGTGTATTTGAAAGTTGCACAAAACAGCAATTAGTTAAGGGAGGCAGTCTCGTTGGAGCCCTGTGTAGGCAGAATGACAAACAAAACAAGTGAAGTTGACATGAAACAAGAATAAAATATCAGACACGAGGAAGATTAAATGTTGCTATTCCACAGTTTTGAGCATTGCGCACCTGACTGCATCATTACCTTTCAATGAGGTTCCATTGAACATCAGTCTGAACTGAATTGTGGCATTTATGGTCTTCAAGGCCTGTTGCCTCTGACTTGTTTTGTTGAGAAACAAAATGTGGTTGGCTTTTGTTCAATAGCTGAGATGAAAGCACATAAGTAATTAGAACTTCATGAAAAGATTAGTGTGGATAGGAAGTCTGAACAAGAGAAATATGAGAATAAAAGCAAGAAGGCAAAGAGAGAAAGGGAAAGGAAACAAAGGAAAGGAAGAATAATTGAAGTCAGCATACAAAGGCTCTCTACTAAACTGTATTTACCTCTCTGCCTCACCTGTAGAAAAGCACTTCCTGGTCTGATAACCATCAGTATGACAATTCTCAGTTTGTACCAGTTCATAAAAACATTTTATGCTCATTCCAGTGCACTAAGCCACCAATGTAGTGAAATGCAGTAACATAGTTGTAATGTTGGAAACACAGCAGCCCATTTGTACATAGCAAAGGTTTTCAGCCATGCAATGAAGACCAACGTAGCTTTTTTGGTAATAAATATCGGCAAGCTATCTCTACGTCTGTCTGAAACATTGCCATGGATTTTATTTTGCATTCACCAGAGAAGGCAGGTATGTGCTTAGTTTGACCTTTTACCTGAAAGGCAGTATGCACAACAGTACAGCCCTCTCTCAATACTGGCACTGGGACTATACGCCTGGAATGCTGTGCTCAGTTCTCTTTCTGAGATGAGGGGCTCCCCAGCTGTATCAAGGCTGCCACCCCAAACCAATATTTGAGCCTTTGCGCTGCACTGGACAGAATGTCTTTTGTTGACTGAAGTCAACAATGAGCTGAATGTTTCTTTATTTTACAGCAGTTTGCAATGATTAGATTATTACTTGTGATGGTCTTTAGTGTGTACATTGTTCTGCTGAATACAGAGGAACTGTCTCTTCACTGATTGCACGACTAACTCTACCTATTATGGAGATGGCATTTTATTTACTATTTGCCTTCACTGGTTTCAAGGCATTGACTTTAAAACTCATCCTGTGTACGGCTAAGCAGTTGATTTCAAATTGAACATACAGAAACATAAAAGCTAATTCAGCAGTTGGATCTCATGGCTTCGGTCCTAACACTGACACAACATAAATCATAAGCAAGAATATTTTTAGGCTGGTCTCGCTAGCAGCATTAATTTGAATGTAATGACTCCAGACAATCAATCTGCAGTAAATGAAGTTGTACAGAGAATAAAGCTCAATTTTAATTGCCTCTGGGCACTTGAATTGTCCCTTAAAGGCATTTTCAGGATTGTAATGAAGGACATGAAAATATTTTTGTTCAGACTACTCCCTGCTCCCTTTTGTCCTTGTTTTTGCTGGCCTCATTCCAAGACGCAGTGGCCAGCAGTCCCTCGGCTAAGTTGTTATTGGTCTCATCAGTTAACATGGTCAGAATCGGTAATCTACTCACTGATGAGCACCATGCTCGGAGAGGTGAGCTGCCTGAACACCTGCTTCAGAGCTGAGGAGGCCCCCACCAATTTCAGGCTGTGATTCTCATTTCCATTTCAGAGGCAAGCTGATGCCATCTGTGGCCCCACACAGCTTGCAGGATCAAGACTTTGAAACTGAGCGAGAACAACCAGAGGCAGCTACAATTGTGAAGAGCTGAGGTCCCAGGAAGGCAATGGTTGGATTATTGTGTTGGCCTGGTCTTCCTATAGGATTCACAAACATTACTCAACCCCTGCCTTTGGTGGGCCTTTTTCTTCTAATACCTGTGGAAAAGATGTGAGTGACCACAGGGTTCCCTACAGTTGACACCTAATCAGGCAGTCACCACTGCACTGTTAAATTGACAGAATGGATTGCCCATGTTTAAACAATGTGTCCACTTTTAGCTTGACTGACGTCGACAGAATGATAATTTATCTATCATGCACTCTGCTTTCAGCAAAATATGTTATGAATAGCTCTGTCAAATACACATGTATCAAAAAAATCAGAAACACTTCAGAATACTCTTTGATCTTCACACCTCCATTATGCAACTTCCTTTGTTGTCACTGAATCCTCTGACATATCGCACCTCCCAGCAGCTCTTGCATTGTGTAGTATCTGATTATCTCAGCTGGTAACATTCTATTCCATTCCCAATCCAATATTTATTCAGGAACTTTTTGACGGAGTCACTCGACACCTGATAATTCCTTTTCCTGGGTATTAAAGATGCACGCTCATGCGTGTTTATAAAACAACAATAAATGTACCCATAGTGTGCACACAAATTGCACATCTTGTCACTCCTGACCCAAGCTTGGAGTTGAATTTTTGGACAGATACAAAACAAACCCTCCAGAGTAAATTCAGAGTTCTGTGTCAGCCTATCTTTTACGCACTAGACCATTGATCTTTTCAATAAATGCAAAACAACTTACCCTGTTTGAAATTCATAGAATATTAAAAAATCCAGCTTGGGTCAATAGGCTAAGTGTCAACTGTTATAAAATTGAAACTCTGGGATTGTTTGTGTAGCCCACTGAGAAAATGTAATTACTTTTGTTGCTGAATTTAAGACAGCCTTAAGTGTTCACTCATTAAACACAATGGTTATAATTTCTGCATTTTCTTACAATGTATATCTTCTGCACATAGAAAGACCTTGCTTAATAGATGGCATGGAAAATATCAAGAGGGCCTCTCAGCAAAGATTTTACTGTGGAGTAGATGTGTTTGTGTGGAGAGTATTATATTGAGAGGGTTAGAGTCTGTTGTATTGTGTAAACGTTAGATAGAGGGTGTTACAGTTAGGGTCTATTATACCGTGAACATTACAGCCAAGATTTCTTACACAGGGGATGTCACGGGAGAAGTGTTGTGTAGAATTGGTGAGTTGTGTTACACAGAAGTCAGTGAAGGTGTGTTTTAATAGCAAAGACAGAGAGAAAAGGTAGGCAGGGTATGATAGTGAATCATCACAAACTATGACTGAAATGATGTTTATAAAGAGAGTGATAAAATAAGGGAGGAGCAAATTACTGCAGATGCTGGAATCTGTACTGAAAACAAAAAAATGCAAGAAGTCACAGCGGGTCAGGCAGCTTCCATGGAGAGAGAGGAAGCTAGTGTTTCAAGTCTAGATGACTCTTCAGCAGAGCTGAGATGAAGTGTAGAGGGGACAGCATTTGTGCAATAGTGGGAGGATGGAGTGCTGGGGTAGAAAGGGTGCTGGTAGAGCAGACTAAGTGATTGGAATGTGAGAATGGCAGAACAATGGTGTTTCTAGCTGCCAGACTGGAAAGAATAGAGAATCCCATTGGAGTGGGTCAATGGGAAACAGAACATGGTGACAGAGAATACAACAAGTAAAGCTAAAAGAAAGGGAAGGAATGGGAATGGATTCACAATCTGAAGATATTGAAGTCAATATTAAGTACAGGAGGTTGTAAGGTGCCTCGTCTGAAGATGAGATGTTGTTCCTCCAGTTTGCACTGTGATTCACTGGAATGCTGATGCTTGCTGAGGACAAACAAGAGGGCATGCAAGCAGGATGCTGCGCTAAAATGACCGGCTCTAGGAAGGTCAGGGATATGCTGGAACATGAATCAGAGGTGTTCAGCAAAGCAGTCACGCAGTCTACATTTGGTTTCTCCAATGTAGAGTAGGCCACATTGGATGCAGCGAATACACTGCACTAGATTGGAGGAGGTACAGGTGAAATGCTGTCTCACCTGGAAAGACTGTTTAGGCCCTTGGATGGTGAGCTGGGAGGAGGTGAAGGGCCAGGTGTTGGACCTTCTACAGTTACACAGGAAGGTGCTGGGGGAAGGGAGAATGGTATTGGTGATTGAGGAATAGAATGGGGTGTCCTGGAGGGAACAATCCCTGCGAAATACAGATGGGGGAGAGAGGGGAAGATGTGTTTGGTGGTGTCATTCCACTGGAGCTGTCTGAAATGGCAGAGAATGATCCTTTGAATGCAGAGCCTGGTGCAATGAAAAGTGAGGGCCCAATCACCTCACTGTTGTGAGGGATGGGAAGGGCCAGGACAGAAGCATAGATGATAGGTCGGGTGTGGTTATCAACCACAGTGGGTGGGAAACCACAGTTAGGGAAGAAAGAAGCCACGTCAGCTGCTCTGTTTTGGAAGGTGGCATCATCTATATAGATACAATGTACGCCAAGGCACTGGGAGAATGGGATAGAATTCTTGCAGGCCATGAGGTGTGAAGAGCTGTAGTGAAAGTAGCTATGAGAGTCAGTGGCTTTGTAGTGAATGGGAGTTGACAGTTCATTCACTGAAATGAAGATGGAGAGGTCAAGGAAAGGAAGGAAAGTGTCAGAAATGGACAATGTGAAAGTTATGGATGGGTGGAAATTGGAGGCAAAATGAACAAATGTTTCAAGGTCCAGACGGAAACGTGAAGCAGTACCAAAACAGTCGTCAATGTGCTGAAGAAAGAGTTGTGGGAGGGGGCCAGTGTAGGAGTGGAACGAGGATTGTTCCACGTACCCCATAAAGAGGCAGGCATAACTGGGACCCAAGATAATGAAATGTGAGGCTGGATGACCCAAAGGGCCTAGGCCTGAAACATCAGCTTTTGTGCTCCTGAGATGCTGCTTGGCCTGCTGTGTTCATCCAGCCTCACATTTCATTATCTTGGATTCTCCAGCATCTGCAGTTCCCATTATAACTGGGACCCATGCGGGTGCCCATAGCCACTTCTTTGACTTAGCAGAAGTGAGATGAATTAAAGGAGAAGTTGTTCAGTGAGAGCAGAAGGGCACCTAAGCAGAGGATAGTGGTGGTAGGTGGGGTGGTTTGACCCTCTGATCGAGGAAGAAGCTGAGAGCTCTCGAGCTCTTCCTGATGGGGAATGCCTGTATAGGTAGAATAAGGGTGAAAATTAGTAATCATTACTGTGAGGGAGTATTATAGGCAGTGTAACAGACAGGAGGGTTTTGTAAATGGTGTTACACTGAGAGTATATTATACACAGCATATTACAATGAGGAAGGGTTGTACACTGTTACACTGAAAGAGTGCTAAATAGTGTTACAATGAGGGCTTATTTTGCAGAGATGGTTGCAGTGAGATTGTCTGGCCAAGGGAGAGTTGCAACGAGAATTTATTACACAAGTATTCCAGTGTGTTAGACAGGGAGGGCTACAGTAAGGTTTTGTTAAATAATTACAGGGGGAATGTGTTATATAAAGTACTGTAATGAAACTATGTTAAGCTTTGTTATTGTAAGGGTTTATTATGCAGAGATGGCGTTATAGTGAGAGGTCTGTAACATTGACAGTATGTCATTGGAGAGAGTTACAGTAAGAATTGCTTTCTCAATTGTCTTCATAGATCATAGAATCCCTACAGTGTAGAAACAGGCCCTTTGGCCCAACAATATCCAAACCAATCCTCAAAGGATCCCACCCAATCTACATGTCCCTGAACATTACAGACAATTTAGCATGGCCAATCCAGCTGACCTGCACATCCTTGGATTGTGGGAGGAAACTGGAGCACCCGGAGGAAACCCATACAGATACAGGGAGAATGTGCAAACTCCGCACAGACAGTCGCCCGAGGCTGGAACTGAACCTGGGGTCCTGGCGCTGCGAGGCAACTGTGTAAACTACTGAGCCACTGAGCCACTGAGTTGTTTCAGAGGGCAGTTAATAAACAATATTGCTAGGGGTCTGCAGTCAAATGTAAGTTGGACCAGGTCAGGAGGTAGATTGTCTACTCCTTAATGGACAGTGAATAATTGATGATAACTATATAAGTGACCAATGGTGTTCCATAGGAGTCAATGCTGGGTTCACCTTTGTTGGTCATTTATATAAATAATTTGGATGAGAATATAGGAGGTATGGTTCGTAAGTTTACAGGTGACACCAAAATTGGTGGTATAGTGGACAGTGAGAAAGGTTATTTAGGATTACAACGGAATCTTGGTCAATTGGGTCAATGGACTGATGAGTGGCAGATGGAGTTAAATTTTCCCAAATGTGAGGTATTGCATTTTGGTAAAAGAAACAAAGGCGGGACTTACACATTGAAAAGTAGGTCTTTGGGTAATTTTGTAGAACAGAGAGGCCTAGGAGTTCAGGTACATAATTATTTGCATAACATATGGATAGGTTGGGAAAGAAGGTGCTTGGCACAATTGCCTTCATTGCTCAGATTTTTGGGTGAGAGTTTGGATGTTGTGTTGAGGTTGTAGAGGACGCTGATGGGGCCTTTTTCGGATAACTGTGTCCAATTGTGGTCTCCCTGTTAAAGGAATGATATTGTTAAGATGGGGAGGGTCCAGAAGAGATTTACCAGGATGTTACCAGGATGGAGCGTTTGAGTTATAAGGAGAGGCTGGATAGGCTGGAACTTCTTTCACAGGAGCTTAGGAGGTCATTAAAAATTATGAGGGGTTTACATAAGGTGAATGGCAGATGCTTTCTTCCCTAGGTTAGGGGAGTACAAGACTAGGAGAGAGGAGAAACATTTTAAAAAGACATGAGGGGCAATTTTTAACTCAGCGTGGTTTGCGTGTGGAATGGACTTCCAGAGGAAGTGGTGGATTCGGGTACAGTTAGCATGTTTAAAAGAAATTTGGATAAGTACATGAATAAGAAATGTTTGGAGGGGTAAGGATCAAGCTCAGACTGGTGGGACTAGTTTAGTTTGGGATTATGGTTGGCATGGACTGATTGGGCTGAAGGGTCTGTTTCTGTGCCGTGTGACTCTAGACTCTACAATGTTCCATGTTTATTAATTTCCCCAAGCTGCCATGGTTGGACTTGACTCCTTGTTCCCTAAGGACTGGCCTGGATTGTGGGATTGCAAGTACATTACTACAAAGCCTCCATCTCCCCCATTGCAGCTGTTATACATTATGAATGTGTGTTATACTGAGAGAGTTACACTGAGGCCTATAGAGTGTTCTACTGTTATACAGTGATACAATGAGAGCTACAATATAAAGGTTTGAGGGGGTGCAAGTGGGGATTAGGGAGCGGATTAGGGAGCAGTATTAATGTGAGGTTTTGTTATGCAGGGCTGCTGGAGTGTTCTTAGATTGAATGTTGAATCCTGGAATTGCTTTATTATAACATTGGAAACTTGTCCTATAGCAAACCTCATGGATTAATTGAATGCTCACTATTTCAATGCACCTCACGTCTCTCTGTCACCACCCATTATAAATGTATTTAACGCAATGCTCAAAACATGTCAAAACAACACTCTACTCGCATGGGTTCTGTGACTATAATGAGTCCTTTTCTAAACCCAAACTGTAACAAATTCAATGAGAATCACAGTAAATATTTGATCTTGTGAAATGTGAGGATTGTTCTTCTTTGCATCAGCTGCTCTCAAAATTTACTGCACGTAGAATTTCCTGGAACACAGCCTCAGAACAGTTTTCTGTGAGACCCCTCCGGCTAATTAGAATTTGTTTGTTTTTGCTGGGGAAGAAAAAAATAATAGTAAGATACTATGAATTAAGCACTTCAGACAAAAGAAAGTACTGGGATATTTTTGCATGATTTCAATTCAAATGAACAGATCACTCAACAAAGCACATTTTGAATTCAGAGCTCGGAGTCATGCCAAAGGCAACCCTAGGGCGAAGGACATAACTTTGAAAAGAATAAAATGGGTGGCAAGTGCTTCACTTTCCTTCAATATTTGGGCTTGTGAGCTGCCAGACCGTAAGCCCCACTCTACATAGAAACTACCCAACCAATCCCTATCAATCCCAAAATATTCCATTGCCCACCCATGGCTGAGGTTGCCTGAAGGAGTCCATCAGTGGCCAACGGATTCCACTATTGTAGCATTGCCCAGTGAGGGCTTACCATATACCTGAAAAAAATCACCCTCTTTACTATACACTGCCAGCTTAGTGTAGGGCCCATGGGAGACAACACAGTCTGACAAAGCACGTTCCAATCTTAGTTCTATCCCACAGCAGTCTCTTCCACCAGCCAATGAAAGGTCTAGGCCTGAAACATCAGCCTTCCTGCGCCTCTGATGCTGCTTGGCCTGCTGTGTTCATCCAACTCTACACATTGTTATCTCGGAAATCATTGTTTGCCTGCTGTCAAAAGCATCAACTGATGCCAACACTTGCAAAATAAACCTTCCTGTCAAAAACTCATTCCAGGAATTCCCATTGTTGAACGGGTTGTAAAACCTATTCGATGGACCCTTTGAATCGATGCCTTGATCATCTCTTGTAGAACCTGCACAGGGTTTGATTCTAGTTTTGGGGTCTGGGGTTTGGGTTAGAAGCAGATAGATTTCCTTTTGGAAGGCAAGAAGAAGATGAAGAGCTGCACAGTTTGATATTTGAAATAGGAACCAGTTAAAGTAGTAGTTCTGAGGAAGGGTCACTGGACCCATTAACACTGATCTTTCTCCATAGATGCTGCCATACCTGCAGAGCTTTTCCAGCCACTTATGTTGTGTTGGTCTACATCTCCCTACAAACAGTTGGACTAACATACCAGTTCCACTACTGAGGTTATGTTACCAACACAGAAGGGTTATGTTTTCACACTTTAAATTACCATGCCTTTTGTCTCTTCTGGTGAATATATTTGAAGAAGATTTTAGAAGATCTTAGGGTGGTTCAGTCGTTAATACTGCTGCCTCACAGCACCAGGGACCCAGGTTCAATCCCACCCTCAGACAACTATCCATGTGGAGTTTGCTCCTGATGTCTGCGTGGATTCCCTCTGGGTGCTCCAGTTTCGTCCCACAGTCCAAAGGCATGCAGACTAGGTGGACAGGCCATGCTAAATTGTCCATAGTGCCCAGGGATGTGCAGGTTAGGTGGGTTAGACATGGGAAATACTGGGTTACAGGGATAGAGCAGGAAGCTGGCGCCTGGGAAGGCTGCTCTTTGGAGGGTTGATGTGGGCTTGATGGGCTGAACAGCCTGCTTCTAAACTGTAAGGATTCAATGAATCTGTGAAATTCTACAAGAAAACTGATGGATATTAAACTCAAATCACAAAAACCAAAAAAAACCCAACTAGTGGACCACATTAGCTGTCTATGGGATTGTGCTCTGCGCAAACTGGATGCTGTAATTCTAACAGCAGAGGCTATGCTTCTAAGTACTTCACAGACAGAGGGAGGCTGTGAGTGCCCCCATCCTCTCCCTGAAGATGGTTTCTGTGTCAGATCTGCCTGCTGTTGTTAATCAGATGGCAACTCACTGCCTTAGTGATCTGGTACTTTTTGGTCTTGTTTATTTCTTTTATTGCGTCGCTTTCAGCTCCGGCCATCATCACATCTGCTATTTACCCATCTCCAGGGTTCCACACCTTTCGTGTATCATTCAGTAATCGTGACCATGAAACTACCATCAATCATTGTAAAAACCTCGAGAAAACCTCTTCTGAAGAAGTCATATCAGACTTAAAGCATTAACTCTGTTTCTCTCGCCCCAGATGCTGCCAGTTTCAAAGGGCAATTAGGGATGTGTAACAAATGCTGGCCTTGCCATTAATACTCACGTTTCATGAATGGGTTAAAAAGTGTGCTTGTGAGATATTTTGTCTGTTTTGCTTTTACGTTTCCCCATGTTGTGCTGTTTTTTAAAACACTGCCCTCAAATAAAAATCTTTCCCATTTCTGAGAAAGGGTTGCAGCACTGAAATGTCAATGTGTTCTGATTTTCCACAGATGTTTGCTCACTGCTGAGAATTTTCAGTTTTTCAGTTTCCATGTTTTGATCGGACATGTTTTCCTTTTGTCATACTTCTGGTTGCAGCTCCTTCACAACATGGAGAAATAGCAACTTGCCATTGTATGGTGTTGCATTGCCTGTGAAGCTTTCCTCAGTCAATGCTCACTGTCCAGAATCACACATGAAATCTGGTCACTACTACAGAAGCTGTTTGACAACATTCGCCAACCATTGGAGCTGTTCCCAGAAGGAGTCAGTGCCTTCAAGAGTAGGTACAACAGAAAAAATCAAAGGTGGAGAGACATCAAATTTGGGACAGACACTGGGCAATACGTTTTCTGGCTGAGTCACTTTGAACACATTGTAACCATCATGCAGCAGCCCAGGACAGTCAATAGACCCCACATGAAGGTGATATTGCGTGATAATGAATTATGAATTAGCAGATACTGGAGTGGGATGTAAAATGCGTAATTAGCCCATTTTTTCAGTCCATTCATGTTTCATAGATTTCTTCTCTGTACATTCTCACTTTATCCAGTCTCTTCTATCAACAGCAGTGACTCTTCCAATGCCCAACGTCACTTCAATGGTTTCCAGTCTCCTGATCCTAACTATCTCTTATTTGATCAGATGATGTTCCTTCACTTGTTTCTTGAATGAAGGCTCAACCTCGGCCATCCACAATCACCTTTCTCCATCTGGTTAACGATTTGAACAACTTCTCCAAGTCCACCAGCTTCTTCCAAATGAAAGGTGTCTGTTTGGATCATTGCATGGTCATGGTTATGCTCTTTTTCTATAGGCTATGAAGAACATTTCTCATTCCAGACCTACTCATCGCTTTTTCTGGTTTATTGATGGAGTCACTTCCTATTCTTTTGCCTAAAACTGGAAGATTTAACTTGACTTGGTTTTCAATTTCCATCCTTTTCTCATCTTCACTTGGCCAATTTTTGACTTTTTCCTTCTTTGATTTCTGTTTCCATTTCTGGACATAGGCTACCAACTAATTGGATGAAGGGTTTCTGTGTGAAACATTGACTTTACTACTCCTTGGATGCTGTCTGACCTGCTGTGCTTTTCCAGCCTCACACCTATAGACTCGGACTTCAAGCATCTGCAGTGCTTATTGTCTCCAAGCTCCTATAGCTATCCTAAGTATACTTCCTCTCACCATGCTTCCTGTTTAAACTCTATATCTTGCTCCAACTTCCTCCATCTCCATCACATCTGTGCAAATGATGCTATCTGCTATATTAACATTTCCAATACGTCTTCTCTTCAACTGAAAATTTTACCTCATGTGGTTTACAGGGTCTTCCACTATGTATGATCTAAATCATGCAATTCTCCTCTCTCCCAGAACAATAGAGGCCCTCTGGACTTCATATTCCAAATCACGAGCATAAATAGCCAATGGATCAACCATTGTTATTTCTACCACTCTTACATGAAGTCACCACTGAATGTACCTTCTCCTGCTCTCCCCTTTCAGCATCCCGAATGCATCATCCCATTTTCAACACCCTGATCCTCTCTAGAGTCACTCTCAATACCATCCACTTTCTATGAAGGGGAAGGAGATGCAACACCTGCCCTTTTACCTCCTTCCTTGTCACTATCCAAGACCCCAAACACTCCACCCAAATCAGACAGTGATTTACTTGTACTTATATTAATTTTGTATTCTGTAATTGCTGTTCACTCTGTCATCTCCTTTACAATGAGGAAACCAAATGTAGACTAGGTAACCATTTTGCAGAGTCCCTCTGTTCTGCCCTAAGCTTCCATGACTCCTCATTTAAATTCTCCATGTTGCTTCCAACCTATCCTTGGCATGCTGGAGTTTTCCAGTCAAGTTTACTACAAGCTTGAGAAACAAAAATTCATCCTTTGTCTCGACATTCTATAATTCAACATTGAGTTCAACAATTTTTGATCATAACATTTACCTTTATCTAAATTGGTTTGTTTCTTCCTTCTTCAGTTTTTGTCTTCTTCCTTTCTCAGTTTATCTTGTATTCAGATGCTATCTTCCCAACAGGTTGCTTCTCACCTAAACACATCTTTTACTTCTTTATCAAGTACACCATTTAACTATCGAACCTTGAAATCCTCAATCATATTAGTTTTCCTGTCCTCCATCTTATCACAGATCTTCCATTTTATTCTTTTCCTGTTCTTACTTGCTCAAAACCTCTCACATTTCTAACATACCTAATTACTGATGAAACTTTTATTCTATTTTATTCTCTATAAATTCTTCCTAACCTGAACAGCATTTCCACCATGTCCTGTCATTTTCTCATATTTTGAGCACTTGCGGCATTTTGTGAAATACCCCGTTGATTCAGTATTGCCAAAGATGCAGTCTGTGGGTGGCAGTCCCTGATCTGGCCCTGAAACCTTTTGATTAATTCTACAAGTGTGTACAATCAGTCTTGTGAAAACAGCCTAGGAAAAGGTGTGTGGCATAGCTGGCACAGAGCAGCAAGGATATCCCTTGAATAATAATAAAATTATGAAATTTCCCAGCGTCTCTGCTGACATTTTTAATAAGCGTTTCAGATTTAAGCTAAGATCAGATCAATTCAGCTGCTAATATTATGCTGTACCATAATTTCAGGGCAATAACTCTTATTGTGCGTAACCACCCCCACCTTGCTCAACTTAGTCCCATAGCTTTTGCACATAATAAACACCACTTGGTTTATTCTGCTCCAAATCTTTGCTAGTGACATGAGCTGGCGCTGAGATATGGCCCAAGATTCTGCACTTTGTCGAGGGATATTACTAGTGGCCTTCCAACAGCAAAATGAAAATGCATCTATGTAGCACCTTCAGTAATCAATACTGTGTACCTGTCTGGAACATACATACATCCTTTTGACAACCAATTGAGTGCAACAATGAACATCATAAATTAATCCTTCTATTCAACACCAATCACACGCTTCCCGTTTTCACAAAAGTCACTCCTGACACATTCCTCCTTCCTTAGTCAATAACTACCAATGCCTTGATCAATACTACCCAGAAGGACAAGGGCACACACACATGGAAACACTGCTGCCTGCAAGTACTCCTCTAAGCACTCACTATCCTGACTTGGAAATATATCACTGTGCCTTCACTGTGACTGGGTCAATGTGCTGGATCTCTGTCCCTAATGACATTGTAGATCATAGATCATCAAATCCCTACAGTGTGGAAACAGACCCTTTGGCTCAAGGAGTCCACACTGAACCTCACAGCATCCCACCCAGATCTATCCCCCTATAGCCCAACTAATCTACATATCCCTATGGACAATTTAACGTGGCCAATTCACCTAACCCACATAACTTTGGACTGTGGGAGGAAACTGGAGCACCTGGAGGAAGCCCATGCAGACACAGGGAGAACATGCAAACTCCACACAGACAGTCACCTGAGGCTGGGATCGAACCTGGGTCCCGGTGTTGTGAAGCAGCAGTGCTAACCACTGAGCCATCGTGCCACCCCAAATGGGCCTGTTGAATGGCAGACTTTGAAATAAAATGATCAAAGAACTCTGTGTTAAACAGGATCTGAACAAATCGAGGCCCTGAGTAGCCAATGTCCATAAAATGCGTATGCACCCATCAAGAGGCATGAGTCTGCTTTAAATTACTGGAGTGGTCCAGGTACTATGACTAATCATCTCAAACTTAAATGAATGATGAAGCTGCACTTTGGCAAGCAAATTCACAGGAGCTCAGCAAATGAGGAGCCCATTGCCTGGAAGATACCTACATAGGGCTGTAATGAGATAGAGAATGGAGTCTTAAGAAGGATGATTTAACCACTGTTCCAATTTCAGTAATGAGTCATTGAACTTGAAACATTAACGCTGTTTCTCTGCTGTCAGACCTGCTGAATTTCTCTGGCACTTTCTGTTTTATTTCAGATCTCCAATATCTACAGTGCTTTGACTTTACTGAATTACCAGTGTTTGGTTCAGTCTATTATTGCTATTATTTAAATGATAAATCTTCATTCTGGAGTTAGGGTGGGTTTATTTCTGCTAAATTAATGTTTGTTTCAGTATCACATTCCGCCAGTTTAAACTGAAACTCTGGAGAGTGCTCACTCCCTTAATTGCACCAATTAGAGAGTTAAACACCTACTGGAACCGTCAGAACTCAGATTAGTTCTACAATCGGTGGTCATGGCTAAACAATTTTTAATCAGGACAAGGCCTCAAAACTCTTCCACCTCCCACCCAGATCAACCAGAGTCAAATGCCTCATAACACAGCAAAGTATTGGTGTGAGTCTGATAGGGCCATATAAAACTGTCTTAAATGCAACCAAGAGTAAACCTTAAAAGGCAAGAACAACTCTGAAGTTTCATTTCAATTAGATAACTGGACTGTTTTGCCAGCACCAGCATCGTGTCAGACTTTGTAAGATACATGACAATATAATTTGTTTTCCAGTAAACTGGTGATATTCAGTCAAGTGGATTTCTTATTACCAACTAAATGGCCGATCTGCAGATAAATTATTTTTACAACTGGCAGATTTTAATGGTAGGTACTTTATTTAGTGCATGTTACGCAGTATAAAATGGCAGAGTGCAGTTACATTCTTATTGACAAAGCCATAAACGAACAGCTGCTCAGCTAAATAGCTGCTTTCTTTGGATATTCTGGGTTTAAAAAATGAAGTTTTGTTTGTTTTTTTCATCTTCCTTTTATTGATTTATTTACTCCTGAATATGCTGATTTATAGGCGCTGCAGTTTCTCAGGTTCTAGTGCCTCCAGAATTGGGGTTGCCAATCTTGATAGAGACCCCGTGCCACATCAAATGGTCCGGATCAATACTGAGTTAGCTGCTCGCAGCTGGAGCTTCAGTTTGTGAAAATCTCTCTGCCTGGTTGTTGGTTGCAGCTAATCTCACATGCCTGACTCATTGATGGAGCTTCTTCGGTTATCTTGAGCCAGATTATTGGAGGAGTGGATTGGTGGCAGGGTTGAGAGTAGAGAAAGGGTTTTTCTGCCTGAGAAGAATTTCTCATGTGAATGCCCATTAGGGGAAAATTCAAATACAGAAGCAATGCCAACAGTTTACAGCTCCTTGGAATTCACTATCAAGGCGTATCTAGGTGAAAGGCCATTTGAGTGCCATGCTAGAGGATGGTTGGTTCCATTGAATTAAACCTCAGAGTGAATCAATGCTTTGAAGAAGAGGAGGAGGTTAGAAATGTGGAGATAATATGACAAGGATTCATTAAATAATTATGGTTCAATGCTCTCCATTGCAATATTAGAAAATAAATCTTCTGAGGCTGCAAAACTGAAAGTCAACCAGTTATATATCATCTTCTTGTCTACACAGGATGATTCTTACTTTCACCAGATCATTGTTTCAGCATGTGCCTTACTTCTCCATAGAAAAACACCATCACCATGAAGTGCAATGATGGGATGAAGAATGAAGGGATGAACGTGAAGTACATGAAAATGGAGATGAATTGGGGGATGAGGATGGAGATAAATACATGCAAGTTGAGAATGAGTGGCTCACTTGAGCTTATGCACACCTCAGTAGCACACTTGGAGATTAGCTAAAACTTCACCACAATAAATCAAAGTTGCCTAGGCAAGGTTTGTGCCATTCTGGAACAGGTAAAGGAAATCATCATGTTAATTATTACAATACACTGATTGCAACAAACCTGTAAAGAGCATTCAGTTAAAAACTACCATTGAAGAGAATCAATGCATTTTCTGCGATTTTCCAAAACCTTTTACGGCAACAACTTTAGCATTCCCACTGAAATGAAAATAATCCCAGTATTATAAATAAGATTCCTACCACTATTAAAGTATAAATATTAACTCAATTCTAGGAAGCATTTAAACATTATGTTGTGCAGCATTTTGTGTTTGAAATGCTTCTAAACGTGTTGAGTTTCAAAGGCCTGTATCTGTATGGAAAGCATGAAGCTTGAATTACTGTTGAAGCTTGAGTTCAGTGCTGAGCCTGAATCTATCAATGTCACACAAAGAGACTCAGCAAGATAGCACGATATAGCTCCCAGCCTGTATTTGTACTAAACAAAGACACAGCTGAGAAGAAAACTGGCAAAGATGAAAATTTTGGGAAAAGAAGATGCAGTAAGATCTTTTTTCACTTTGTAATTCAACACATCATCCAAACGTACTGAACATACTCATTGACATTCCTCTCCATCTCTTGTAGGACAGTATGGTCCATAACTGCAGAAAGCAGCAGTGAATCAGTGAGGGAAAGACATGCCTATATCTGTTGAGGCCTCTGGTTATGACCACTTGCTACAACAGGGGCATAACCGTGACTGAAGTTGTTGAATCTCAAGTTGCCATAACCATTCAGGATGGTGGAATGTTCCTGTCTTATGCCTCCTTCTCAAATCCAACCACACCCTTATTGCCTTAAAGAATGGTTACAGTAAGGAAAGAGACTCTTTGGTAGATTGAAGCTATTAGTCTGTGTCAGTTCTGTGCAAGAGCAATTCAGAAAAGTTCCCTAGTTCTTTCCACCTAGCTGTTCAACTTTTTTCTAGCACTCTCCAAGACAGTTTATTCCACATCCTAACCATTCACTGTGGTCATTAACATTTTCTTCTGTTGTGTTAGTTTCTTTCGCCAATCTTCTTAAGTATGTATCCACTCATTCTGGAACCCTCTGCCAAAGTAAACTGTAGTGTCTCAAACCTTTGGGATTTTGATTCTTCCCTCTTTCCCCTCACCAACATAAATAATTTCACAATCCTCTCCATTACACTTCATCTGTAATGTTTCTCAAGCAATCTCCTCTTATCCTTCCCTTCTCCAAGGAGAAGGCTCTCAATTTTTCCATTACGTCTCTGGGACCATTTCCCTAAATCTTTTCTGCATCCTCTCTGATGCCTTTGCAATTTTCCAAAGTGCAGTGTTCAGAGTTAAGGCTAAACAACTGTTGTACAAAGGTTCATCATAACTACCTTCATGTTGTACTCTGCCTCAGTTTGTAAAGCCCAGGGTCCTGACCCAACTTATCACCACTTTTTCAATCTGCCCTTTCACTTTCCAAGATGGACAAATGTATATCTAAGTGTCTTTTTGTTTCTGTACCTGTGCTAGAAATGTACTCTTTGGTACGTTCTCCCCCCCTTTCTCCTGCCAACTTATATCATTTCATATTTCTCTACATTAATCTTCATCTGCAATGTTCTTCTTCATTCACAGTACTACTTCACGTTGTGTATGATCTGCAAAAATTTGAAATTGTGTCTTGCACACACAAGTCATTAATATCAATGAAACTAGTGGTCTCTGTACAGACCCTCGGGAACACAACAATATACCTTTCTCTGGTCAAATAAATAACCATTAAACACTACTTTCCATTTTCTGTTTATTATCTAATTTCATATTAGTGCTATAACTGACTCCCTTGTTCCATTGACCTCAAATTTGTTGAAAACCTTGTCAAACACCATTTGAACAACTGTTTTTTTAAAGCCCATGCACACCACATTAAACCTCAAAAAAACATTCAAATCCGTCATAACAAAAAAAACTCATTTTGTTAAATAATCCACATTTGTCCAAGTAACTAGCAATTATGGGCCAAATCTTACAGGGGCCTGAATGACGTGGGCTGTGGCGAGAAATCTGGAAGAATTGCAGAGAAGCCTAGTGGGGACTTCCTTGAAATTGAAAGCAATTCATTGCATTTTTAGCACAGTTCTGGATGTCAGGATGAGATTCTCATGAGGCAGTGGTGAGTTGCCTATTAACTTGGATTATTGCTTGTTAACAACTTTATTGTCTCATTAATTTGCAGTTTTCTATCATAACTCTTGCCATGAGCAAACGGTACTCTAAGAATTCCTGATACAGACGTCAGAATGAATAACTGCTGACTTCAGATTGCTGCCTGTTCCAACATTTCAGGGCATGTGCCAAGGGTGCCTGTCACACACACCCGTTGTCTATGATGTGCCAGCCTCCAAGAACCCTCATAGCTCATCTCTGATTCTCTTACAAGTCATTTCCACAGAAAGGCAGAATCCCACACACAGGGAAACTATTACTGTAATGCTGCAGCAAGAATACTTTGAGCCCAGGGACTTGTACCCAGATTCAACCAGGCTGCAACTCTGGCCTGTTCACTTAATCTCTTACAGCCAGCCCAGATGCTCACCTTTTTTGTGCATTGCCCCTCAGCCTGAGATACTAAGTTCACGGTACAGCTTCATGGAGTGTTGTTTAGAGTAGATACAAGGTCAGGAAGCCTCTTGTGGCTATCAGTCCTCAAACAAGTCAAGGAGCTATCTTTCAGTCACAGGTCCCCAGCACAGTAAGTCAACAGCAGCCTCTAGTATCAATCCAGGGACCTAGCCATAGTCAGTCAATCTTCAGGCACTCAGAGTCATAAGGAGTGAGGAGCTGAATGTCAGGCAGCCCACTACTCATCTTAAGACAACACAGCATCAGTGGAGCAGGAAAGTTGATGCTTCAGACTGGGACCCTTCTTCAGAAATGGGAAGGGGGTAGGGAGCTGGGAAATAAATAGAGGAGGGGTGGGGCTGGGGAATGTAGGTGGGATTGTGATAGGTAAGTGTAGGTAGGTGGTGGTGTGGATTGGTGAGTGAGGTGGGAGGAGTGGATGGGTGGGAGAGAAGATGGACAGGTTGTATCAGGTTAAGGAGGCTGGGGATGTGAGGGAGGGTTGGTCATGGGATGAGGCCGGGGATGGGGAGATTTTAAAGCTGGTGAATTCCATGCTTATGCCCTTGGACTGTAGCCTTCTGTCTTGACACTTTCTACCCTATCGTGGGCTATTTTCATCCTGGGATGAGAGACAGGTGGGTATTAAGGGAGATGAAAGTGTGTGGTGCAGCTGTTACTGTTGGTGGAGGTAGAGAGGTGTGCATGTGAGTGAGTAAGCAGCACAGAGGCAGGTAGAGTTAGTCGTGTTGGGTATTGGTGTGGCTCAGAGCACATAAGGAAGATGTTGTAGGCAGTAATGAGAATGGCAGAACATAATCTTTGGTAGGAGGTAGATACAGTTGCAGAGATAGGGTGTGAGGGAACAGAGAAAAGATGGAGGCATTTACTGAAGTGGAGTGGAGGTCATTAACCTTCCTCCTATAGTGCATTCTTCCATGTAACTGACACTGCACTGATCCAGGCAATAACTTGGAGGAGGTTGGTATGGCCTAGTGTTGTGGCCTCCTTTCCTGGTTGTGGGGGCAACAGACCATCTGCCTGCACTATCTGATCCAATAGAACCTCCGGCTTATACTCTTCATTGAAGAGATGTGTAACGTCTCTAATTTTTCGGTGTTCTGGCACCGTCTTTGTATCGAGGAAAAGAAATGATTGATTGTGATCTGTACCATAATAGTTTCTGCCCTTATTTCCTCTTGGATACATCCTTGGTCTGGGTGATTAATGAACTGTAACCACAGCCAGCTTTTCTAATACCTCCTCTGGGTCATGACCTACCCAGTATCTGAATAACCTTTTCCCTCACTATCATTTTGGCAATAACTGCTTCAGGGGTCATTAAAAATAGCTAATTTGGCACTTCAACCATTTCCTGTGCATCTCCATGTAGACCATGTTTTTGCTTCATAATTGGCTCCACTACTCCTCTTAATGTTCTTGAACTAGTTACAGAGCAATGTAAGACAGTGGATTGTACAATATTCATGGCAGGTGATGAGTAGAAAAATATAACATGATAAACTCTAATATCCCATCGAATCAGAAAGGAGCCGGGAAGTGAGAATAGCTCGGTGATGTAAGACTATATGACCATCAGTTATAGGAGCAGAATTAGGCCATTTAGCATATTAAGTTTGCTCCACCATTCGATCATGGTTCATGTGTTTCTCAACTGCATTTTCCTGCCTTCTTCCCATAACCATCGATCCCCTTACCATTTAAGAAGCTATTTATCTCTGTCTTAAATGCACTCAATGACTTGGCCCACGATGTTTTGCACCAATGAGTTCTACTTATTCACCAGCCTCCGGCTGCAGAAATTCCTCCTCATCTCAGTTCTAAAAGGTCATACCTTCGCTCTGAGGCTGTGCCCTTGGGTCCTAGTCTCTCCTACTAGTGGAAGTATCTTCTCCACGTCCACACTCTCCAAGCCTCTCAGTATTCTGTAAGTTTCAATGAGTTTCCCCCATCATCCTTCTAAACTCCAAGTACAGGTGGTCACCAACTCCTTCATTTTGCAGATCCTAATCCAAAGTTGGTATAGTTCTGTAACAGTGTGCCAGAATGACCTCAGTCCTACAGCAACACTGTGCTTTATTTATCTGGAGGAAATGGTACTGAGGGCAGGAGAGTCTGGGCTTGATGCATCCCTCTGGTATATCCTGACAGGAGCTCAGCTGCAACCTCTGCATGTGGAGGCTGCCTGGCATCTGCTGGATGTTGTTGCTCCTGGTCTTGCTGGTGCATTCGATTTCTCTGTGTCTTCACTGCACAGCAATGATACCCACTGATCCACTGATGCTATTTCCAATGGAGCTGTGTGGGAAACATAAGAAGCTGAGCAGATCCTTAGTGTGTGAGCAGTCAGCGTTCATATCACTATCAAACAACAGCTAACATGGCCTTCCTTAACAGTGGAATATCAAGGACAGTGACGAAGGGGCCCAGTGAATGTCTGCACATAGGCCTTTGACATAGGAACCTCATTCCAATGAATACAGTACAAGCCAGATCAAACAATTACAGGAGGAGAGTGTAAGTGCTGTATGATTGCTAACGCTTGGTCCTCCCAACCACAATCACCCAAGAAAGATAACATAGTATAGAAAAACAAGTTGATGAATACTTATAGTTCACAGTAAAAGGAACTCAGTTCCACGCCCTAGTGCAACAAATAAGATCTTGGAGGAGTGTCCTTGTGATTTATGGTCTACAGGTGCCAGTTTTAAGGTCAGCTGTGATTACTTCTGTTTCACAGAGATGACTATCTTCAGTCTGCAACCATCAATGATATGGTAATGACTGCTTGTGACCAGGATTTGTATCTCTCACAGTTGAACATATTTACATATAGGAGATCAGCTCAAACTGTACAAAGTACCTGATTAACACAATTGCCCCTTAAAGGGACACATCACTCACAAGTATAGCCCATATGCTACGGCAGGAAGAAACCTTACTCCACCCACTCAGCATGGTTAAATCCATTCCCATTTGTTTCATGCATGGCCCTGGAAAGCAAACAGGTCCCACTCGGCAAAGTGCATCACAGGCTCAGCCTGACAATGGAAGGGGGCCCTGAGTATCAATGTTCCTTTCTTCCTTACATCCCTTGTTCATTCCATCTATACTGAACTTCTAAGTATTCCCACAAATCTTTTTGAGTTATGATTTCATCCTTCAACTTTGTACCCTGAGCCCTGGTCCTACAGTTTTGTTGTGTTTCTCCTTTCACAGGTATTGTCCCGTCTGTATCATAGCATGCTGCTTCCATTCCCAATAATTGACTTCCCCACTACAATGTAGTCTCTGATAAACTCCCCACAGATTTCCATTGAGCTGACCCCCAGCTCTGACCATGCCTTACCCCCTTGACTAATTTAGACAGATATCTCCAAGGAATGAATGACCAGACACGTGCACAGCTCCCTTTGACTTACTGTGGCTGTCTGGGCTGCTTCCACTTCATGTGGAAGTCGAGCCATGACCCACTCCCCAAACTGTTACTGTATGGGCCACCCTAGCCCAGACTGGCCAAAGAGGCTGTGAAAGGTGTCAAAGCCCCTGGACTTATTGTGGATGTTATCCTTGACCTACTGCACTGGGATGCCTGACTGAAGTCAGTCTCCTTTGAGCTTTTGTGCTCCTGAGATGCTGCTGGGCCTGCTGTGTTCATCCAGCCTCACATTTTTTGTTGTCTTGAAGTCAGTCTCCCTTGACTGAGGGTTAGTCTGCTTTAACTTTAAGATGTGGCCATTTGTTCGAAGGAATTCAGTGTATTTGCTGCATAAGGGGAAGGTGTGAGATTTACACAGCATGTTGCCAGGCAGCAATATGTCCTACCCCTTGACTGATCACTACTGGCAACCCATTACAAGTGGCCTGGCCTTGTGTCTGCATTGAAAGGCAATTCATGGCAGAAGAACTGTCAGCCTTTAAACTCTGACTGAGGAAGAAAAGTACCAGGAAGGCAAGGCAGGAGAATGCTGAGACGCAATGGGTATCCATGTCAGCACAAAGTGAGTAAGTGTTACAAGAACAAGCGAGAAGCCCTGAGGTGGGCACTGGTCCAGTTCATGAGCTGGCTGCCTGTCCCAGCATTTCAATGAAAGGTTGCAATGCATTCCAATGTGTAGCACTGAAGTGCAGAATCTCACTGTAAGTGGATCAGAGATATGCCATGATGTTGAGCAGAGACTGGTATATGTCCAATATCAATATCCAAGGACAGGGGCAGTGTGGGTGTCATTGCCCATGGAGTGTGACCTGAGATGCTGGGTGACTGCTGTCCAAAATGGAGGTCCGTAGGTGCAATTGGTGAGCTGGAGTTGATGGAAGTGAGCTCGAAGTTTCATGTCAGGAACTGTCTCTGTCTAATTTCTAACTGGCTGCTGGGAGAACAGAAAACTGCATATTAATGAGGTGTGATTAATTAATAATGACATGTTAATATATGTAAATGGACAAAGAAAGGCCTTTCATGAGATTCTCATCCCATCAAGTTCAACAATTCACTGCAGAATTGAACTTGTTTCTCTTGAACTCGAGAATCTGATCACAGCCATCTTCACTTGACCTTGCCAACTTTCTCTCCAATGTCCAGATTGTTCAGGGTTGATAAAGAGTCTGCTCATAACCTTCACAGAATGATCATCCTTATTGCAAGCAGTCCAGCTTCATTCAGCTTCAAATAGGTTCATGTTTTCCTATTTCATCAGCAGTAATTTTCAGTAGCTATGTCCAAGTATTTCCCTCAGTTCCTGGAGAAGTTCCAAAATATACCACCAACAGCAAAACCCATTCCAAGGAATCTTTATCCCTCCTGGCTGTGCCAGAATGAAACTTCCAGATTCCTGAGATGACAACAGAATGTGTCTCTGTGATTAACTCTGTGGCCCATCCAGCATTGGCAGCTCATAAAAAACTGCCTGTTTTATCTGCTGACCACGCTAACTGCTGTTCTTTTCTTAACTTCTTCTCTTTTGCCAAAAAAGCTTGGAGATATCAAGTCTCTTTACTGTTAGCACAGTGCCTTTGCCTTCTGTTCTCAGCTGTGAGAACTTCAAGGGAGGGAAGGGGTGGTGTAACTGTATTGTCGCTGGGCTAGTAATCCAGAAGCCTAGGCTAATGTTTGGGAGATATGGGCTTGGGTTCCACCAAGCTAGATGGTGAAATTTGAATTCAATAAATATCTAGAGCTAAAAGCTAGTTTCATGGTGACCATATAACCACTGTTGATAAAAACCTATCTGGTTCAATAATATTCCTTAAACAAGGGAAACTCCCATCCTTACCTGGTCTGGCCTACTTATGACTCCAGATCCACAGCAATGTGGTTGACTCTTAACTGCCCTATGGGCAATTAGGAATGGGAAATAAATGCTGCCTAGCCTTGCTTCCCTTAAATGAATTAAGAAATACTTGGCTGAACATGTACATTGACTGATCCAAACTTGTTCTCAAACAGAATAGTCACATGAAAATCTCCATTTTTACCTAATTTTAAAGACCTAATACAAAATACAATAACATAATAAACCCCGTAACTGTGATAGTCTTCAAACAAAGAATTGAAAGAATAAAAATTGTACAGGGAAATGGGGAATGGGAAACTGAGTCAGAATGACACAACTCCTCTTTGAAAGAACAGTGCAAATCAATGGGTTGAATGGCCTGCTTCTTTGTTGTATGACTCTATGATTTATGGACCATGTCAACTTTCCCATCATTGTGCAACTGACATGAGTCAATCAATAATATTGACGAGAGTACTCACTATCCTCCACACCACTTGATCTATTGCATGATTTTGTTGGAACGTGTACATGAAAGGCCTGCATTACATGTTTATTACAGATGTATATAGCTTCGGTTTCTTTGTCTGAGGAAAGATGTTCTGACCATGGACTGAGTGCAATGAAGATCGACCAAACTGATCCCTGGGATGAAGAAGGATAGGATTGGTTAGGACTATATTCACTGGAGTTTAGAAAAATGAGGGGTGAACCTCATAGAAACTTATAAAAATTCTAACAGGGTTTGACAGAGCAAATGCAGAAAGGATGTTCTGATGACCAGAGAGTTCAGAACCAGAGGTCACAGTCTAAGAACGCAGAGACTGAGATGAGAAGAAGTGTCTTGACCCAGAAGGTAGTGAGCCTGTGGAATTTTGTGCCATAGGATGTAGTTGAGGCCAAAACATTGAATATTTTCAAGCAAGTGATAGATATAAAGCATATAAAGTTCAAGCGTATAGGTCAAAAGTGGGAACAGGGTTCTGAATTGGGTGATCAGCCATGGTCATATCTGAATGGCAGAGCAGACTCAAAGGGCTGAATGGCCTACTTCTGTACTTATTTTCTATGTTCCTATGTTACATCACAACTGATTTGTTTATAATGAGTTTGGCTGGAGTGAAACAACAGTAGGAACTATGTTTATGAACATTTTCTCATGTAAATTACAACAGTGTCCAGGAACACCACTGACCCTAGCTGTACATTGCAGCAGTCACAGAATGCATTGCTGAATAACAAGTGTCAAGTCATGATCTGGTAATACAGAACTTGAGTAATGTTTCATCAAAGTTTTTCATGTTGTACTCATCAGGACAATTCACAATACTGCCAATGTTAAGGGGAGCAACATTTTATGCTGCATGACGAGGGAGTGCAAGTTTGTAGGAAGTGGATACTGGCTGCTAGTGGTGTTGTCATCGAGAATGCACCAATTAAATCTTGACTGGTAGATATCTGGTAAGCTTTGTTTAAATTTGAACCAGGCTCTGATTGATCAGGGAATTGCCCTGAGGCCTGCAGCAGAGAGGGGCTGCCATTGATAATGGGAACTGCAGATGCTGGAGAATCTAAGATAATAAAATGTGAGGCTGGATGAACACAGCAGGCCCAGCAGCATCTCAGGAAGCTCTCTGAAGCATCTCAACAACTCTCTGATGAAGGGTCTAGGCTCGAAACGTCAGCTTTTGTGCTCCTGAGATGCTGCTTGGCCTGCTGTGTTCATCCAGCCTCACATTTTATTATGAGGGGCTGTCATTGATTTGGTTAAGTTGAAACATGCACAATGTACGTATATGTTCTTTTCTATCTGCATAAATCAGGTCCCTGTGCATTAACAAATGTAGTTCTATTACATGCAAGTGTGGCATTCTAGCTGATGATTTTAAATTGGTTGTTAGCATAATTCATAGCGTATTTTGGATTAGTTAGCAAATACTATCGAAAAACAGTCAATTTGTTTCAAAATAATTCAGCTTTTGTGAAGTACTGAGAAATAGCTCTGAGACAGATGCTGAGCTGATCTAGAAATACAAGTCTGTCTCTTTTTGTGATATTCTTACCTTGGCAAAATTATGGTTTTTGATGCAACTTAATCAATTCTGTGGAGCAATATGATCATTAATTTGGCATTCATTCTGTACTTAGACTATTAAATTAATAAAATGACTCATAAACTCATCTTAGACAAATAGGATTACATATCATACACAATTTATTTAGGATTGATTCCTGCCACAATATTTTCCATTTGAACACTAACATAATATTTCAGCAAAGGTAGAATAGTGACCGATCACACTCAATGTTTTTCTAACTGATTGTTACCCTTTTATCAAATATTGATCAAATTTCTGCGTTCCATTGATGGCTGAGTGGGTCAGTTCACATATCACACAGCCCCATACTGTCACATTGCCAAGGAAGGTACCAATCATCATCTCTACCACATACTGAGGTAGCTGATCCCAGTTAGGTTTAGAAAACTCAGCAGCTCTGTCAGAATCTGTGAGGGGAGTTAACATTTTGAATCCTCTTTTGAACTGAAGAGCGGTACAAATGGAATACATTTTATATTGCTGAAAAATCAGAGAGGGTCAGGATAAAGAGGAATTATTGAGAGAGATTAGAGGGCCAAAAAATTTAAATAACAAAGCAGCCATAGAACAAAAGGCAAAGGAGTTGACAATGTTTGTAATAAAGAAATAAAACATTAGTCCAGAATAAATATAAATGGTGAATAAACTCTCGGCAGCACAGTAGCTCTGTGGTTAGCACTGCTGCCTCACAGCGCCAGGACCTGTGTTCAATTCCACCCTTAGGAAAATTTCTGTATGGAGTTTGCACGTTCTCCCCTTGTTTGCATGGGTTTCCTCTAGGTTTTTCGGTTTCCCCCCGTAGGCCAAAGATGTGCAGGTTAGGTGGGTTGCCCACAGTGTTCAGGGATATGTAGGTTTGGGGAATGGGTTTGGGTGGGATTCTCTGAGAGTCGGTGTGGACCTGTTGGGCTGAAAGGATTCTATGATTATCTCTGTATTAAAGAGAGATATGAAAACCAAATACAGAGTAGCACTCGGCGAAACAGAACAAAAGGGGTATGTATGATTGAAGTGTTGAACTTTGAGTCCAGAAGAGAGTAAAGTTCTCAGTTGAAAGATAACGTAGGGGTGTTGGTATTGGACTGGAGCGGACAAAGTCAGGTCATAGTCCAACAGGTTTATTTGAAATCACAAGCTTTCAGAATGTAGCCCCATCATTAGGTGAAGTGGTGCTATGCTCTGAAAGCTTGTGATTTCAAATAAACCTGTTGGACTATAATAGTGGTGTTGCGTGATTCCTTATTGAAAGATAAGAGGGAAGATCTGAAATTGGTGAAAAGGCCAATACAGAAATGTGAGTGGATGATCAGTGAGGTTGAAAAGGGGACTGTATTAATGTGGTCCCTGGTGATGAATGTACACTATTTGGACAGATGACAGTTCAAATTATTTTATGATTTAATGTCATTTCAAAGATTTCACACATCTTTTCCTTTGGGATAAAGAAAATTAAATATCATCAGCTCTGTGTTCAGTCGTATAGGAATGTGTAATCAATCACAGTGCTCACAGCGCTGAGGTAATGGCCGGTCCAGTCCAATCTGTTAAATAACTCGTATTTATGAAATGCTCTTGAGTATTTCATTAAGTATCAGAGTTAGTTAGTGGACTTCAAGGTCTCTTCTATTTATTCAATGTAATCATTTCCTACTTTGCCTGGACTCAAGGCTAAATGAATTACCATGTAGGATGCCAACCCAGACAGCAGGTGGTGGTCAACGTTTGATTTTGAATCCTGTGCTTATCCTGCGACTGTGAATTGAGGCACCACAATAACAGTGAGTGCCCCTGAGTGAGAGATGGAAATACATGAGCCATGGTTCTCACTCCTGATCGCTCCTCTTGCATTCTTTGTATGTGGTGAGTGAGAGATGGAAATACATGAGCCATGGTTCTCACTCCTGATCGCTCCTCTTGCATTCTTTGTATGTGGTGTGTGAGAGATGGAAATACATGAGCCATGGTTCTCACTCCTGATCGCTCCTCTTGCATTCTTTGTATGTGGTGTGTGAGAGATGGAAATACATGAGCCATGGTTCTCACTCCTGATCGCTCCTCTTGCATTCTTTGTATGTGGTGTGTGAGAGATGGAAATACATGAGCCATGGTTCTCACTCCTGATCGCTCCTCTTGCATTCTTTGTATGTGGTGTGTGAGAGATGGAAATACATGAGCCATGGTTCTCACTCCTGATCGCTCCTCTTGCATTCTTTGTATGTGGTGTGTGAGAGATGGAAATACATGAGCCATGGTTCTCACTCCTGATCGCTCCTCTTGCATTCTTTGTATGTGGTGTGTGAGAGATGGAAATACATGAGCCATGGTTCTCACTCCTGATCGCTCCTCTTGCATTCTTTGTATGTGGTGTGTGAGAGATGGAAATACATGAGCCATGGTTCTCACTCCTGATCGCTCCTCTTGCATTCTTTGTATGTGGTGAGTGAGAGATGGAAATACATGAGCCATGGTTCTCACTCCTGATCGCTCCTCTTGCATTCTTTGTATGTGGTGAGTGAGAGATGGAAATACATGAGCCATGGTTCTCACTCCTGATCGCTCCTCTTGCATTCTTTGTATGTGGTGTGTGAGAGATGGAAATACATGAGCCATGGTTCTCACTCCTGATCGCTCCTCTTGCATTCTTTGTATGTGGTGTGTGAGAGATGGAAATACATGAGCCATGGTTCTCACTCCTGATCGCTCCTCTTGCATTCTTTGTATGTGGTGAGTGAGAGATGGAAATACATGAGCCATGGTTCTCACTCCTGATCGCTCCTCTTGCATTCTTTGTATGTGGTGAGTGAGAGATGGAAATACATGAGCCATGGTTCTCACTCCTGATCGCTCCTCTTGCATTCTTTGTATGTGGTGTGTGAGAGATGGAAATACATGAGCCATGGTTCTCACTCCTGATCGCTCCTCTTGCATTCTTTGTATGTGGTGTGTGAGAGATGGAAATACATGAGCCGTGGTTCTCACTCCTGATCGCTCCTCTTGCATTCTTTGTATGTGGTGTGTGAGAGATGGAAATACATGAGCCGTGGTTCTCACTCCTGATCGCTCCTCTTGCATTCTTTGTATGTGGTGTGTGAGAGATGGAAATACATGAGCCATGGTTCTCACTCCTGATCGCTCCTCTTGCATTCTTTGTATGTGGTGTGCATGACAGATGAGGACAAGAATTGGGCTCATCTACAATGTTAGAATCAAAAATGTTATAACGTATGAGCACAGAAAGATGTTTACTTTTGCCCATCAATTCTGTGTTTGTCCTTCTCTTAACGTGTTCTTCCTAATCGAATCTCATTCCACAGTTTGCTCCCAATCCTTTGAATATCACAGCCTGTCTAATCCCGTTCTCCTGCTCAACCTCACACTCCTTAATCTGCGCAATCCCACTTCCCTGTTCAAACTCAATATCTTTCAATATCCGAGATAGGAGGAACTGCAGATGCTGGAGAATCCGAGATAACAAAGTGTGGAGCTGGATGAACGCAGCAGGCCAAGCAGCATCTCAGGAGCACAAAAGCTGATGTTACGGGCCTAGACCCTTCTTCAGAAGTGGGTGAGGGGAAGGGGATTCTGAAATAAATAGGGAGCGAGGGGGAGGCGGATAGAAGGTGGATAAAGGAGAAGATAGGTGGAGAGGAGACAGACAGGTCAAAGAGGATGGGATGGAGCCAGTAAAGGTGAGTATAGGTGGGGAGTTAGGGACGGGTTAGGTCAGTCCAGGGAGGATGGACAGGTCAAGGGAGCAGGATGAGGCTATTAGGTAGGAGATGGGGGTGGGGCTTTAGCAGGGAGGAGGTGATAGGTGGGAGGAAGGACAGGTTAGGGAGGCGGAGACAAACTGGGCTGGTTTTGGGATGTGATTGGGGGAGGGGAGATTTTTAAGCTTGTTAAGTCCACATTGATACCATTGGGCTGCAGGATTTCCAAGCAAAATATGAGTTGCCATTTCTGCAACCTTCAGGTGGCATCATTGTGGCACTGCAGGAGGCCCAGGATAGCTTGGGGGCCACTTTGCAGAATACCTACGCTGGTTCGCAACAAACAACTGCACTTCCCAGACGCAAACCATTTCACCTCCCCCTCCCATTCCTTAGACGACATGTCCATCCTGAATGGCATGAATGGTTCTGGGCCGCATATCTCGGGAAGGATCTGCTGGCATTGGAGGGGTTCCAGAGGAGGTTTACAAGAATGATCCCAGGGCAGATGGGCTTGTCATATGAGGAGTGATCGAGGATCTGGGTGGCTGTCAAAGTGGCAGCTGCGCTAAAGTTTTATACAGCTGGCTGCTTCTGAGGAATCCTGGGAAGATGTAGAAATGGTGAATACTTCTGTGTCTGTTGAGAGGAAAGATAGGGTGTGTCAGGTGCCAAAGGGCATGGCGCATAGGTAAAGGTTTCAGAAAATAGCCTGAACAATCTCAGAAAGAAACTGTCCATGAATCTCATTAAAAATTTCATTGATAATAAAATGTGAGGCTGGATGAACACAGCAGGCCAAGCAGCATCTCAGGAGCACAAAAGCTGACGTTTCGGGCCTAGACCCTTCATCAGAGAGGGGGATGGGGAGAGGGTACTAGAATAAATAGGGAGAGAGGGGGAGGCGGACCGAAGATGGAGAGAAAAGAAGATAGGTGGAGAGAGTGTAGGTGGGGAGGTAGGGAGGGGTTCTTCCTCTCACCCATCCCTTCCTCCCACCCCAAGCCGCACCCCCATCTACCTACTAACCTCATCCCACCTCCTTGACCTGTCCGTCTTCCCTGGACTGACCTATCTCCTCCCTACCTCCCCACCTATACTCTCTCCACCTATCTTCTTTTCTCTCCATCTTCGGTCCGCCTCTTACTTCTAAAAAGAAAGTGATTTACAGCAGAGGTCACAACTGTATAATGTACAAATATGTTCCTCCAAATATGCCTCTTCCATACATAAAACAGAACTAAAAAAGTAACTTCCAGTTACAAGTTACCCAATATACACAGTCAACAAAGAAAATTATCATTTGCGAACAAAACCTATTTGTTCATTCTAGTCTGTCCCACTTTCATCAGTGTCTGCACATATATAATCTTTAAATCATGCAGGTCTTCCAATGGTGTGTAAGGACACTGTCATTGTAAGATCATCTGGTATCTGACAAGTCCTGGGAGGATTTACCATCTCTGGGCTGTGTTGGTCCCAAGATGAGTGCTATGGCTGTGATAACCATTGTTGTGATTAATTGTCCTTTTTGGAACAGGGTTGGCCTCTGAGATTGATATCCATATGATACTTCGAACAGTTGGCGACATCATAGCTTCTTCATTGGCTGTAAGCAGTAAAGGAGGAGCTGCTCCAGTTGTGTGTACATGTCTGGATGCGATGATACGGCTGGTTATTCACATTCACCGTGTATCATCAAGGTGATGACTGCACTACACAGATCCCAAGTTGCCAAATATGCTGCCTCCTGTTGACAGTGTTGATTGTTCGTACCCTAACTGGCTCACTAAGGCTCAGCTCTGAAAATGATTTGACAGATTTATGAAGCTTCGTGAATTTGGCTTTCCCTCACTGCTGTCACTACTTCTGGCTTCAGTAGTTTGTTAGAGAAGTTTGGGCACAGCATGACTTTATTATTTGGAATCAACTACTTTACATGCATTTTGTAAGTATACTCCTCAACGCTATGGTTTCCTTGTACAAGTCTGTGCTGGATTTGCTTGATTTATTTTTAATGATCCATTTGGCAATTTTTACTGCTGCTTAAGCCTCTCCACTTGCTGGGAATAGAGTCAAGATGATGTGGACAGTCAGAGTCAGGATGCTGTCCACATTAGCGTTGAGGAGCCAAATGTCGGACAGCCCACCGACTGCCTTGACTCTTTCTGCCCTTTGTGAGCTGTTTTCCTCTTGGAATTAGAGACGAGGGATTTTCTGGGAAATGGAATTGGGAGGCACAGCTATTCCTGTTGGTGCAGATGGAGAGGTATCCTGAATGAGTCAGTACAGGATTAGTGGTATTATTGGAAGCCAGTGAATGGGGATGATGTTGCAGATGATGGCGAGGGTGGTAGAGTATGAGTCTCAGTGGGAAGCGGGTACAGTAGCAGAGATGGTGTGACTGTGAGGGATCAATGAGAAGATCACAGCTAGTGGAGTGGAGGACATCATTAACCTTCTTTCTGCAATGCTGTGCATTCCTCCAGATGGCTGGTGTGGTCTGGTGATTTTTCTGTTGGTTCTGGTTGAAAAGGCATCCCAGGTTGGCACCACAACATTTGGCAGGACCTTAAGGACCCTGCCTATGATGTGGGAAGCATATTTCTCACTATTTCATAGAACCCCTACACTGTGGAAACAGGCCCTTCGGCCCAACAAGTCCACACCGAGCCTCAGAGCACACCACCCAGACTCCATCCCTGAACAACACAGGCAATTTAGCATGGCCAATCCACCCAGCCCACACATCTTTGGACTGTGGGAGAAGCCAGAGCACCCAGAGGAAACCCACACAGACACAGGGAGAATGTGCTAACTCCATACAGACAGTTGCCTGAGGGTGGAATCGAACCCGGGTCCCTGGTGCTGTGAGGCAGCAGTGCTAACCACTGAGCCACCGTGCCACCATGTCTCATGCCAGAACTGTGCAGGACAGCTTCTCTATGTGAAAAATGGGCTTTGAAAGATAGCATAGGCTCAAGTGGTGTCCGTCTTTTGGCAGATATCTGCTGAATGCCGAGTTGTTCCAGGGATGGCTTGTGAGAGATGGGGATGGAATTGGGCATGACAGATGTCACAGGGATGTGGTAAGTAGTTGATGAGGTGAGTTTGGTAAGGTATGGTGAAAAAAATGTCACTAATTTCTTCCAAATGACTTGCCATAATTCACACTTGGCCAAATAACTTTCAGCTCAATAACTCTACTGCATTTATGGTATTCAGAGCTTATTGAAGTGTTGCTTCTCTTTGAATCTGGAAGATTTCATACTCTGTATTAACATCCTTAACCTTCTTCATAGGCAGTACTACTCTAGACAGCATGCTTGTTTTTTATATATATAATATCTGTTTCCCTTCCGTGTACGTCACTTCCAAGTGAAATCCATCAGGTTAAATAAAATATTTTTCAGATATTTTAGAGCAGATAGAAATGGTTACACAAAAATGATTTGAAATGTCTTCGGTCAGAATCCACTGTCACTATGTCTCTCCCAAACAGGTATTGATTAAAATGCTCATGGGCAGAGATGATAGCCAGGCACATTTTCTCAATCAGGGTGTAGAACGAGTATGGATGGAATTGCAACCAGCTGTCCTTGCTGCACAAGGGTTGCTCAATGTCCTATCGCACTAAAAGGCACAGAAACAGACCCTTTGGCCCAACTCATCCACGCCAACTGGATATCCTAAACAGATCTAGTCCCATTTGCCAGCATTCAGCCCATATCCCTCTAAACCCTTCCCATTTATGTACCATCCAAATATGTTTTAAATGTTGTGATTGTACCCACCTGTACCACCACCTCTGGCAGCTCGTTCCATACACACACTATCCTTTGTGTGAAAAACTTGTTCCTCAGATCCCTTTTAAAGCTTGCCCCCTCACCTTTAACCTATGCCCTCTAGTTCATTATAGTTCCTCAGCATTGCCATTGTCCTCACTAGTTGTTTGATTCTAGTGAACGCCACTTCATTTTCTTTGCCCCAGTACAACTGCACATATTTTGCAGTGAACATACAAAGAAATTCACAGTCTGACAACAAATTATGCAAAAACTTTGCTCAATAGTTCACAAATTCAAACAACTCATTGTGCTACCTTAACTTCTATTGACTACTGCATGTCTGCGACTGCTGTCACCTTGTCAGGGGAAGGATCCTGGGTGAAGTGTTTTTGCTGTTTGTATATGACCTACATACTTGACTTCGGATAAATTCAATTGTATCTGTTTCTTATCCAGCTTCAGGTTCAGCTGGTGAGCTCTGTCTCACAGTCACACTAGATCATGGGAATAGGCTGCAATGGTTTCTTCCATTGTATTTCCACAACCACAGACTAGTAGTTCATCTGCAATATTTCCACTCTGGGAAGATCACTGACTATTTCTTGCTATCTGTATTGGTACTCTTCTGGAGCTGTGGAAACGCCAAGCTGCATGTCCAGTCATCTGTATTTTCCATATGGCATTCAGAATGTAGTTAGAAAACTGCTGCTTTCCTTCAGCTTCACCTGCCCTTTGAGCCTGCTCTGCCATTCATTCTGATCATGGCAGATCAATCAACTCAATACCCTTTCCCCAATTTTTCTCCACATCCTTCGATCCCTTTAGCCCAAATGCTATATCCAACTTCTTCCTGAAATCATACAATGTTTTGGCCTCAACTTTTTTCAGTAGAGACAAATTCACCAAGCTTACTGGGTAAAAGAATTTCTCTACATCTCAGCCCTAAATGGTTTACCCCATATCATCGAACATAGAACAGTACACACAGTACAGGCCCTTCGGCCCACAACGTTGTGCCGACCTATTATCCTACTCGAAGATCAAACTAACCCGCATACCCTTCATTTTACTATCATCCATTTGCATAACCAAGAGTTGTCTAAATCCTTAGACATAGATCGTGTCATTAGGAATATCCTTCCTGAACTTACCCTGACTCGTCCTTTTGGAATTTTATTGGCTTCTCTGGGTTCACCCCCATTCTTCTGAAGTCCAGCAAATTAAATCCTAGCAAACGTCTTCTCATACATCAGTCTCTATAACTTCATAGCTTTTTTGAGATCCTTTGAATCTATACATACACTTAGCTTTCCAGATCTCTTCTACTGCTACCATGCTCCTAAGCCATTCTGTAGGAGTTGCCACTTATTTGATTATTCCTTTCTTTCCCAGCTCTTCTAAACCACCTTTAAGGTTGGAATTGGCAGCTGCTGCTATGGTCTCACACTCTCGTTCACTTCAAAGTGATATTCACCAGGAAATCCTTCAAGACTTGTAAAAGCACCTTTGCAATTTTCCAACATTTGATGAGCAAGCAGTGGCTTGGTGGCCTATGAAATACAACAAACCTCTTCAGGCACATTTAATGTTACTAGACAATGCTCTGATGAGATGAATGGATTTTGCTTAGTGTCTACAATTGATAACTGCAGATCTTCATTCTTTCCACAGCATTGGGCTCTTAGCTTAGTTTCACCTTTTGGATAAGTATCATTCCATCATGTAACCTCTGCCTTACTTTCAAGTGATTCAGTTTGAATTGCCACCTTGATCCACTTTGCGCAGGTCTGCAAAGCTCATGATGCTGCATGTAGTACCAGTGTCTGGCACTTTACACTTGCTCGATGCTTTCTCTCCATCGTCATTGTTCTCACAGTCACAAAGCATTTATCACCTTTAGTCCAGGTAATGCCAAATTTTTACATGGTATAGAGTGATTTGTCAGAACCATCATCTGACATCTCTCCAGCAGCCATCTTTATTGGTTTGTCCTGCTGCTTCCCAGCTAAACTCTTGCATGCAAAATAATTCAGTTTCTTGCAAACAGACCACTGCTTTCCCTACATTGAAAATCACCTTTGGTTTGGTGTCCTCTGCAATATTTATGTTCTGGACGCTGAACTTAATCATTTTGCTGATATTTCTGCAAATATTTCTCATTGCAGAGTTCAAACTCATCTCCAAGGTCTTTACAGTAGGATTCTGGGTAATCCAAGGTAAAGGACAGCAAAAAGTTGTAGCTGTTAAGAGCTGCACCTTTTTGAGGTATTTTCACTGTTGAAGCTGGCTTCCTTTAATTCTAGGAGCAGTCATTACTGCTATATAAGCTATTGCAGTGTTCTGAAACTTCGAGGAAAAAAACTAATCAAAACAACAGCACTTTAGAAAAGGAGTAAGAGACACAGCGGTAGTGATCACACAGGAAGCGAATCAAACTGAGACATAAACCTGCACTGCTATCCAACCCAGTAGTGAATCTGCACAGTTGACTGTCTCTACTATGTGATTTCAAACATCTCTGGATGTCTGAGTTCTTCCAAGAACAAACAACAAAATTCACAGCTGACCTTGGAGAAACCTGTGTGGTGGAGCTCGAAGCAGGGGAGCAGCTAAGTGTCTAATTTTAAAGTGTGTTTTTTTTTCATAAATCTACAATGGTGTGTAGAGTGGATTCTTTTTTGATTATATGTTTTTTATTGCGATCTGTCTCTTGATTAAACTTCAAAAATGTTTTAAAAAAGATACAAAGTTAGCCTGAACATTGTTTTTAGAGCAGTAAGACTGTGCTATTTTCTGGGTCTGTAGATTGTTAAAGTGCGATGGTGGCCTTTAGTAGAGAGAGGTGCTCTTCCCGTCAGATGTGGGAGGTTAGGGAGAGTTTCCATGTCACTCTTGGTTATGTCTGCAGGAAGTGTGTTTGGTTGCAAATCCTAGCAGAAAGGCGATTAGAGGCAATGAAGAATTTACAGGAACTGGCAGTATGCTGGATGGGAGTTGCAGGAAGGCAGATAAACCAAAGATACAGTCAAGTAGATGGGTTACCTCCATGAATGGTAAGAGGGGAAGGCAGGTCGTGCAGGAACCTTCTGTGGCTCTCCCCATCTCAAACAAGTATGTTGTTTTGGAAAATGTAGGTGGTGATGTACTCTCAAGAGAATGTAGCACTGACAGTCAGGTCTCTGGTACCGAGACTGGCTCTAATTTAATGAGGGCTATGTCAGGTTTCAAGTGATCAATTGTGGTAGAATTTCTCTAGTCAGAGGCTCAGATGGACATTTTGTGGCTGACTGCAAGACATCAGAATGGTGTGTTGCCTCCCTGGTGTGAGGATCAAGGATATCTTGGGGAGGGTGAAGGATATTCTCAAAGGAGAGGAGAGCCAGCAAACGGTCATTGTACACATGGGAACTAATAACATAGCAAGAGAAAAGGGCAAGATTCTGAGGAGTGAATATAGGCAGCAATTTAAAAAGGAGGTTCTTGAGTGTAGTAATATCTGGATTATTCCCATGAGCTGGTAAGTGTAGGAATAGGAGGATACAGCAGATAAATGTGTGGCTGAGGAACTGGTGGAAGGGAGAAGGATTCATGTTTTTGGATCACTGGAATCTCTTTGTGGGTAGATGTGAAAAAAGACAAATTGCACCTGAATTGGAAGGAGACTAATATACTGGTGGGAAGATTGGCTAGAGCTGCTCGGAAGGATTTAAACTAGTAAGGGTGGGGGTAGGGGTGGGGGGAAGTGAAGGGACCCAGGGAGATAATGAGGAGAGAGGCCAGCCTGAGACTAGTACAGCTGGGAAAAGGAGAACATCAAACAGTCAGGGCAGGCAGAAACAAAATAGAGAATGAGGTAGGACTGATAAACTACATTTATTTCAATGCAAGAGGCCTAACAGGTAAGGCAGATGGACTTAGGGCATGGTTGGTAACATGGGACTGGGATATCATAGCAATTGTGGAGATGGTCAGGGCTGGCAGTTTAATGTTCCAGGGCATAGGTGTTATAGGAATGATAGAAAAAGGGGCAAGAGAGGAAGGGGAATGATGTTTTTGATAAGGGATAACATTATGGGTGTGCTTAGGGAGGATAGTCCTGGGAATATGTCTACGGAAGCTACTTGAGTGGAACTGAGAAATATGAAAGGGAGGATCACCTTAATGGTAATGTATAATAGATTACACCTCTTTCCCCATAAGTCAGCGGGAAATTGAGAATCAAATTTGTAAGGAGATCTCAGTTACCTGTAAGAATAATAGGGCAGTTATGGTAGGCTATCTTAACTTTCAAAACATAGACTGGGCGTTAAGGTCTTGAATGGACAGGAATTTGTTAAGTGTGTACAAGAGAATTTTCTGATTCAGGATGTGGATGCACCTACTAGAGAAGGGGCAAAACATGACCTACTCTTGAGAAATAAGGCAGGGCAGGCGAGTGAGTTGTCAATGGGGGAGCAATTTGGAACCAGTGATCATAATTCTATTAGTTTTAAAATAGTGATGGAAAAGGATAGATCGGATCTATAAGTTAAAGCTCTCACTTGGAGAAATGCAAGATCTTTAGGTGTGGGGAATGCTGGATGACTAGCGAAATTGAGGTTTTGGTCAAGAATATGAGGGAAACAAACATATGTCAGGCATAGACAGATACTTGTCTATGAGGATCAAGTGAATCCTCAAGGAGAATATACAATAGTGGAAATATTCTGAAGAGGGAAATCAGGAGGTTAAAAAGTGGTCATGAGATAGCTTTGGCAAATAGGATTAAGGAGAAGCCAATGGGATTCTACAAATACATTAAGGACAAAGGGGTATCTAGGGAAACAATAGAGCCCCTTAAAGATCAACAAGGCCCCCTTTGTGTGGAACCGCAGGAGATAGGGGAGATACTAAACGAGAATTTTCACGTGTTTACAGTGGACAAGGATTTGCAAGATAGTGAACATGGGAAGTAAATAGTGACATCTTGAAAAATGTCCATAATACAGAGGAGGAGGTGCTGGAAGTCTTAAAATGCATAAAGGTGGATAAAACCCCTGATCAGGTGTACCTTAGAACTCTGTGGAAAACTAAAGGAGTAATTGTTAAGCTTCTTGCTGAGACATTTGTATCATCAATAGGCACAGGTGTGGTGTCAGAATACTGAGGTTGGCTAACATAGTGCCAATATTTAAGAAAGGCTATAAGGAAAAGCCAGGGAAATTCAGGCTGGTGAGCCTGACATTGGGCAAATTGCTGGAGGGAATCCTGAGGTTCAGGATTTACATGTATTCAGAAAGGCAAGGATTGATTAGAGGTAGTCAACATGGCTTTGCGGGAGGTAAATCGTATCTCACTATCTTGATTGAGTATTTTAAAGCAGGAAAAAAGAGGACTGATGGGCGCAGAGTGGTGGACATGATATGAATGAACTTCAGTAAGGCAATTGACAAAGTTTCTCATAGCAGACTGGTTAGCAAGGTTAGATCACATGGAATACAGGGAGAACTAGATATTTGGGTACTCAAAGGTAGAAGACAGTGGGTGGTGATGGAGGGTTGCTTTTCAGACTAGACCTCTGTGACCAGTGGTGTACCACAAGGATCAGTGTTGGGGCCACTGCTTTTTGTCATTTGTATAAATGATTTAGATGTGAACTTAGGAGGTATGGTTAGTAAATTTGCAGATGACACCAAAATTGAGGTGTAGTGGACAGCGAAGAAGTTTACCTCAGAGTACAGCAGGATCTTGATCGGATGGGCCAATGGGCCGAGGATGGCCGATAGAATTTAATTTAGTTAAAGGGGAGGTGCTGCATTTTGGAAAGGCACGTAAGGGCAGCACTTATACACTTAATGGTAAGGTCTTGGGCAGTGTTGCTGAACAAAGAGACCTTGGGGTGCAGATTCTTTGTCTCTTGCAAGTGGTGGCGCAGTTAGACTGGGTAGTGAAGAAGGCATTTGGCATGCTTGCCTTAATTGGTCATGCACTGAGGATAGGAGTTGGGAGGTCATGCTATGGCTGTACAGGACGTTGGTTAGGCCACTATTGGCATACTGCATGCAGTTCTGGTCTCCCTGCTAAAGAAAAGATGTTGCTAAACTTGACAGGGTTCAGAAAAGATTTACAAGAATGTAGCTATGATTGGAGGGTTTGAGCTATAGGGAGGGGCTGAATAGGCTGAGGCTATTTTCCCTGCAGTATTGAAGGCTGAGGTGTGACCTTATAGACGTTTATAAAATCATGACAGGCATGGATAGGATGAATAGCCAAGGACTTTTCCCCAGGGTGCAAGAGTCCAAAACTAGAGGGTGCAGGTTTACGGTGAGAGGGATAAGATTTATAAGGGACCTAAGGGGTAACTTTTTCATGCAGAGGGTGGTGCATGTATGGAATGAGCTGCCAGAGGAAGTGGTGGAGGGTGGTACAATTACAACATTGAAAAGGTACTTGGATGGGTTTATGAATAGATAGGCTTTAGAGGGATATGGACCAAATGCTGGAAAATGGGACTAGATTTATTTACGATATCTGGTTGGCATGTACAAGTTGGACTGAGGGTCTCTTTCCATGCTGTACATCTTTATGACTCTAAATGTCTCCAGTTTGTTTCCCAACTACAGTGAGATCGAGAGTGCACTATCAGCTTGTAACACTCTTTATCAGTTCTAATTCTTTCCTCTGATGCTGTTTGGCCTGCTGTGTTCATCCAGCTCTCCACCTTGTTATCTCTAATTCCTTCTTGTTTTGTTTTTACAGTATCTGGCTCTCTTACAGCCCTGAGAATTGCACACAATGTTGACATCATGTTTTACACTGTTTTTTAGTGGCTACTATTTCTAAACTGAAGGCAGGTCACAACTGAGGTCACATGACTAGGGCAAACCACAATTACACAATGAACAAATGTATTTCTTGGAACAGTGATTGATCATCCACAGCCCTTGAGGGCAGAGAATTCCAGGCATCCACAATTCATCATTTTTTCAACCCGGAAACCCATTCAACCTGGAAAAGTGTGAAGTGGTTCATTTTGGAAGGTTGCATTTGAATGCAGAATACAGGATTAATGGCAGGATTCTTGGCATTGTGGAGGAACAAGGGGATCTTGGGGTCCATGTCCATAGATCTCTCAAAATTGCTATCCAAGTTGATAGGTTTGTTAAGAAGGCATAAGGTATGTTGGCTTTCATTGGCAGGGGGATTGAGTTTAAGAGCCGTGAGGTTATGATGCAGCTCTATAAAACCCCGATTAGACCACATTTGGAATATTATGTTCAGTTCTGATCATCTCATTATGTGAAGAATGTAGAAGCCATGGAGAGGGTGCAGAGGAGATTTACCAGGATGTTTCCTGGACTGGTGGGCAGGTCTTATGAGGAAAGGTTGAGGAAGTTAGGGCTTTTTTCATTGGAGCAAGGAAGGATGAGAGGTGACTTGATAAAGGTGTACAAGATGACGAGAGGCACAGATAGAATGGATAACCAGAATCGTTTTCCCAGGGCTGCAATGGCTATTATGAGGGAACATAATTTTAAGGTGATTGGAGAACGGTATAGAGGAGATGTTAGAGGCAGGTTCTTTACACAGAGAGTTGTGGGTGCGTGGAACGCACTGCCAGCAGTGGTGGTGGAGTCAGATACATTAGGGACATGTAAGCAACCCTTGGATAGGCACATGGAGGATAGTAAAATGTATGCAGGGTAGTTCGATCTTAGAGTAGGATAATAGGTCGGCGCAACATCGTGGGCTGAAGGGCCTGTACTGTGTCGACTGTTCTATGTTCAACAATTGAAGAAATTTCTCCTCATACTCGTTCTAAATGGTTAAGTCTTTATTCAGAGATGAGACTCTGACCCTTAGTTCCAGATTCCTAGCCATGCGAAACACTCTCTCAGAATCTAGCCTCTCGTTCGTCTAAATTCCAGCAATAAGGTACTTATTCTGTCTTCTTTAAACAATCCTCTCAATCCCGCAAACCGGTCTGATGAAATATTGCTGTACTTGCTCCAAAGTTACTCCCTCATTTGGGAAGTACACAGATCTATTTCTGTTCCACCCCCGTGCAGGAATGTACCCAGACCACAGAATCAAAGAATCCCTACCGTGTGGAAGCAGGCCATTCAGCCTACCGAGTCTACACCAACCCTCCGAAGATGTGGTTGATTCTTAACCACCCTCTGAGGAATTAGGGATGGACAATAAATGTTGGCCTAGCCATCATTGCACACATACCGTGAATGATTTTTTTAAAATGTGGGAGAGACACTACGTGATAAAACACTACTTACAAATGCTAGTGTAATGAATTACCTCTCAAGCTGCTTTGGTAGGAGGAGTGTCAGTGCAGACAGTGTAAATGAGATGAAATTTGCTACAGTTTCTGAATTTTGCCTGGTATCTGTTTAGGACCGTGCTTGACAGTTCACTTTTGACACAACACATTGATGCACTGATACACTTCAATTTGAAAATGAATTGATTTCACAGTCCTAACTGCACTTATCTGACACCACGAATGGATAGATAGACAGAAATAAAGTTGAAGAAAAGGGAAATTTAGAGAAAGGAAAGTGTGCTATTGCTGTTCAATGGATAGAATGATGACTCACATAATTGGATTGTAAGGTAGAAGCAAATACTGAACTGACAACAATATCCTTTCATCAGCGCTCCTCAAGGATAGTCGAGCTGTAAGTGTGGTTCAGTAATTTGGCACTTCCACTTCTGGATCAGGATGAAAACATGTGACATAGGATTTTGAAGAGAGGACAATAATGAAGCTATCAGGTTTTTAATGGGAATCTGAAAGCTTTCTTTGACCAGTCTTTGAATTTTACTTTTAAAACCTGAGAATTAAAAGTTCTGTTGTAGAATCTGACCTCAAGTTGTTGGGATTGTTTGTCCAATAACCACAATATGCACCAATCGGGATGGACCATAGTTTTGCCAGGCAAGTTACTGCAGTATTTTGCTATTGCTTTCTGTAGATGGCTGATGAGGAATCTTTTCCATTCTGGTATATATTGAAAGGATTTACAAGTTTATACACAACCTGAGTTTTGCAACATTATGAATGAACTTTCCTTGGCTATCAAAGTCCTGAAGTAGGACTTAAACGTGAACTTTTAGCTCAGGTGGGGACTCTACTCACTGCCTCACAAGACCATCTCTAAGAATAATGCTGCCAGATCCCGTTATTTCAATATGGTCATTTATGGGCTTATGTCGTGACTTACTGAACCATATACTTCAAAATGATTTAAGGTTGAATCCATAGACTGTGTTGAGTTATGTAAGTCAGGCAGGGAAATGCTAAATGTGTCAGAATCAACCACGTATTAGCAAGACCAAAATCTGTTAATCTAGAACACTGTCTTGTGAGCTGCTGTAAATGGGGCTGAGAATGATGTACACAGGGTTAATGTGTGAATGAAAAATTGGATCAGGTTATGATTCAGCCTCTTCAGGAGAGGAGGGAAAGTCAAGAAGGGGTCAGTAATTGTAGAATAGAGGCCTGGACTTCTGATACTTTTTTAATTCTGTGTGTCTTAAGTGTTTCACTCTCGTAAACTGCAATATGCAGCTGATTATTAGATCACTGTCTCATCCATGGGATTTAATAACTGCATCTCTTTCGTTTTAAATTGAGCTTCCTGGGGGACACATTAAAATGGTGCAGATGGAGATTCTGAAAGGAGAATTTACAATAAATGGAGATAAATTCCAAATTAATCAATGCATTTGGACAACTCAAACTCAATAATTCCATAATGAAACACAATACTTGCTCTCTTTTCTTTCATTATGCTTTGTTGTCATCCAGACAGCAATTAATTTCCCTTATCAAACTGGATGGAAATCTTCTGAAGTCAGTTCTGGCTCAGTGGTTATTCTGTTGCATGACTCAGAACGTTGTGCATTTTAGGCCAAACCCAATCCGATGATATGAGTTTATGATCCAGATCGACACAGTACTGCAGTAAGAATGTCCCATCCTGTTAGAAGTACTGATTTTAAAATGAGATTAAAACTTTGAACCATCAGCCCTTCAGGGAATGTAACATATGAGTCATTATTTTGAGGACAAGCAAGGGATTGTTCCTGATGTCCTTATCAATAGTTATCTCTCAACCGCCATCATTAAAATAGATGCCCCACTTGATTCCCATAATGGCTAAAAACACCATGAAGACTCAACCCTTTTAATCTCAATCCTTGCCTGGGGCATAATCACCCTCAGGTTTAAACTCACCACCAGCCATCTTGCTATAATCAGAGAACAGCCTATAATCCTCTAGGCAAAGAGTGACTTTGACTATCACTGCTTATTGACCGAAAGAACTGCGGAAGCTGTAAATAGGAACAAAAACAGAAGTTGCTGGAAAAGCTCAGCAGGTCTGGCAGCATCTGTGAAAGGAAAAATACAGAGTTAACTTTTCGGATCCGGTGACCCTTCCTCAGAACTGTGTATGAGCTGTTCATTGGGTGTTCATTGCCATGTACAGATTTGCTGTAATTCCTACACTATGACATAAAATACACCACAGAAGTGTTTAATTTGTTGTACAGCACTTTGGGGCATCCTAGGGAGCTCTATAAAAGCAACATTTTTTTAAAGGAACTGTTCTAGGCACCTTTAATTTTTGCAAACCTACGACTATTAAATGTTCATGATGTCCAGGTGGTGGCAGCAAACAGCTTTTTACAAGTGGCAATTTCTCTCTATTGTTTGAGAAAGATTTAAAGAGGCAGTTCTTTATGTTCTGTAAGTCTTTCATTCACTTGCATTTGAAGACCAAAAGTACAGAGGCAAGAATGAGATGGAAAGTGAGGGAAAAAAAGGAAATGGAAGAGACATAAAAAATTATACAGGGGAAATCGAGGGGAATGTGGAGTAAACAGAAAAAGGGGGAGGAGTAAGGAAAGAAACAAGAGCAGGATAAAGGAAAAAACTGAAGAGAAAAACAGAAAATTGAGAGACAGAGAAAAGACAGCATTTGTAACAATAAGCAAACTGTGAGAGCAGAGAGAAGAGAAAAAGTGAGAGTAAGAAATGAGAGTAAGGAACCAGGGAGAGAGGAAAAGGAAAGAGAATCTAGCGACTGAAAACCAGAACTCAGCAAGACAAATCAGATTCTGGCTGGTATGCTGGAGGTATGTAGCAGTCTAGTCAGGGTGCAGCTTCTATACCTGCACATTCCACAATTCTACTACTATGGGCCAAAATCAAATACATTTTGGATGTGGAACAAAACCCTAGTCACTTATTCTGAAAAAAACATATTCACGAACAATATTGAGATTACATTTCTCTATCTACATTGATGAATTATGCCACTTATTCCAGCAACATCACTCTAATGACAATTTGCCTATTACTTTTTACCTGCTTTTAGTGCCAGTCACATTCCTAATATTGCTGAAAATGTTTGGGTTAGCAAGACATAAATTAACTAATTAAGCATAAGAGGGGTGATAAAGCAAATCTAAAATGTAAACGTGCTAGCTGACCAGAGAATACTTTACTAACCATCTACGCAAATACGCTACCAAGTTATTTTACATTCTTTCAATGTTGATGTTATTTTAACTCCAGAAATAATCTGAAAAGTAATGCTGTGTAAAATATGTGAGAGAGGGAGAAAAGAACATTGAGATAGCTGAAGGAGATAAGAATTGAAGAGGGAGAGGTAGGAATAAATGGTTAAAAAAGAGGGAGAAAGAAATGAGTCAGTGGTTTGATCAAGAGGTGAGAGGATAAAGCATAATATTGAAATAAAGGATGTAAAAGAAATTAAGAAAAGTAAAAGGAAAAGACAAGCATGAAGGAACAGTAGATGAAAAAATAGTGAGGGGATACAGAGCGAGAAAGGAGAGCAGATGGAGATTAATGTGGGTCTCCATTTCTGATTACTTCCGATCCATTTGTTGCTGCATTTTAGGCCAGACTGGTATCAGCACAGTATTTAGCAGGATTTATCACTGCAAACTTTACATTTTTAAACACAAAGGATTTCAGCCTTGACAGCTTGTTTAATCTCACATCATCCCACTTCAGCTATCCAAATACAACTTTATATAAAGGAGGTCTTTGAGAGATGTGGAATGATTTAATGTGGATTTCCCAAATTATTGCAGCATTTAAACTTTTAGTCCCTTCTTCCTTGATAAGAATGTGTGATAATTAACATTTTATCATCAAAATAACATTTGCAAACAGGGCACAATTTGATGGTGAAACACAAATATTTATGGAAAAATCTAAAATAATAGAAAAGAATCATTCAACTGTTGTATCTTGTTAGGAGCCAATGTGAACACAGGTATGATTTCAAAGATTGTGAAATGCTGATGGCTGTGAAGACACAAGTGGAGTACTGTACTGATGCAAGCAAAAGAAACTAACAGCTGGTAAAGAAAATGCCTAACAACTACAAGGCAGAAAGAATGGAGAATAACTACAGGAAACAGGAAGATTCTTATCAATCTTAAGGAGAAAAATGACAGGAAAACAAAAATAGTTCCAAATCATCTCAAAGAAGCTGCAGGAAAACACAAATATTCCCTGCATACTTAGAGGGAAAGACTAAAGGAAAGCCTGAATAATCCCAATAGAATAATTTTACCTTCCCATAGTTTCAGATAATTGGGGAATATTCTCATCGCAGAAGGCAATGGAGTGGACAGGAGATGAAAGAAAAGTGAAGAGGAGAGGGAATTGGAAGAGAAGGATGTGGATGAGAAGGGAAAGACGTATGGGCAGAAAGTGGGAGAGAAGTGATGGGTGAGGAACAGATGAAAAGTGGCTGGAGAATGAAAGTAGAGGAAGGCAGAGCAGAAAGGAGAATGAGGAGACAATAGAGTGGGGAACAGAGGAGATGGGAGAGTGGAGGAGTGGGCAGAGGAGAGAAATAGAAGTAGGAGTGGGGACAGATGAGGAGATCGAGGTGATGGGGAAAGAGTGATGAGAGGAAGAAGGAAGGGATGGGGAGGTGAGGGAAGGAGGTGGAAAGGGAAGAAAAAAGGAGCAGTGAAAGGAAGAGAGTGGCAGGTAAAACAGGGTGGCAGTGGTGGGCGGGGGATGATGACAAAGGGCTGCCAGTAGGAAGGCAATACAGGATTGGGTGGCATGGGGGAAGGAAATGATGGTACGAAGCGGGAAGGGTTCAGGAGAAATGGCAGCTTGAGAAGGGGCTACAGAGCATGGGTACTAGGGAAAGATGAGGATAGGGAACAGGACACTGGCATGGAGGGAGTGGTGAGGTAAAGGGAAGCGTGTGTGAGAAGAGGTAGTGGGGATTGGTTGAGGTGAGCAGTGTGCCGTTGAGAAATTGCGAGGGAGACACTGGAGAATGGAAAGCAGAGATAGGAGACAGAATTGGAGGACTGGAGAAAAGTGGAAGGTGAGGAGGAAGACACAGTGAGTGAGGGAATAAGAGGCGGATGGGAGGGCGGGAGTGTGAGAACGGAGGAGTAGTATTGGGGTGAGACTAACAAGAGGTGGATGAAGAGAAATGATGAGGGAGATGGGAGGGCTGGGAGGGAAGGACAGAGTGTTGAGGGAGAGTGAGGGTGGAGGACAAGTGAGGACGGTATGTGGATAGGGATACTGAGGTTTTGATAGGGAGATGGAAAGACGGATACAGGAGAGACGCAGAAGAAAAGAGATACAGGGTTGGAGGAGAATGGACGAGGAGTGGACAGGAGGAAGGAGAAAGGAGATGGAAGGGAGAGGAGGACTGTAGTGAAGGAGGGGAGGTTGAGGCATAGTGGAGGAGGAGAGGCAGAGGTAAGGGGCAGAAGAGGGGAGGAGAGGCAGAGGGCAGGGGCTGAGTGATGGTGGAGAGGGACGGAGGTGAGGAGGAGCTGGGGATTGAAGGGGTGGAGGGGCAGAGGGGAGAAGCTGAGGGATAGTAAGGAGGGGCAGAGGAATGGGAGGTGGGAGAGATGGAAGGGCCTGAGGAGGAGGGAGGTGGGGCAGAGGAATGGGGCTGAGGGATAGTGAGGAGGGGCAGAGGGGAGGAGGAAGAGTGAGGAGGGAGGCGGGGCTCAGGGACAGTGAGGAGGGGAGGAGGTGGGGACTGGGGGAGGTATGCTCGCTGCAGGTCGGCAGCACTTTGCTGGAGTCGGTGCTGCTGCTGTTGATGCTGAGCGCTGAGTGAGAGTGGCCAGGAGCTTTGGAGGCAGGATTTGCTGAATGTGTTGCAGCTGGATGCAGTTCCTGCAGGGCCAGGGGACAGGGAACAGGGGGCCGGAGCCTCTCTGACGCTGTGCTCTGTCCTGCTTTAGACCGATGGATGCCGGTGGACCGTGTGCGCGGCGACGAGACCGGGAGGGGAAGAGCTAGAGCCAAGACTGCGATTTGTGAGAGAGAGAGAAAAGCACATTGTAACCCGGAATAAAGAGCCCGAGGCTGGAAAGGGGGGATCCGGTTTCCGAATGGGCATTTGTTTTGGAGAGCTGCTGCGCTCGGAGTAGAGTGTGGCTTGCAGTAAAAATAAATCAGAGAATCATTTCGCTGCTCGGGATTAGATGGGGACAGTTCATTGCAAAGGTTCATGCAACATTTGGAGTGAGAAGATGTCTCTCAACTGTCCTTTGAACAGCATTGCTGTGAGAAATGGCTTTCTGCTCCAGCCCCACAGTCCATTCCTATAAAGTCTCCCAGCGGCTGCTCTTTGGCTTCACCCTGTCTCTCTCCCTCACCTATGTCTGCTACTCATTGCTAAGTTGTTACACCTCTCTGCAATTCCCGGTGCACGACAGCAGCCCGCTGTCCCAGGGCACTGAGCACAAGCCGGCCAGCGTGAGCGAGCCCCCGGGGACCAGGCTCTGGCTCGGTGTGACTAACCCCCGGGGCCAAGCGGTCAGCAGCGAGAGCCCGGCCGAAGTGACCACTGCCCACAGCCTGCTGCGCAGGGAAGGCCAGGAATCCAGTACCACGGCCGAGGAGCTGAGCCCGAGGAACAGCACGCCGGACTTCGGGCTCCAGCGGCTACCTCAGGCCATCATCATCGGGGTGAAGAAGGGAGGTACCCGGGCGCTGCTGGAGGCGATCCGGGTCCACCCGGACGTCAGGGCAGTCGGAGTGGAGCCGCACTTTTTCGACAGGCATTACGACAGGGGTCTGGAATGGTACAGGTAAGCCCCAAAATCCCGGAGTCCTTCCGCCCAGCCCTTCAACACCTCCTGGCTCTGCCCTGTTGACTTCAACTCAAGGATGAAGCTTCATTTAAACGCACCCAAACTGCATCTCACTCTTTCTGGAGGCAGATTTTCTGACCTCTGCATCCTGTGAGTACCAGGTTTTTTTTCCCTGACCACCCCCTCTCCCCCGGCTCAGAGCAATAGTCCCCTGAAACGTGGGGTTCTTGCAACAGTCCCATCCAGTCAGTGGAAATTGTCACCCTTTAAGGACATGAGTGAATGAGGCAGTCGGCACTCACTGTTCGACTGAGATGTGTTCAGGGTTGGACTCATCTGAGAGGCACAGGGCACTGCTCTAATTTCCCTGTTCTCAGGTAGCGGCGTGTTCCTCTAACTCACAGGAGAACGTGTAAGGAACATGCTTCCCTTCCTAACACCCTTCCTAGCACTGCCTGTGTTCATTCACTGCTCTCCACAGTCCCATAAAGTCGATGCAAATAGGTGGCACTGACAATAGAGACGGACTCTTTTTTTAACAAGAAAATCCGTGTATAATGCTCTTGCTGAAAGGTGCTAATTGCGAGGGGCAATGGAAGCTAGAAGGTCACATTTTTGCGTCTCCCCCATTCATCTGTGCCTGGTTCCTAAGTGGGAAGTAAGGGGGGGAAAAGTTACGAGCGCTGAGATCGAAACGCAAACGGAAAGGTGGTCAGAGGAGATGCGTCTTATTTGCGAGAAGGTAGCATCAGTCTTTGTATCCGAACGAAATGGCCGTGAATTTTCACATCCACATTCCACCCCCCCCACCCCCCCATTTCCCTTCTAAGTACACTATGTAAAGAGGATTGATACGATGGAGAGATAGGAGTCAGTTGTTTTCCATGCTGGAGAGGTGGGGGCTGGAAACAACACGTTTGATGTTTGTGCGCTTGTTAATAATATATTCACTGCAGATATCATGCATGGCAAGACTAATGAAGTCGCGTTTGTTCTCCTTAGGACAGCTCAGGTTCCATAATGGAAGATTTGACAAGAAGTGTCCACAATTAAGAAGGGTTTACACTGACGGGAGGAGCAGTAACTAGGGGACACAGCTTTCAAATAATTGGTAAAGGAACCAGTGGGAAAATTTGAACCTGGATTTTTGTAAGGCAGCGTATAGTTTTGAGCTCTTTCGAAAGGGTAGAAGCAAATGCAGTGGTAACTCTCAAAACGACATCAAATAAATATTTGAAGGTACGATTTGCTGGGCTGTATAAAAAGGCCAGGGTAGTGGGACAATGTTTGCATTGGGGCAGTAAACATCATTCTGCATTGGTTTGTTGACCAACTTTAACATGCAGTCCACATTCCCACTGTGCTTGTTTTAGCTACAAAATACTGGCTATACCCTGACAAATGAGGAAATGTTGTGATTCCAGGCTTCAAACCTAGCGCAGGATTCACCCTATCAAGCCCTTTAAGTACTGGAATAAAGTTATACCAAGCATCCACTTGAAGACCTCACATTGCGCTCTCAGCTTCCATCCTGAGTCTCTCCAAACCCTATTCCCGTGACCAGCCTCATAGCAAGAGACCCATCTTGCATTAGCTCCAGCTGTCTGTGCTCCAACACATGACTTACTGCAGTCAGAAGGATTGACATAAACTGAGCAAAGCACTAAAGGGAGAGAAAGGGAAAAGGGATAACGCTCTACCTGAGATTGGAGAAAGACGGACAGATTGTGAAATTATCATCCTATTTTCAATTAGTTTAGTTGCCATACTTCCTCCAGCACTGTAATCTCATTCAGACTAACAATTGTCCTAGCTCTTTGCATTGCCCCAAACCAGGCTCCTGCTCACCCTGCATGTCGTGCACCCAGCCATTGGATGTTGGCCTGCTACTGCTGAGGTTGAAGTTGTGGGCATCCAGCCACTTCCCCCACCCACCATCCACACTGCAACCCTCACCCACAATAAATAAATCCTCCTGATTCCTTCCACTACTTTAAAGTTATGTTTGAAACCCATTGACCAAGGTTTTTATCGCTTGTCCTGATTGTTCTTTGTGTGGTTTAGCATCAGGTTTTGTCTCAAACATCTCAGGATAATTTACCACATTATCTGCACTACGTAAATACAATCGTGATGGTTCCAAATGCTGAGTTACTCTGGCTGACTCTGAGTAGACAGTTTATGTCTTCCTGACATTTCAGCTGCGACCTAATCAGCATGTCCAGAAAAACCTGACACCATCAGGAACACAAGCCCTAGCTTCTGCTTTGAGGTAGATCATCGTGAACAGAGCTAAGATTATTGGCTAGGAAGTGATTTGGGTATCCTAGGGATATGAAAATGCTATGTTTTTCTCTCATTCGTTTTGTTATTGGGAACTCCAGAGGAAACAGTAACACAAAAGTATCACAGGATTTAGACATTTTAAAAAAATGCAGCTTGTTGTCATGACAACTTGGGCCTGTTTGCCAGGTCATCGCAAGCTATGGTTCAAGGGAAGCACTATCACAAAAATGAAACTTTCTAGAAATAACTCACCACTTATTCTGCCAGTTGCACTTGTTTCACATGTTTGTTGTGGTAGATTTTGGACGGCTGAGAAAAATGTAAGATATTTGTTCTAGACTAGCACAGTGAGGTGATGCTGAAAAGGCATGTGAGGATAAGGTAAGCTGCTGTGTCAAACTCTTCCCATTTCCTATCTAGACCCAGGAGTTTGTTCAGACCATGGTACCTCATTTCCTTCACCAAGGCACTACCTTGGCCGATCAGGGTGAACTCGCCCACCAATCAGCACCCAATTCTCCTGTAGTATAAATTATTTTGAAATTAGCCATTCTTACATTTGTTCTGGTGTGTAAGACCAAAGGATTTGGTAAAATCTCCACCTAAGCACCACCATTCTGCTAACCCTCTCCCCACACCTCTTTAGCTGCACTGCCTCCCTCCCCACCCCCACATCCAGCCCTGAAGGTAACACCTGAAACATTGACTGCACCTTTCCTCCAGAAGCTGTCTGGTTTGTTGCGTTCTTCCAGCCTCCTGTTTGCCTACCTGGGTAAATTGTCGCCATGTCCAGGTATTTATATTCCATTACTTGTTTCTCCCAGTTGAGTTAATTAAACAACGTGAAGAGAAATTGCTTAACCAAATCCTGCACGTCTCAAAAGAAATAGAGGACTAATTTTATTGTAGCTTAAAAACATTAGTCAAGAATCAAACTCTAACATAGCAGGATACTGCCAAGGTGAAGATCAAAGTCCTTTGTTTAAATACCTAGACTAAATCTCCTTAGCTTTCTTTGATAAAGCATGAATAGTTTCAGAATCTCAAGTTTCTCTACAAAGCTACAATTACCCATTCCTGGTATCATCATATGCACTGTATGTTGCACACTTTCTAAGGCTTCACATTTCCTGTAGTCATACAGCACATTATCAGGTACCACTCTGAAAATTGTATGTACAAACAAAAATATAAAACTGATTAAATGTGATAGGTTACAGCATATCACAGGAGTCACAGATTGTTCAGGCTGACACTGTATCTTTTTCTTTCTGCTACCCTGCTTCCCTGTCTTTCTCAATTTCATTTTCCTCATTCTACTCACAGCCAGCATTAGAGATGGGATTTGTGTGTTATTTTATCCTGCAGCTATGGGGCTTTCCCTGAATGTACAACAATGTAAAAGCACTTCATTACTGCTGCATATACGATGGTTTAAAAAGAGGAATGCCACTATTATTATGATTGCTAGGATAGCTAGACTGATATAGTCTGACACTATTCTTGGGAGAGAATGTGAAGAATTGTCAGCCTGGCCCATGTAGCAGAGGGCAAAGGTGCAGAGGCTGGAGAAATGTTTGATTCTGTCATTCCAAGCTTTACGTTTGAAAGCTGTTAGAAACCAGGGATGACGAGGGAGGGAAAGAATGCCACAGCTTGTAGATCTGACAACATAATACATTAGAGTGAGAGTTTACAGGATACCTGAAGCTGAGGTTGAACAAGAGAGAGAGGTCCAGGTGAATAAGAACAGGACATGCTGGAACTACGTCTCTGGAGGGAGAAACAAATCACATTTCAAGGTTGTGATTTTAACTCTATATCTCTGCCCACAGAAGCTGCCAGGACATTTCCAGCATTTTCTGTTTCTGTTCTGAATTTTCAGAGTCTGAGTCCTGTGCTTATGTATAAGTTCCAGAAGAAAACTGACCACAAGAGTATTGATGAACAAAGGAAGACAAGGAAGGTTGCTGAGAATGTCATGTTGCAACTTGGGCATGAGAGCCGATGGCCTGTTGGGTAACAAGCTGCTGTTCTGTTTCTGTTCTAATATTACATTCCTGTTTCTGCAGTGTTTTATTGAATTCAACTCAAAATGCACAGAGCTTTGAGGAATCACCTTACATTCACTTAACTAAAGGTGGCATTCATGCATTGCAGAGCTTGCTGCCTGCATGCACTTGCTATTACGTGCTTCACTCCCCATACTCAATAGTCACACAGTAATCCAGCAGCTGTTAGTCATTTGAATTCAAGAGATCAGACGACAGTGAATCACTGCTAATGTACATATACTCATGGGGTAAACTCACTCCAATATCCTGGGTCACCAGTAAAGGGACTGGAGATCAAATCGCATTAATTTTTGACCCAGGTCCATTTTGAGCCTGGCTCCATGCTGGGTACATGTGATTGGTGATTCTGCGGTTACAGGTTTAAATGTCAAATATTTGTTGAATAATTGTCAAGACTTATAAACCGGCTCCTCGAAGTGAGGACTTTATGTACCTTTCACTTTCTTGTATATCAGTTTAAAATTTTACAGGCTGTATCTTGGCTGAAGTTAATCTGGCTCCAATGCACCATCACTTAGCAATTCCTGCACCCCGTGCCATGCTATTTACTGTCTTCATCGCTACAATGATAATCCAGCGGTCATCACACAGTTGCTCAGTAACTTCACCCTGTCCTAAGCACCTTGTGCTAATTGACTATCATTCCTGAAATTTAATAAGCGTTCTGTGCTCAGTACTCATTATGTTGTGGGAAGAGATTCCTGTTTGCTGTTACTTGGTAAATAAGGCACACATAAGCCTGAGAACTGTAAAGTTTGTTTTTGTACTTGCACAGAAATATAATTTTTAATATGAGCCCATGTGAGGGCTTGAGGATCCCACTGTAGAGCCTGACTGCTGTCAAATTTTGCTGTTGTCCATTCTGAGTTGCTGTCTCCCTAGTGTACCGTAGTCATTTCCCCTATTGTATGAACACACTTCAACATTCTTGCTAATTGACCATCTCCAGCTGTTGATAGTGAGATTGTTGAATGCTGGCCTTTCAGCTCAAGCCCAAGTTAGTGCAAACAAATGAAAGTCTCCTCCATCAGCTTGCACTGAGGACTTACAGTCTAATGAATTTGTGTTATGTTCACCCCAGTTCTAAATATACTGCCAACTAGCACTAAATTGTCACTTTCAATCAAGAGAAACTGCAAGATGACTGGGGTAGGAAATGGAGAATGTGACTTTTTGTGGGTTCTTGTCAGCACCTCCTGCTGGTGAGAAGCAAGTGCAACATGACCAATCAATCTGAGCATTAAAATATATCTGCAGCGCTCTCAGATCAAATGTGTATCATTCTCCTGCTCCCTTCCCCCTTGTTCAATGCCAGCTTCAAAGAAAAATATAACACATGTAGCGGAGATAGATTATGGTGTGAAAAATCACTGAAACCTCACATAGCATAACACTCAAAGCCGGATTAAACATTTGCCTCATGCCAGATAACACCAACTGGTACAGCCAAAGCTTTTGGCACCTTGAAGCCTTCAACCTGTTCTAATTTAAGTTAATTAAGCAGCAGGCTTGGCAATGTTTTTAACTCGTGACAGGCCAAAATGGAAGCAGTTTCCTACAGTCACATAATAAATACTTTTCAAGAACTCAGCAGGGGGAGAATCTCCAGCTTAGGACTGGTACTCCTCTTATTTCAAATTCTGAGAATTAACATCAAAGGATACATGCAGAACTGGCTAAAGGCAGAATAAAACTTTCTCAACACTCTCTCATCAATAATTCTCAGTGCAGGTACAGAATTTGTTAGATAAATAACAAATTATCCTTCAACACTGCCCGGTCAAATCCTCCCAGGGGAGATACAGCACAGGTTAGATACAGAGTAAAGGTCCCTCTTCAATATCCCATTAAACATTAACACATTAATCACTCAATCCATAAATATGGTTAACTAGACAGATCAGGTGGTGTGTCCAAACTGTAGAGACCACAGCAATTTGAGACAGTTACATTCATAATGAAGTTCTAGACACTGAGGAACTTCATCTCAGTGCTGTTGAGTTAGAGTCTGAACTGCAGGTATTTAGAAATTCAAGGAAGGAGAGACTTATACAGAGAAGTTATTCCATGAAACAGGCACACACCTTCAGTTAAGTCAAACGTTAGCATTGGACATTGATGAATGTGGGTGTTAGACAGGCTGGTTAGCACACCCAAACACTGCATCCTCCCTCCAGAAACTGTATACCTATAGAACCAGGTTACTTAGTTTAATCTCAGCAGTGGAAAAGTTGTTGGGGAATAAAATTCAGGAAAAAAAGTAACAATTATTAAGAAAAATATGGGCTAATTAATCAAAGTTAGCTTGGACTATTTAAGGATAAGTCATATTTAACTAACTTGAAATTGAGCTTGTGTTTTGTGAGAAACAGTGTGTTGGTGAAAGTAATGTGATTGGCATCCATTAAATTGCCATCTATTCAGCTTGTCAGAAAAGTTAAGAAGCTATGAATTGGCTGTGTGTTGGTGCACAGAGTAATGTTTTATTGGACTGGAATAAGGTATGTAGTGGGGTTGTCCGTTCAATTTATATTCATGACCTAGCTGTGAATGCACAAGTCACGATTTCAAATTTGTAGATGAGACAAACCATGGAAGTATCGGGGCTGAAAACAAAAAAATGCTGGAAATCACAGGAGGTCAGCCAGCATCTGTGGAGAGAGCAAGCTAGTGTTGAGTGTAGAGGACTCTTCATCAGAGTATTGGGAATTATGAGGAGGTGTTTCATAAACTTCAAGAGGACAGAGACAGATTGCTGGAAAAGTGGCAGATGAAGTTTAGTGCTGAGATGGGTGAAGCGATTCATTTCATAGGAAGATTCAAAAGCATAGAAACGAAGGGCATGAGACAGGAGTGGACCATTTGGTTGGTTTTTAGTTGTGGGTTCAACTCCACTTTCTTGTCCCAATCTTGTAAACACATGCATACACTCACATGTACAATAACTCTTGACTCCATTGTTAATCAAAAATCTCTGTTACTTGACTTTGAATAAGTTCACCAATCAAGCTTCCATTGTTTGCTGGGAAAGAAAATTCCACATAATGATGACCCTCTGAGAGAAAAATCTTTTCTCCATCCCCATGTTAAAGTGGAATCTACTAGTTTTTATTAGCAAAGTGACCAAATTTTAACTTCCTGCAATTAGGACTGTGATGAGGAGAAACACCTTAGTTCAAAGGATTGTGAATCAATGGGATTCTCCAGCTCATCAAGCTATGGATATTCTGTCATTGAGATCATTCAGGACTGAGACCAACCAGTATATGGGTATGCAGGAATCAACTAAGGGATAAGGGGGTAATTTTTGAAGATGAGCGATGATCTTGTTGAGTAGCAGAGCAGGATTGAAGGGCCTGATTCTCTATACTGCAGCAATGATTTCACATCTTATATGTTCTTATGTTTAATCCCAGAGTAGGTATGCCATTGGATAGAGACAGAATGAAGCTCTCTATACTGTGCTGATCTTAGAAAGGTCCCCTTTATTGTATCAGTATGACATTTTCATAATATTCCTCAAGAAACCCAGAACCTTCGTGAGCATGACTCAATGGCAGAATTTACTGATGCAGTCTAACAACATACATTCATTAAATTCATCCGTTAGTACTAATTTGTGCTAAAGTCAGGCAAATTTTATCATTGGGTCAATGCCATGTTGGAATTTTAAACAGGTTGCCCCAAATCCATTTCTGATGACGCTCCAACAGCCAGTAAACAGGAGAGACCTGCTTATATCCGCTGTGTCCAGACTGAATTATAGCAGGATCTGCGGGGTAGCGGGGGGACAGGACACGGTTTAAACAACGGCACCACCCTCACACCTAAACACTCATTTACAGTCACAGCAGGACACAAATTGCAATAAATTGGCACAATAGATTTCATGTAGACTTTACTTTGGAATCACAAAGACATTTCACCATCATCACAAATTAGCAACTAATTGTTTTTCATAAATCTGTGTGGGTGTTTGTGAAAATTGTTCTTGCATGACTGTCTAAAATTAGTTAAGTCATATTAAGAAAAGCTTTTATGAAAACCACCCAAACTCCTTAATTAAATTCTCATCTGTAAGTCATTCCCAGCTATTTGTTAATGTATATATAGAAACTCTCAGTGTCCTCAGATACCAGTCCATAATTCTCTCCCAGGTAATTCAAACAATGCTATATTCCCTCAGTAATGTACTAAATTGTTATTCTGGTTTATGTGCTTCAGTCTATGGAGTTGAACCTGAACCCACTACTTTGTATGTGTTGTTTAAATCATGTTAGCTTTAAGTGGCATATTATTTCAATGGAGAGAGATTGCAGAACTCTATGATAGAAAAGGGTTTTGGTTTCCTGATGGTGAATCACAAGAAGCACACATGCACGAGTGATTAGGAAGGCAAATGGAACATTGGAGTTTATTGCAAAGGAAAGGTAATATAAAATTAGGCTAGTTTTACTGTAGTACATGGTATTGGTGATGCTTGTGATGTTCAACTTATAAAATGGAAGCCAGTAATCATAGAAAACAGTAACATTTAGGAAATAGAGAGCTCCAAGGACTTGTAACATTTGACTGTTTCAAAGTTTTGGTACATTAGCTATAAGGGCAATGGCTTGTTGCAAGGTTTTCAAATAGGTCACGTGGCTTGGTTCAAGGATTACTGTACAGTCACTTTAGTCAGTGGACAGAGGTAGTCAGGGATGATATTTGCTACCTCAAGACTGTATGTCAATTAGGTACTTAAGGAGAAGAGTCTCCATCCCTGCTTTGGTTGACCATTATGATGCCAGAAAAGCCCAGGGAGCCAGGAGGTGTAGTTAAGTGTTGGAGTTAGACTCAGGAAAAGGCCTGGGAGCTGTAAGGAGTTGGAAGAAGTTTTGTGCCATTAATTCTTAGTAGCTGAGAGTAAAGGTAAAGGAGGCCCACACACAATATTTGCTTTGTGTGGCTGAGTAAGAATAGAGCTCAGAGAAATGAAGGGGCAGTACCAGCAGGGTGAAACTAGCCATCTGTGAAAAGGTGAACTTGTACCTGTGAGTAGCTTCTGTGAGTGGTAGTGATTCTTTCGGTCAGTGTAAAGCCAAGCCGTGCTCAGTCACAGTCATGCAAATTAATTCAGAGCGTGGCTGCTGACTCTTGGAAAATGCACAGTTCGGGTCATCAGCTGGGGACACAAGGAGGCTTGAAAAAAATAAAGCTATTTACTGGTTTATCTCAGTTATCTAAATAAACAAAACATTGTCAAATTGAAACATGCCCAAGAAATTTTTTTCATTTTCTGAAGAAGGATCCCGACCTGAAACATCAGCTTTCTCGCTCCTCTGATGCTGCCTGGCCCGCTGTGTTCCTCCAGCTCCACACTGTGTTATCCTAGGAAATCTGTTAGTTTTTACCCTTCATATATACAAATACCCTCAATTAATGAGTCTTCTAATGTTCCCTCACAGCATTTTCCCTCCTTAACCTACCTAATTTAATCTAGAAAACTGACTATTTTACCTGAATTACTAATGCTGTGAATGACAACAAGATCTCCTTCACAATAGCCCTCATGCATGTAAACACTCCTGCACTGCAGTAAAGGCCTAGACTCTGTATCAGCCAATTGTAAAAGTATTGGAGAAATTTCACCAGCAAATCCTTTGCCACATTCTCTGGATTCAGTGGGAAGGCTGTCAGACAAATACTGGTATCCTTTACAAAGCCAGTTCCACAGGCAGCCAGTCAAAAATCCTGCAAAATCAATCACAATGGACGGGACATGGCTAAAAAGCATTTCCTGCCCTAGGTTTGCTTATCACTCAAAAGGCTAGCATTTTCGTGAGGTCTAAAAAGTGTTAAAAGAAGCTTGCCACCAATCATTGAAAATCATTAAACTGTACCCTGCTTCAAGTCCAAACACCTTTAGTGATCAAATAGAGCAGAAACAAGGGAAGGAAAGAAAATGAAGGGAATCCTGCACTCCTGATCCCACTATCGCTTGTTACATCCTGCCCATGTGCCTAATGATCACCAGTTTGAGAATTGGCTTGTTCAGTCTTGTGAAGATCCACAGCAGACGCCCACAATCCTGAGTCAACATCACTCTCCAATCATGGGATATTTGATAACTGTGATCAGTTCTACAACCTGAAGACACAGGATGTTGCCCTGCTTTCTGTGCTAAATCACTGTTATTTAATCTTATATCTGTGGCACTTTGATCATTTCACCTCCGACTTTCAGGAAGAAGGGTTATTTTTATGTAAAAAGAAAGTTGACTAGATACAGCGAAGGCTGGAAATTGGAAATAAAAAGAGGAAATGCTGGAAATGCTCTAGCAGCCTGCAGTATCTGTAGAAAAAGAACAGAAGTTAACATTTCAGTTTTATGATCTTTCATCAGGATATTGATATCACCTAATCTACATTACTCTAATAATAAGTAATCCACTTGTTAAAGTCATTCTTTGTGCTTCCTCATACAAAGTGATGAATACCTGATAAATCCATACTATCTGCTTGCTTAAATGCTTAACATACTACCTGTAGCATGGAGTTCAACACTACACACAATTCCACAATTGTGTCCTTGACTAAGATTTAGTATGAACTCATTAGTGTTTGGCTTTTAACTTGTATGCACCTTGTGAAGGAAACAAAAACCTAAACTTGCAGTGGCTTTACTCATAGCCTTATTAACTGAAATGCTGCTGCCAACATTTTCCTTACCCAGACCCCGAAATCCTGCTGTATTACATGGCTGCTTGTGTAATGGGAGTGAGGTAATGGAGATTGACAGTATCAATGTGAGCCAATGAGAGTCAACACCTTTAGGAGATCAACTTGAGGAAAAGACACGTTTTAGAGAGAAGAGGATGGAATGCATTTCAGAGCTGGTAGGAGATTCAATGCAGCAGGAGAGTTGTTAACTCCTTAGTCACAGAGACAGAGCACATTTGATGTCAGTGGTCTGCATGGGTAGTTCTGCATCTGGTTTTATTGGGAGAGCAATCAAGAGGAAATCTAGAGGATCCCTGATTAAACTTAAAGTTACCTATACTTCATCGCTGCCACAGCAAGCAGGCTTCATGAGCCCTGGCTCCAGGAAGAAGAGTCAATGGCCATAAAAGCAATTTAAATTGAAGTAGCAGAGCCATGGATGTTGCCAATCCAGAAATACCGTGACAAAGGGTACAGGTTAGAATCCTAAGCATCATTGGTCAAATGGAAGGAGACTTTTTGAAGACTGCAAAAAGGGCAGGAGATCCTTCATTAAAGCAGCATTAAAGGCAGGAAGCATTCATTTAAAATCCAGGGAGCAGGAATCATGGTTGAAAAAAAAACCATGAAAAAGATGGGAATTGTAATTTGAGCTGCAAATAATGGGACTCATCTAGAAAAAAATCAAGAAGCAGGAATAATCTCATAAAGCTGCAAAAAATGGTAGCCATTTAGCAAAATTGTAATTAACATTGCAATCATTTTTTAAAGCTGGAAGCAGTAGAATTCATTCAATAAAACCATTAAGGAAAGATGAATCATTTGTTAAGGCCACGAATAGTGAGGTTCATTGAATGAAACCAAGAGAATATTAAGATTCCTCTATTTAAGCTGCCAAGGATGTGACTCCTTTACTTTAGCTGAGAGAAGGCAGCAATCCTCCTTTCGGCCACAAAACACGAGAAAATCCTCCATTGTAGCAACACAGAGTGGCAACACGAGTCTTACTACAAAATAAAAATCATTAAACAAGGGAAATAAGTAATCATGTTGTGAAGATATAGCAGCAGAAATAATTTTCCCAGGGAGAATTTCAGAAATGGGGCAACACAGAAAACAGAAATTGGACATCTTGGAGAAAGCATTGTTTAAGACAGAATAGCTTCTAAATTAAATACTAAATCAGGAGTTTAACAAACAAATACAATTTTATACAGAGTTGGGAGTATAGTTGACGATGTTTTAGTTCACCCAATTGTAAAAGAAGCAACAGATATTTTTTTGAACAAGTACTGAAAACCTTTGACAATTACTTTAATGCCAAAACAAACAAATTTCTTGAAGAGATAATGGGAACTGCAGATGCTGGAGAATCCAAGATAATAAAGTGTGAAGCTGGATGAACACAGCAGGCCAAGCAGCATCTCAGGAGCACAAAAGCTGACGTTTCGGGCCTAGACCCTTCATCAGAGGGCCTTCATCAGAGCTCTGATGAAGGGTCTAGGCCCGAAACATCAGCTTTTGTGCTCCTGAGATGCTGCTTGGCCTGCTGTGTTCATCCAGCTTCACACTTTATTATCTTAAATTTCTTGAAGAAGCAAGATTTGTTTTTGGAAGAGATCAGCATCCAGGAAAATCTATAGTTTTTTTTATCAATAATCTGTATTGATTACATATGCTAGTATTAGTGGAGACATGTAACTCTGGTGATTTGAAGTCATAATTCATAAGAGATCATATTGAATTACAATGAGTCTGTCAGATTAATTACACTCCAGATTTGACAAGTCTGCAAACAGCACAGGCCAATCCTAAGAGGGGATGACAAACCTTGGAATGGGTGATTAGTAGAGTCCATTAAATTCTTAATGTTCATTATAACAAGTGCCATTTAGGGTGAACTAATCCAGTGGATAGGACTGGCACCTGAGCCCTTGTCAGTGTTGTGGAACAAATAAAAGCCTCAGAAGTATGGACATTCTTATTTAGCCTGATCTCCATGTGATTCTCGATCCACAGCAATGTGGTTGACTTTTAAGTGTCTCATGAAATAACCTAATCAGCTACCTATTTGTGTCAAACTGCTACAAAGCTTAAAGAAAGGAATTGAATTGGATGGAGCACTTAGCGTTAACCTGGGCACCAGAAATGCCAATGGCTTCCATTGGCCCTGTCAACTGCATAGAGTCCTCCTTACCAGCATCTGGCAGCTCATGACAAAATTGGGAGAGCTGTCTGACAGACTAGTCAAGCAACAGCCTGATATAATCAAACTTACGGAAAAGTACTATACATATAATGCCCTGGACAACAATATCACCACTGCTGGATATGTTCTGTCCCACATAACAGACCTACCAGATGTGTATCACAGTGGTATTAAGTTGGAAAGGAGTTGCCTGCAGGTTTTTAACATTGACTCTGTACTGCATGCAATCTCTTGGCTTCTGGTCAAACATGAGTAAGGAAGCCTCCTACTGATCACCACCTAACTGAAAACTCCCCCACCCCACCCACTTCAGCTGATGAATCAGCTCTCCTCCACACTGAAAATCACTCAGAGAAAGCACTGCAGGTGGCAAGGGCTTAAATGTCCTCTGAAGGGGTCTTTATTGTCTTTAGTAGTACCATTAATGACTGTACAGCTCTGTGGCATCTGGTGAGAAAGTCTAATTGACCTCAACCTTATCTATCTACCTGCTGCAGATGCATCCATCTACAACCGTATCGATAGGAGAGACCATCACACAATCCTTGTGGAAAACAAAGTCCCGACCTCACAATGTGTGTGCCCTTCATCACACTGTGTGGCACTACCACTGTGCTGATTGAGATGGGTTTGGCACAGATCCATGAACTCAAGATGGGGAATTCATGAATTGCTACGGGCCATCAGCAGCAGCAAAATTGTAATTCAACGCAATTTGCAACCTCATGGCTTGGCATATTCCCCACGCTACCAATTCCCATCAAGCCAGGGAATTATCCCTGGTTCAACTAAGAATGCAGAAGGCCATGCCAGGTGCAGTAACAGACATGTATAAAAATGAGCTGTCAATCTGATGAAGCTGTGACACATGACTACTTGCATACCAAGCAACTTAAACAATGTGCAATAGACAAAATGAAATGATACCACAATAAACAGATTAGGTCTAAGCTCTGCAGTCCTGCCAAATCTAGTTGACAATGGTGGTGGGCAGATAAATACCTCAATGGAGGAGGATACTCCATAAATATCCCCATCTTCAACCATGAGAGAGCCCAATATGTTAGTGCAAAAGACAAGCCTGAACTTCCATCTTCGGTCAGAAGTGTTGAGTAGATGATTCACCTCTGCTTCTGTTTTGAGGTCCCCGATGCCAATCTTCAGCCAATCGGATTTGCTGCAGTCAATAGGAATTGATGATGGTGGGGCACAGGGGTGGGGTAAGGTGGGACTCCACGGTTGGAGTCACACCTGACAGATAGGAAGATGTTGTGGCTGTTTCAGGTTAGTCATTTCAGCTCCAGGTGTCTCTGCAGGAGTCCCTTAAGGGTGTGCCCTTGGTTCAACTCCCCTCAGCTGTTTCACCGATGACCTTCACTCCATCATAAAGCCAGAAGTGGGATGTCTACTGTCAGCTGCATCATATTTGGCACTATTCATGATTCCTCAGATAGTGAAGCAATCCGTGTTCAAATGTAGCTCATTCACATATTACCATTACTGAATACCCCACTACCAACATCCTGGTTGTACCATTAATTAGAAACTGAACTGGACCAGCCATATAAATACAATGGCTTAAACAGCAGGTCAGAGACTAGAATCCTGCAGTGCGTAACTCACCTTGTGATTGCCAGAGTTTGTTCCCCATTTCCAAGGCACCTGTCAGGAGTGTGATGGAATACTCCCCAATGACCTGGATGGGTGCAGCTCCAACAATGCAGCAACTCAAGAAGCTTGATACAATCCAGGACAAAGCAGCCTGTTTGATTGATACCACATCCACAAACATCCACCACCAATGCTCAGTTACAGCTGTGTGTGCCATCTACAAGAAATTCACCAAGATCTCCAGACCACCTGAATTTATAGTCAGAAGTTTGAGTGGGGGAGAGGAAATTATGAGATGCAGTAGGTCGTAAATGTAATTATGAACAGAAGTATATACTGTTAATCATAAAAGCTTTGAGAGAGATTTTGTATTAGGATACAAGGGTGTGAAAGGATTAAAACTAGGGAGCACCTTTGGCACCAGTCACAATGATGATGTCACATCAACTTGTGGAAGATGTAAGTAGGATGTCGAAAGAGAAAGACGTAGTCTCTGTAACAATGTCTTTCACATCAATGTCAACTGTAAGTAGTTGCTCATGGGGAATAAACTACTTTGTGTTCAATGGAAGAAACTTTTCTAGTTAGACCTGTAAATAGATTGTCTTTCCTACGGTAGGTCAAAGAAGTGTGGTAGATTCCTGTACTCAGAGAAAATGTTGCCAGCAAACCTATTCCATTGAGATGTGCAGACTTGGTTTGTCCATACAAATGCTGCAGATGAAAGCACTGACTGGAAGAAATAACATCAAAAATCAAAGACCTTAGAGGATAACAGCAATATTTGACGAAAATATCAACTAATATATCATGGTCTCAGGTTAAAACCCGTATCTCAAGGTCATTCAAAGATGTGTGTGATACATTATTTTCTTTTTTCAGTGGTCACTATTGCTTATAACTTTGTGTGTGTGAGAGAGAGAGAGTTGGCGAGAGTGTGTGTGTGTGTGTGTGTGTGTGTGTGTGTGTGTGTGTGTGTGTGTGTGTGTGTGTGTGTGTGTGTGTGACAGAGAGAGAGAGTTGGCGAGAATGTGTGTATGTGAGAGAGAGAGAGAGAGATTGCTAGAATGTGTGTGTGTCTGTGTTTGTGAGAGAGAGAGAAAGAGAGGGCCCAAGTGACTGCTTGAAGGCAGTATGCTTGATGGCACATTTTTATTACCTTTCTGGACATTAGCAAAGGAATAATAAACTTGCTCTTTTTTTAAAGCAGGAAAATTTTGTGATGGCCTCCTTAACTGCTACAATAAAAATTAGATAACTAATTTTTTAATTGAAGGAAGGCATAGCCTGGTGCTAAAAAGTATTTAAACTTTATTGTGACTGACTGAGAAGGTGGGAAAGAGGGAGCCAGTTTACCCTTCCTCACCTGGTCATAACAACCTGCGAGCTATTGATTGAGACCTGACTGTTCTACTCATGTGCCAAAGTAAGTAGCTATCCAGCTAGTCAATGAGATTGACAGACAAGTAGAGACTGATTTAGACAGACAGGCAGATGATGGAGATCTATTTCTTGGGATAATTTCAGATTGCTGAGAGTTAAATCCTTCTCACTTTACATTGGAACATAGTTTATTTATAAATTGAAGATTCAATGTGCGCTCTCAGTTATCTTTCTATCTCAATTGGCACTTGGCAATAAAAGGAAGGAAAATTTATTTCACACGTTAAATTCATGGTGAATATGGTTGCAAAAGCAAACTGTGTGCTACAAATTTCAGTCACGTGTTGTACAGTGTGCTCCACAGGGTGGGTAAGAAGAGCAAGCAGTTCAGTTCAGCAAAAGCTCCTCACACTCGACATATGGAAACTGTTTATAGCTCTGTCTGTAAACTCATGCTGAGACAGGCTGTGCACCATTGAAGCAGCATTCAATCATTGTCAGAGGGTTTTGTGGGATACACCTTGAACATAAATTCAGCTCACTTCTCTACAGTTTCCTGTGCCTGGGTATTTTCACATCAAACTTTCTCAAAGTGATTATCTCCTGATGTAGTTAGTGTTTCTTCCTCTCCTCACCTTCTGAGAGTGCTGACTCTCACTAGTTACAACTCTGGGATTGACCGACCAGTACCTCACCTACCTGGACTTTTTTTTAAAGGGTTTCAGTGGATTCCAGGATCTTGGAACGGTAATAGAGCCTCTGACCTGCCATCTCCTTCCATCTGTGTAGGAGTCAGAAACAGGAGCAGGAACCATGACTCCTCCATCACCTTCCTCACTATATCCACATAAAAAAAAGAAACAAATGTAATCAGTTGTAGCCTAAAATCTGCTGAGACCTGGCAAGATGTTTCGTAGAATCAGGCAACAATAGCAATGCAGCCCATCTTGACATTGGAAAAAAGCCACACCATCTTTATACTTTCCTTAAGTGGCATGGCAAAATTCTCGCTAGGCAATGGGAAGATGCCCACTGATTGTGATTATTGCATGCTAAACACTGTTTTCACAGCTCAACACATCTCATTGATATTTAGCCTCCCATCTCATCAAACTCACCAGGGAAGCTCGACATCAAGAAAACTCCACAAGGAAACCTGAGCCATCTCCTTGCTGACTGAACTCGTTGCTCAGTCCGAGAGAGCTCCATGTTGGCAGCTGGGCACCAACATCTCAGGGCATGCTCACGGGGCACAGGCCACACAACCCCTCATCCAAGAACATTGGCATTTGGTATGCGCCAGCTTCTAAGAGCGCTCATGGCACATCGCTAATTCACTCTCAGGATTACAAGATGGTGACTGGTGGGATCAGCAGTGTTCGGTTCCCGAGCGGGGCATCCACACGGCCTCATCGTTCTCTCAGATAATAAAGTGTGAAGCTGGATGAACACAGCAGGCCAAGCAGCATCTCAGGAGCACAAAAGCTGACGTTTCGGGCCTAGATCCTTCATCAGAGAGGGGGATGGGGTGAGGGTTCTGGAATAAATAGGGAGAGAGAGGCAGGTGGACCAAAGATGGAGAGAAAAGAAGATAGGTGGAGAGGAGAATATAGGTGGGGAGGTAGGGAGGGGATAGGTCAGTCCAGGGAAGATGGACAGGTCAAGGAGGTGGGATGCGGTTAGTAGGTAGGGAATGGAGGTGCGGCTTGGGGTGGGAGGAGGGGATGGGTGAGAGGAAGAACAGGTTAGGGAGGCAGAGACAGGCTGGGCAGGTTTTGGGATGCAGTGGGGGGAGGGGATGAGCTGGGCTGGTTTTGGGATGCAGTGGGGGGAAGGGGAGATTTTGAAGCTGGTGAAGTCCACATTGATACCATTGGGCTGCAGGGTTCCCAGGCGGAATATGCGTTGCTGTACCTGCAGCCTTCGGGTGGCATCATTGTGGCACTGCAGGAGGCCCATGATGGACATGTCGTCTGAGGAATGGGAGGGGGAGTTGAAATGCTTCGCAACTGGGAGTGCAGTTGTTTACTGCGAACCGAGCGGAGGGGTTCTGCAAAGCGGTCCCCAAGCCTCTGCTTGGTTTCCCCAATGTAGAGGAAGCCACACTGGGTACAATGGATACAGTATACCACATTGGCAGATGTGCAGGTGAACCTCTGCTTAATATGGAAAGTCATCTTGGGGCCTGGGATGGGGGTGAGGGAGGAGGTGTGGGGGCAAGTGTAGCACTTCCTGCGGTTGCAGGGGAAGGTGCCGGGTGTGGTGGTGTTGGGGGGCAGTGTGGAGCGAACAAGGGAGTCACGGAGAGAGTGGTCTCTCCGGAAAGCAGACAAGGGTGGGGATGGAAAAATGTCTTGGGTGGTGGGGTCGGATTGTAGATGGTGGAAGTGTCGGAGGATGATGCGTTGTATCCGGAGGTTGGTGGGGTGGTTTGTGAGAATGAGGGGGATCCTCTTTGGACGGTTGTGGCAGGGGCGGGGTGTGAGGGATGTGTTGCGGGAAATGTTGGAGACGCGGTCAAGGGCGTTCTCGACCACTGTGGGGGGAAAGTTGCAGTCCTTGAAGAACGTGGACATCTGGGATGTGAGGGTGTGGAATGCCTCATCCTGGGAGCAGATGCAGCGGAGGCGGAGGAATTGGGAATAGGGGATGGAATTTTTGCAAGAGGGTGGGTGGGAGGAGGTGTATTCTAGGTAGCTGTGGGAGTCAGTGGGCTTGAAATGGACATCAGTTTCGAGCTGGTTGCCTGAGATGGAGACTGAGAGGTCCAGGAAAGTGAGGGATGTGTTGGAGATGGCCCAGGTGAACTTGAGGTTGGGGTGGAATGTGTTGGTGAACTGTTCGAGTTCCTCTTGGTAATTTGATTGTTTTTTGGTTTGGGTTGCCTGGATCTCCTCCTGATGTCCCTCTGTGGGATACTGGGGGACATAGGAATATTAATTTATTCAGCATTCTTCCATTTATACAACTTACTCAGTAATTTGTTCTGTAATCCAAGATGGGCAACATCTCTGGGAGGAGCTGATTACTGTAGATGCTGGAATCTGAACTGAAAACAAAATTTGCTGGAGAACACAGTGGTTCACGCAGCATCCATGAAGAGAAAGCAAGCTAACATTTCAAGTCTAGTTGACTCTTCATCAGAGCTGACCTGCAGTGCGGAGGGGGCAGCATTTATGCAATTGTGGAGGTTGAGGAGGAAAGGATAGAACAGATTAAGTAATTGGAATTTGAAAACGGCTGAACAATAATGTGTCTAAGTGCCAGGCTGGAAAGAACAGACAGCCCTACTGAGGTGGGGGCAAGGGAGAGACAGTGACCAAGAAACTAACAAGCAAAGCCAAAAGAAAGGGAGGGAATGGGTTCACAATTTGAAGGTGTTTGTCTGCTCACTGTCACAGTGGTTCCAAACCTTTGGTGAGTGATCACAGTTCAACATCTCAGGGTTCATAAGGTAGTCAACATACCGAGAAGTGGATCTTTAATCATGCTCCTAATAACTGCAAATAAGTGAAGAAGAGTGAGACTTGGCAATTTTACTGCTAGCTGCGGAAGCTTTCTTCATTTTGACTGCATAAAGGTTCTTTGTAACAGAGACCAAGACCAAAGCGAATTGCTCAGCAGCCATCAACTCAGGCCCCATAGCTAGGTTTTTCAGCAATTAAGGACAAAAGAAATCTAATCTCTTATTTCCGTAATAGCTTTGCTTGTCCATTTCTCCAAGGGCACTGACTTTCTGAAAGCCACAGTTGGCTTACAATTCATATTAAATTGTTGATCTCACTCCTTGCTAAAATGTTTTCTTAATTCAGAAAATAGACAAATAATTCAATATCTTCCATTTTTTCACCTAGTCCTAAGCCACACACGTGTGGTTGTAACAACCATGGCTGCACCAGCATCTAAGGGGATGTAAATGTTGGGCTTATACCAGTGAATGTTCTCACTTCTGATTTTATGATGGAGGTAAGGCCATTGATGAACCAGTTGAAGATGGCTGAGGAACTCCTGCAGAGATGTGCTAGAGCTGAGGAGATTGATTTTCAACAGCCACAGCCATCTCTCTCCCTTGTGCTAGGAAAAAATCCAACCATCAGTGAGTTAACTTCCAGATGTCTCCAGATTTTCTCAGGTTCACAGATGCCACATTTGGTCAAATGCTACCTTGATGCTTAGGGCTGTCACTCTCACCTCATCTGTGGAGTTCAGCTGTTTCATCCATTATCGGACCAAGGCCAGGGTGACCTTGTGGAACCCAAATTGAAGGATGAATCTTACAATAGTTTGCTTGAGTGCCAATTTCATTGTGTCTTACAAGGGTTTCTTCTCCGTGAAGCATGTGGAGATTTCATACAGTGTTGTCTGGAATTCATCTCATTAACGACCTTCTGTGCCCCCTATGATGTCCCTGTCCTCAGGTGCTAGCCCAATTCTACCAGTTGCTGCACGTGATGGAACTTTCCACTGCTGAGATACCCCGAACTAGATTGTGGCCATGGCAAATCAGGGCAAATTGGTGTCCCACATTGCAGACAGGAACCTGGAGGTGCTGGTGGATGGGGTGGTGCAGTCTAGGGATCTGGTGTTCCTCCATGACTGATAGAGGACACCATGCCTTCAGGCCCTGCCAGCCAAGGCTGAGCTTAACTCCTGGTTCAGTACAGCCTGAGCTGCCTGAGAAATGCTCAGCAGTGAATGAAGAAGCTCAATGACCTTCTCTGCTTGGCCAGGGAAAGTGCCACCATCTTCTTTCTGCAACCTCACACTCACTCCATCTCTGCCACTGCACCCACCTCTCACCAAGGCTCATGCTTTATCTATTACATGGAACATCTTCCCACACTGTCTCTCACCCACCCCGAGCGACCCTCCCTCCTAACCCCAGCATGCCTTTTGTGCTACCTACTAATCTTTTCAGGACACCTCACCACCTTGCTCCCTCTAGCACCAGTGCTAATAGCTATGGCACCCTCTTCCACCTCACACAATCCCTTTCATGTCAGGAATGAACAGCCTATAATAAGGCAGAATGAATCAAGGCACCTGATGGGCTGCTTGATTGGTTACTTCTCTCCTCCTGTGAAGAGAAGATCCTGACTCTGTACACCTTAAGTGGCTGACTGACCTTGCATAAGCCTCTGAACTGGTTTTGGACCCACGCCTTGACTTGCTGTATTGGAACCCATTAATTGAAGCCTATCTCCCTAGACCTTACTCTGGACTATGAACAACAATGACAAGCTCTTTGGCTTTGTGTCAGTGCGAATGGTACAGCAAGTCAGAATTGATCCAGTATCTCCTGATGTGACTTGGTGTCATTTTGAGTTTGTGGTGCTCCTGTGAAGTGCTTGGTAACATTTCATTACGTTAAAAGTGCTTTGTGAATATAAAGTTGTTGCTGCTCTCACCCATGTGACAGTAATAGCTAGTCCGATGCCATTCTTGACTGTCAGAAAACAACAGATTATAACTGGAGATGGTGAGTGAGGAAAGGGGACTGGGGAGGAGGGCAGGAGATTGAAGGTGACGTCATGTGCAATTTTCAGCTGTTTGACCTTTGCAGGATGAGAGTGAGAATTGAGTAGACAACACACATCACAGAACAATTTCCCAGCATCGCCAATAGTTGAGTAGCACCAGGTACCATTGACTCTATGGCAAAGGTCCTGATAAAGGACAAATCCCTTGCTGCACTGAGGGGATATGGGGGATGGAGGTTTTCCTCTGCTCCTGTGGTTTGCCACATTGGAGGAAGGAAAAATGTCAAAGATTTTGTCACTGCATTTAGATAACATGTCTTTCAAAGCTGTCGAAGTTTAAGATCGTCAGAGGCTCGTAAAGGCGTGTGCACAACTAATGAGTGGACGCCATGTGTAGGTGCCCTGTAGTATTTGTTAAGTGTCACTGATACTGCTGTGTGAGTATTGGAGATACAGTACATGGAAGAATGGTTGGGAGATGCAACGGTCAGAATCATTCACTCACCATGACTACCTAAGGAGGTCATTAAAACATCTGTTGGCACTGCTACCATGACTTGGGCATCAACTGCTCTTGCCACCAACTTCCATTCCTTTCTGAGATTCATCTGTGAACTTCCTGCCTCTGGTGGAAACAGAAGATATCAGCTAAGTGTTAGTTTGGACTCTTGAAGTTTCGAGTTTCATGAAGGGTTTCTCTCCACGAGCCCTGGTGAGATGTCTCATGCTGTTCCCTGAACCTTGCCTCATGACCTATGCACCATGCCTCCATAGCTCTATGCTCAATTTATCTGCCCTCTCAGCTGAAATGCAGGTACAGCTCCTCACCACTGCCTGGAGTTCCTGGGATTCTCAGCTCTAGCCCCATTGTTAAAGCCCAGCTGTACACTCAGCCAAGAGTTGCCCTTCATCATGTACATAGTGGTTTCTCAAGTCACAGCACATCGGACACATTCGTAAACGTATTTCAGTTTAAAAACCAAGCTCCGCAGCTTCCTTATCCTGAGTGTCTTCCCACCTCAAACACCTGACTCAGGAAATGCTAGTCTTTCCCCAATGCCCAGTCTAGCCTGACATCTTCTCATTGTTCAATGTGGGACAATCACAGACTGGAAAGCTGTCAAACAGTTCAGAATGATTGCTTCTATCCAACAATGGCAAAAGTGAACAAAAAAACAAAGAAAAACTTCTGCATTTGCTTCTTGGAACCGACAGGGACGACTTGCTTTTTGAGCAGCAACAGATTTACAGTCAGTGACTGATGACTGCACCCAGTTCTCATGTACTGGAACTGGGTGTCACTGAATTCCTCACTCACAGTTAGTAAGAACTGCAGATGCTGGAGTCAGAGACAACACAGCACGTAACTGGAGAAACACAGCAGACCAGGCAGGATCAGAGAAGCAGGGAAGTTGATTTTTCAGGTGGGGACCCTTGTTCAGAAATGGGGAGGGGGAAGGGAGCTCTGAAATAAATAGAGAGAGGAGGGGTGGGGCTGGGGAAGGTAGGTGGGATGGTGATAGGTGAGTGCAGATAGGGATTGGTCAGTGAGGTGGGAGGGGTGCATGGGTGTCAGGTCAAGGAGGTGGGAATGAGAGACATCCTGGGCCTCCTCTAGGGTCACAATGACACCACCTGCAAAGTGGAGGAGCAGCACCTCGTATTCCGCATCAAGAATCTACAGCCTGATGGCCTAAACATGGAATTCATCAGTTTTAAAATCTCCTCACCCCATGTTCAAACCTCCCTCTCACCCCCATTTCCTTGACCTGACACAACCTGTCCATCTTCCCTCCCACCAATCTGCCCCTCCCACCTCATTGACCAATCCCACCACTCCCTACCTGCACTCACCTATCACCGTCCCACCTACCTTGCCCTACCCCACCCCTCCTCTCTCTATTTATTTCCCAGGTCCTTTCCCCCTCCCCATTTCTGAAGAAGGGTCCTGATCTAAGACATCAATTTTCCTGTTCCTCTGATAGAGCCTGGCCTGCTGTTTTCTTCCAGCTCCATGCCGTATTGTCACTTAATTCCTGTTTGGCCTGTTGTGCTCTGATGTTGCAACATTCGGATCATATTGAAGGTGACGTTCCTCTTGCTCAAGGTTCTCATCTTCCTCCTCAGGAAAGCACTGCTGTTCTCCAAGCACTTCCTCACCTTCCCTCTTTACCTCTCAGGGTTGACTCAGTCAGGGATTTGTGTAATGGAGCCATCAGCCATGATTGTCCTTGTCACCCAGTAACCAGCCCTTGACAGTTTAGTATATCCCTCCATAGAGTGGGACATGGAGTACTCTGTCAAGGAGTGCCATGGAATACCTCCACAAAGACCTTTGATATTGGAGCCTTATTCCAATGAATACAGTACAAGCCATATCTCACAAATACAGTAGGAGACTGTAGGTGCTGAATGCTTACTAATACTTTGTCCTCCCAGCCTAACGTGGCCCAAGAAAGTTAACAGAGCATAGAAAAGCATGTTGATGAATACTAATAGTTCAATGTGAGGGGAAATCAGTTCTGTGCACTACTGCAACATACGAGATCTTGCAGTGTCTTTGTGAATTATGGTCCATAGGTGCCACTTTTAAGGTCATCTGCAATAACTTCTTTTTTACAGAGATGACTCTTCAACCTGCAAAGACATGGTCAGGACAGGTTGTGATCAGGATTTGTATCCCACACGGTTGGACACTGCATGCAGTTACATTCAGGATGCTCTGATCGCTCACAAGTAGAACACGTGCTCAGACAGAAAATAAATACTTATACCACCCACTCTGGGTATTGTCACAGCCAGTTTCCGTTTGCAGTCCATATTTATGAGTCACCTGAATATGGAAAGCAGTGTAGGTCACACTCTGCCTGATAATGAAGGGCACCCCCAAATATCCAAGTTGCTTTCTTGCCACTCCCTGTGGAGCCCATCAGCACTGAGCTTCCACAAACTCTTTACACACCTTTCTGAATTCAGTCTTTATCTCCCAACATTACCCCTGAGCCCCACCTTACAGCTTTGTCATTGCCAATCAGCGTGCTCACTATCCCCCCACCACATCAAGGTCAGAGTGGCTATCATTAGCAACGATCCTGCCTCCCACAGTAACCTGTGTCCTCCAATGCATTACCATCTCCCTGCTTCATTATATGTTGAGTTTTCCCCAATAACAATTATTGCCTCCTTTGCATCCCAGTACGCTGTCTCTAATCTGTACAATTAACTTCGCAGCTTCCTACCCCAACAATGGTGCCCAATAACCCCAAACTCTCTCCCATTCCCTTGATTTTCATTGAGCTGGTGCCCAGGACTGACTGCGGCTCACCCAATGGCTCTCTTGGATGATCAGTGTTGACTGATGTGTGACCAGGCCCCTAGCTAATATTTGTGCAGCTCTCTGGGTGACTTACCTGGAATCTCTGGACTCATTACGCTGGACCTGCAGAACTGGCTGTGGTCCATTCCCCAGACAGTAGTGACATGGGCCTCCTGATCCTGATCACCAAGGGCAGTCAACTGATCATGTCCGAATCCCAGGACTGAAATTAGACAAGGCCCATGACTTATTATGCTGGCAACCCTAAACTGAAGGCTTTCTCCATGGCCTGATGGAGGACGACTCACCTTGGACTCTGAGACATGCCAATTCTGTTGTGTCCATACAGTGTGTTTATCATGTACTCAGTTGGCATATGGTGTAGGCTTGGGATGGATGTACCACAGTGCCATACAGTGACATGTCCAGCCCTTGGACTGATCATTGCAGACAGCTTTGTCAGGCTGCCTGGCTTTGCGTCTCTGAATTTGCCATGGGCCTTTAAGCTTTGGCTGAGGCGGCAAAGTGCAAAAGCACAAGGCAATGCAGTGACTCTGGGAGCATCCAAGTGGGTACAAAGTGAGTGAGCACTAAGAGAGCAAGCGAGCAGCTGGGAGGTGCCCAATCCACGAAGTAGGTGTTTGTCCCTGTGCACACAATGACCTGGCACCAGCAGTACAATGAAAGTTAATGGTGTGCTCCAAGGTGCAGTACTGATTGGGAGAGCTGCATTCTAAATGGGGTAGAGATGAGCTGCCAGGGTGTGTGGGGGGCCTTTTACATGCCTGATGCCAATGTCTGTATATGGAGGTTGCAGGTGGTCACAGACCCTGGAGTGTGCTCTGAAATGTTAGTGCCTGTTGTCTTAGACGGATGCCAGGAAGAGAAAAGAGTGAGCTGGAGTCACCAGGTATTAATGAGGGATGTGATAACTTAATAGATGTCAAGAGACCACTCACTGCTCACGAACAAGATTGTGGCCTCACCATTCAAAAGTTAGTTGGAGAATTGGACACATTTTTCTCAACGTCAAAAATCTCATTTGTGCTGATCTCATTGTATTTTCCCAATGGACTCTCCAATGCCCACATTATACAGGAGGTGGGAGGTTTCTAGCCTCTGAATCTCCATGTGCATCCACCTGCTTGCTCTAGTGCTGCAACATTGAAATGTGATGCCCTTTCTGCTGGCATGGTGCAAACATCTCACTTGTCTTCAATCTTCCAGGCTGCTGTGGCTTTTATTTCCTATAATTGGGACTGTGCCTTTGAAAATGAAAGGCTCCCTGGAGCACAGGACATCTTGAAAGTGCTACTTAGCCCCCTGTTGTGCACGGAGGTCTCAGGCAGCTCTACAGAGACTAGTTCAGCGTAGGAGCCCCAGGGGTCTATGTTTCAATTATGGAGATAAACTGAGCTACGTGCAAAAATCAAAGCTATCCACTTCCTAACTCAACATTATTTTTGCCTGTTGTTGAAATGGCTCAACATTCCTCAAAATACTTAATGTATAAAGGGTTACTTTGAAGAGCAGACATGTTACTACATAAGTATACAATAGAGTTTGCCAGTATGAGGAAGAACAGGAGGGACGGGAGGTTCTAGATTCCTTGGAACAAATAACAGATGCTGCTTTTGCAGTATGTCAATCACTGCTTGTCACACATAATGATGACATCAGTCTTAATTGTGTTTATCATTGCTGAAACTAATCACTGAATAACCAGACAGGGAAAATAATTAAACAGTAAATATCAAATCCCATTAGTGTTTATGTTAACTGAAGCACCCTGTTAAAACACTGAGTGTTTGCAGGAGAGGGTTTAAAGGAGGATTTCATTAGTGTATTGACTTTTGAAGGTGAGTGATCTTTTTATCCCTGATATTCTGTTCAATTTTCTTCCTTCCTCCTCCTCTGAAGTAGTATCTCTGTTTGGGTTGTAGTTCCACAGGCTATTAACACATGAACATCCCTGGTTAGTTTGGCACACAGACATGCAGGCATGCACACACACACAGACATCACAAACTTGCAAATATCACAAACATACAAACACACACATGTTCCACATGCACATTCAAAACTGATCCACTTCTCAAATGCATCCACTTGCTGTATTCAAACTCATCCGAAGCACACACAAAATGTGCAGACATGACTTACGCTTACAGCCTGAACTCACACACACTGCAAGCACTTAGACATAAGCACACTCAGAAACATATTGATGGCAACCTATGCATGGATTAGGACTTGCAATATATAATTACAGGTTCCAATATTTCACAGAGTATTAGAAAGCAAATTTGAAACTGAAAATTGGTGAAGGTAGTAATGAAGTTTGACCAAAAGCTTGGTTAAATAGTTAGACTTCCTGGAGTATCCTGAGAGGGAAGTAAAGTGGAGAAGTTTCAGAAGGGGCATTTCGTAGCTTTGGACCTTGGTAGCTAAGCCACAGACACCAATAATGGAGCAAATAAAATTGGGAACACTCAAGAGACCAGAATTAGAGAAGCACTGATACTTTGCTGAGGTCAGCAAATGGTGAGGAGCAAGGCTATAGAGAAATTTGAGGAAGGATCGGAAATTTAGAACTGAGGTGTTGTTTGTCCAAGAAGCAGTATAGGGCATTGAGGTCATTGGTAATGAAATGAACATGACTTTGGTGTAGTAGGAATACAGGCAAAACAGTTTTCTACTAACCTCCCCCCCCCCCCCGTTTATGAATAATTGTATGGGAGACGCCAGCGAGAAATGCATTGGATTAGGCAAATCTTGAGGAGGTTAGGCAGGTTTAACGGTTTCAGTCTCAGATGAGCTGAGCCAGCAACAGAGTGGGACAATAGTTCAGAGTTGGAAATACGTAGTCTTGCTTTAAAGCTGTGATGAGTTTGCAGACTATTGTCAAAGAAAGGGATGGAGCTGGTGGCTGATGCACTGACTTCATGATGGGGCCCAAAGGCAGTGCCTTAAGTGCTCCCATATTTAATTGGAAGACATTTCACCTCATTCAGTTTCGGATGCTGTATATGCAGTGTGATACTTCAGAGAGACTGAAGGAGTTCAGACAGTTGGTACTGATGCAGACCTGATGTTGTCAGCACATGTGAAAACTGATGTGTTTTCATATAGGTTGCCAAGGGGACAGCATGTAGATGAGAAGTAGGAAGGAGCCACAGATAGTATCCCCAGGGGAAGACTAGAGGTAAGAAGAGAAACAGCAGGAAGAGAAGTTATTGCAGGCAGTTTTCTGGCTGAAGTGTAATAGATCATTGAGCTGGAAACGGTGATGATTGCTGGTGATTGTACAGTCTTCAGTTCCATTTGTGACTCTTCAGATGATGAAGCAGCCACCCAATCCACATGTAACAAGAACTAGGTTACATTCAGGCTTGGATTAGTAAGTGGCAAATAGCATTCATGCCATGCAAATGTCATTGTCATTGAAAACAAACTGGTGACAATACCTGTCCCCTTTTCAAACCTGCTGTAATCTACAAATTTACAGAATAGGAATTGGCTATATATTGCCTGTTATGTATGTATATGGTGAGCTGAGAGTTGACATCATTGTCTCCTTTGACTGAGTGTGGCATTAAGGAGCCCTAACAAACTGGAGTCAATGGTGATCCTGGGGGAAAGCTCTCTGCTGGTTGGAATCGTACCCAGCACAAATGAAGGCACTTGTTGGAGGTCAATCATCTCATCTCCAGGATAATTTTGCAGGAGTTCCTCAGGGTAGTTTCCATCTTCAGTCACTTCATCATAAGGTTAGATGTAGGAATATTTGCTGATGAATGCACAAAATTCAGCCTCATTTGTGACTCCTCAGATACTGAAGTAGACCATGTCCAAATGCAGCAAGAAGTGGACATTATTCACATTTGGGCTGACAAGTGACAAGTGATTTTTTTTACCATAGAAGTGCCAGGAAATCATCAATTTTAAGCAGTGTGTACTATCTACAAGATGCCCTGCAGAAATTCATCAAAGAATCTTAGACAGCATCTTCTAAACCCAAACGACTAACTTCCAAAAGGACAAGGGCAGCAGATACATGGGAACACCACCAGCTGCAAATTCTCCTCCAAAGTAATCCTTTACACATGAAGCATTTTGAGGAATGTTTGAGCCATTACAACAAACAGCAAAAATAGTGGAAATAGACTGCTATTCATTTAGTGTAATTGGGTAAAAATCCTGGAACTCCTTTCCTCATGGCACTGGGGGTGTACCTACCTACAGCACATGGACTGTAGCGGTGTGTGAGGTCGCTCACCACCATGTTCTCAACTCGGGCAAATAGGAATGAGCGATAAATGCTAGCCCAGCCAGCAATAATCCCTTGAATAGTCCTATGAATAGTCATAGAAGTCCTATGAATAAATTGTGAAAAGACACTCTCACCCACTGAATGTCTCAACAAGAAATTGAATAGCAGCAGACTTGTGCAAATCTGTTGTAAATGAAAAATGCTTACTTTTAAAAAGATACCAATGACGAATGCTATTACATTCACTCGCACATTCACTCCCATAAACACACTGAAGAAATGTTGCAAGGGTAAAAGATAAGATAATAGGGCACTACATACAGGGGTGAAAAAGAAAACATTCAGAGATCATATTTTTGACGTAGCCTAAAGATCAAGGTTGAAGACCTAAGGACAGAGTGTCTTTAGTGGAAGAGTTTGCCAAAGGATTTGAACAGCTGGAGTGGAAGTGCTGAACAGAAGGATGTGGTTAGTTTCTGACTGTTCCTTCACCAACGTTGTCAGTTGTATGGGATGATGTCCAGATAGACAGTGATCTGCTGTGAGCTGAGAGAAAGCACAGGCTCAGTTTGATACTAGAAGAAGGTATTATTTTCGTTCCTGTGTCTGTTTAATCAGCAGACAACATTTCTATTTAAAGATTCAAAAGGACATATGTGGCTTTTCCACATTATGCCTCACAACTGTGATCTAAACCACAGGCTAAGAACACTGCCATATTTAGGAGCATAGGACAGTACAGCACAGAAACAAACCCTTCAGCCCATCAAGTCTGTACTGATCATGATGTCATTCTAAATTAATCCCATCTGCCTGTATGTGGTCCATTTCTCTGTATTCCCTACCTGTAAATGAAGCTGCCAAGATGCTATCGTATCTACTTCTACCACTTCCCTGGCAGCGCCTTCTTGGCAAGATCACCCTCCATGTAACAATACTTTCCTCGCACATCTCCTTTAAACTTTTCCCCTCCCACCTGTGTCCCCTGATTTTTGAAGTTTCTACCCTGGCAAAAAAAGACTCCGACTATTCATCCTATTCACGCGTCTCATAATTTTAGATATTTCTATCAGGGTGCCCTTCAGCCTCCAACACACTTGCGGCAACAGTCCAAGTTTGTTCAAGCTCTCTAGATTGCTAATACAATCTGATCCAGGCAATGGGCTGGCGAATCGCTTTTGCATCCTTTCCAAGCCTCCACATCTTTTCTATGGAGACCAGAACTGCACACGATACTCTGAAAATGACTTAACTAAAGCCATATACAGCTGCAACATGTCTTGCCAACCAATGAAGGTAAGTAGTATGCCTTATTAACCACCTAGTTGACCCTTATTGTCACCCTCAGGGAGCCGTGGACTTGCACATAGATTCCTTTGTATATCAATGCTCCCAAGGGTCCAACCATTTGCTGTACACTTTGCCTCGTGCCCGATCTCTCAAAATGCACTACCCTACATTGGTCCTGATTAAAAATCCATCTGCCTGATCTACATCCCTCTGCATCCCCCAAAAACATTCCAACTGATCCACATCCATCTGCATCCATACCCAACCTCCACCCATCCACATCCCTCTGCATCCCATACCCAATCCTCGAATTCATCCCCATTCCACTGTCTGCCCTACTCAACCCTCCAACCAATCCACATCCCACTGCATTCCACACCCAAAACTCTCCAACCCATTCACATCGCATTACATCCTCTATGTAACCCTCCAACCCATCCAGTTTGGCTCATCTGAAACATGGGAACTCCACCAACTGTAAGTTCCCCTCCAACGACTCAATATTCTGACTTGCAAATATATCACTGTTCCTTCATTGTCACTCAAAATTCCTCCCTAACAGCATCATGGATCTACATACAGCATGCACACTGCAGTGGTTCAAGAAGGCAGCTCACCATCACTTTCTCACAGGCAATTAATGAAGGCCAATAAGCACTGGAAAGCCAACAATGCTTTCAATCCAAGAGTGAATTCAACTAAAAAGATCCCTGTTATTCTGTAGAAGGCAGTAGTAAGCTGCCTTCTTGAACTGTTGCTGTCAATGGCATGTAGGAACACCCACAGGGCTACTAGAAATGGGGATCTAGTTCCAGTTCAGGATGGGGCATGGTTTGGAGAAGTACTTGCAGGTGATGCTTTTCCCTGAATCCACTGCCCTTGTTGTTCAAAGTGGTACCAGTTGTTGGTTTGGTTGATGCTGTTGAAGGAGCCTTGGTGAGTTGCTGCAATGTGACATGTAGATGGTACACATTGCAAGCCACTGGTGAAGAGAGTAGATGTTGAAGTTGGTGAATGACATGTCAATCAAGCTTTGTCTTGGATGGTGTCAGACTTTCATGAGGGATGTCGGTGCTGCATTAATCCAGCCAAGTAGAGTATTTGTACCTCTGGATGGAGGAGAGGTTTTCAACAGTCATGAGGTGGGTTAGTTGCTGCAGACCTCTTGTAGTCACTGTATTTATATGACTAGTCCTGTTCAGTTTGTGGTTAATGGAACCCTCCAGGATGTTGTTTGTGGGGAATTTCAGCAATGGTAATGCCAGTGAACATAAAGGGGAGATTAGATTGCCTCTTGTTGGAGATGCTCACTGCTTTGCACCAATGCTGTGGTATGCATGCTGCTGGCCATTTATCAACCCAGGCCTAGGCTCTATTCCCCTCTACTGCATATGGACACAGGTTGTTTCAGTTTCTGAAAAATCATAAGTGATGCTGAACATTGTGCCATTTTCAGTGAACATCTTGACGTCTGACCTTATGATGAAGGGAATGGAATGGATGCTTATTAATAAGACTTCTTAACTTCTGTTCTACCTTCAAGATAAACTCAATGGCACATGAGAACCTTTCATGAAATATTACCTGACAGAGTTGGGGAATAGAGGCAAGTGGTCGAGGCAGCTGGTCTCAATCCTAAACTGCATGAAGACCATGAGCTCCACATGCTTGTTTGAGGTAAGGTTGGAGGAGGATAAATGATAGAGGTTTGAGCAGAAGATTGGGAGTAGAGAGGTGGAGAAGACATATAACTTAGACAAATGTAAGCCAGCCAGGCAAACACACACCAAAACGCCTGATACCTCAAACATATACTCCCTAAATTTACTTTCGCATCAAGAGCACAAAGACAACAAAGACAGAAACATATACTAAACATCCCCCATTTACTCTTCCTTGAAATATCCCCTTTACCTTTCCAACAAATACTCCCTTTTCTCATCCATGAAACAGATCCAATTAAGCAATTAAGTTATCCAGCCACATACAAACCCACCCACCACATGATCACACAAAATACACATTAACTGAACTCTCACACAAGTACATTTTGGACTCTGTCATCGCATTGCAATTGCGAGTATAAATTTGGACAGCTATTCCCTCCTTCCTTACCCCACAGCTTGGGCTCAGCATCAAAGGAACACCTACTAGCTGAGCCATTCGGATTCCTGAGTGATAATCATGTTGTTCCTGTCATGTATCAAATCATTCCAAAGTTTCACCATAATATTCTGCATCACTAGCTCAGTCAGGTATGGATGAGGGGAGGAGCCCTCCTTACACAAATCGGTATATTTCTGTCTGCTTTGACACCTTGTAATGTTCTCAGCCAAATGGAACCTGAAGGTGAGAACAGCTGGTGCAATACAAGCCTGAGCAGCCTGTCAGTTGGCAGAGAGTTCTTTCAAACACTGCCTACCTCAAAACTCGAAGAGTGCGACATCCAATTAGGTAGCTAGCTTGGTCGTGCTTTTATTTTGAGATCAGTTGAGTGGTCACACCGAGCTGCAGGTGCCCAGAACACGATGTTCGGCGAGAGTCTTGTGGAGCTTCTTGCTCCTCCAATGATCTGTCACATTTGTCTGGCTCTGAGCTCCTGTTCTGCATGATTGGGATGCAAGGCTCAATGTTTCTCCCAATTCAGTCTTTCTGCTGCAGTAAATTTAACTTTTGGATTCAGCTCATTGTTCTCTGGTTAAACATTAATGTTTCTTCAGTTAAGAAAGTGAGAAACCTGTGATAGGAATGTTTCAAATTTCTTTTCACTTATGGTTGGGGGATAGGTCAGAACAATGAGCTGTGAGCTTGCAGGCTTGGGTTCGAATCCTGACTGGACTGAGCCATGAAGGTCTCCTCCGTTGGCTGGCTGTAAAGAGACAACACAAGGAGTTTCGGGCAGTCCCAAATAAAAACCTGCAAGTCCACTGCACCGAACTGAGTTGACTCAGTGATTATCATTGATACATCCCAGCACCAGGGACCCAGGTTCGATTCTACCCTCAGGCAACTATCCGTGTGGAGTTTGCCTCCCTGTATCTGTGTGGGTTTCCTCCAGGTGCTCCGCTTTCCTCCCATAGTCTAAAGATGTGCAGGTTAAGAGGATTGGCCATGCTAAACTGCCTGTAGTGTCCAGGGATGTGTAGGTTGGCTGGGTTAGCCGTGGGAAGTGCAGGGTGGCAGGGATGGGGTAGGGCCTTGGGTTTGGGTGAGATGCTCCTTTGGAGGTGCAGTGTGGACTCGATGAACCATATGGCCTGCTTCCACCCTATAGGGATTGTATGATTCTAGGACTTGAAATAGCCTTAAACATTATACTCCCAGGAGGTGAGATGGTAAATGGCATAATGCCATGGGAACTGATGCTCATGCCCACCCTCCCCATACATTTACATATTGTGGCAATGTCGGTGATGGATGAGGTCAAAAATCACACAACACCATATTATAGCTGAACAGGTTTATTTGAAGGCACAAGCTTTCGGAGTCTCGCTATGTCTTCAGGTGGCAGAGAAGGCTGCAGGGGGCCCACCTACCTCTCCAACTGAGACCCTTAAGCAGCCAGTTAAGGGCCACTTATGGCCCACTTCCCATTCCTGGCAAGTTTGCTGTATTGGTGCAGATCATACAGGTCAGAAACTTGGCAGCTTTCTCTACACGCATTGTTGGTAGGCCACGTGGGGTGGTGGGGGCGTGTGCAACCCTCTTTACAGGCCCCAAAACACCAGGCGCCATCTTCCCAACCTGTGGTCATTTCCCCGTTATCTCCCGAGCTGATGCATCCCAGACTCTCGCAGCCCTATTCTGGGCAGGATCTGCTAGCCTTGTACAGTCCAAACCTCCATCCCCAGTCACCTCTAGCAATGATCAGCTTATGATTTCTACTCCCCAGTGCCATAGCTGGGATCAGACAGTGCCTTCCGTTTCATTGACTGGCAACTCTTGGAGGAGAAACTTCCCTCTATCCACCCCAGGCAGGCCTTAAGGCAATTAAAGCCCCACCGAGTGTTAAATGACTGCAGGGCGACCCTCCCAAGGTGTGGGGGAAGAGGGACTCCATGCGCACGGCAGAATCAAGCCCCTTGTTTCTGAAAGGTCAGTCGCTTAGCTGGTGATGAAATGAAAGTTTCAGAAATCCCTACCCTACTTCATTACTTTAACAATGTTGCCAAGACCACATTGTGGTTCAGATCTGGCCTCGGGGTGAGAAGAAAACGCTTCAGCTTTGAATTCTGATGCTAATTCATTCTAATTATACTCATCAACCACTTCTGCCATAGGGTATTAGATTACTGAATTAACAGGATAATTATATGTGAGTATCTCAGGCTATGGAAGTACCAGGCTCCCTGTCCTTGATCCCTGCTGAAAGAGCGAACTCAGCTTTGATGATAACTGGGATTCTATGTTTGGTTTTAGAATTCTTTCGCTGGTGTAGGGAAAGGAAAATAGAGTCATGGGTGAAATATCTCCATAGAGGCCTGTATTTCATCACCAAATCACCCTTTTCTTATGTGACGAGAGTCCTTGACACTGATCCAGCTCCCTGAGAGCCAGCTCTCAAAGTGAACAGGATGTCTGTCAGTCAGGGCTTCCTGATTGGATCAGATTAATAGCCGCATCAGGGAACTCATATTTTATGAATTTCACCTGACAGACCTTGTTACAGCCACTAAAATAGCCATAAAGCCATACAGCAACTCATCCGTACCAACCAGATATCCTAAACTGATCTAGTCCCATTTGCTAGCATTTGCCCATATCCCTCTAAACCCTTCCTATTCATGTAATCATCCAGATGCCTTTTAAATGTCGTAATTATACCAGCCTCCACCACTTCTGCCAGCTTGTGCCATACATGCATCACCCTCTGTGTGAAAAAGTTGCCCCTCAGGTCCTTTTTAAATCTTACCCCTCTCACCTTAAACCTATGCCCTCTAGTTTTAGCTTCCCCTACCCAGGGAAAAGAGACATGTTTCTGCTGCTGATTGTTTTCCTGTGACCCCTGGTTTACGGGCAGGAGCATTCAGCCAGAGTTTCTGCAATGGGTCACTTCCCCGCAGTTAAGCAGCCAGTATTTGCACTTCTGACCACTGTTCAACACCTATGTGTGAAAATCAGCCAATATTCCTCCTTCTGAATGCTGTCTGGTGACCTCTGCACATAAAGGGACATAGAAAATCCTGCTGTTGATTGCTGTCCAACTTGGGATTCAATATAGGGATAATCAGCAAATTTCAGTCAGTGCACAGTTGATTACTGCTGGGTTAGGGATAGATGTACTTGGATTTTTTTTCATTCATGGGAAGTGGATGTTACTGGTTGGACCAGCTGGTGATCTGCCTTCTTGAACAGTTGCAGCCCATTTAGTCTGGATAGACCCACAAGGGCATTAGGGAGGGAATTCGGGGATTTTTACCCAGCGACAGTGAAGGAATGGCAATGCATTTCCAAGTCAAGATAGTGTGTAGCTTGGAGGGGAACCTGTAGGTGCTGGTGTTACCATGTATCTGCTGCCCTTGTCCTTCTAGATGGGTGTGGTTGTGGGACTCTGGAGGCAATGTCTCAGGGTATTCATGAATTTCTGCAGTGCATTTTGTAGATGCCACGCGCTACTGCTACTGTATGTTGGAGGCCTGGCTGCTGAGCACAGACTGTGATACCTAGAAAACGTGATGTAAGATGCCGATGTTGGACTGGGGTGGACAAAGTCAGAAGTCGAAGACACCAGGTTACAGTCCAACAGGTTTATTTGAAATCACAAGCTTTCGGAGCGCTGCTGCTTCAAAGTCTTCACCTGTGCTCTGAAAGCTTGAGATTCCAAACAAACCTGTGGGACTATAAACTGGTGTCATGTGACTTTTGACACAGAAAACAGACAGAGGAAATTCGGCCAGGCTCCTGTTCATGATCACCATGTTAAAGACATTGAATGGAATCTTCTGAGTCTGCCGGAAGCTTCTAGAATGATGGGTGGGAGAACTTAATTTAGTGGGAGGCAGAAATTCAGTCTCTTAATGGCAGAATAATGTGTTGGCATTGCGTTCTCAGAAACTTTCAGGCGGGCTGGAGTTCATTAGTTAGAGCATTTCTGTATTCATTAGCATGTTGTGAATATACATCAATACTGTATCTCACTGGAATTATGTTCATGGGCACAATCTTTTTAGGCCAAAATAGGCAGCATGCATGTTCACAAACCTAATATATGTGTGAGATGTGCAGCCTGTAGGTCTGATTGAGCTGTGAATAAAAGCAGCCAGGGGAGGAGTAATAGCATGAAGCTCCCTGAGCATCACCAGGAGATACCAATTGTTCTGTTGGACCAGGTTCACCATGATGGACATGATCCAGTCATGGAGGCAGCCACACACTTGCTGCTGGGGCTATGACATCAGACAGATCTTGGGTACACTGCTCAGCCCCTTGTGCATGGACTGCTGTAATCTCTGACACCTCTGTCAGACGCCCTGCTGTATCTCTGCCTGCTCATTAATGGCCGAACCTGGAGGTTCAACAAGGTGCGTTCTGAAGGTGAATGTCTCTGACCATGTGAGGCATACGTGGTATACCATTTGAGGCTTGTGACAGTTTCCTCCCTCACAGAAGTGGTTTAGGGCGCGGGCTCTTCTTTGTCTTTCCTGGCTTGGCAGTGGGACTAGAGTCTACAAACCATAGAGAATTGTTCGTGTCATGACCTGTCACCACCCCCATTGGTGCTTGAAGTGTAACTGGGAGCAGCCGATTGGAGGTGGTTGTAGATATCCAGTACCCCCACAGCACAGGCACATTCCCCTTCCTCTCCTGCTAGCTTAGTGACAGATATCAATCACACATGAGACATATGGGCAGCACTAGTGGCTCAATGATTAGCAGTGCCGACTCACAACACCAGGGACCTGGGTTCAATTCCAGCCTTGGGTGGCTGTCTGTGTTGAGATTCTCTCCATGTCTACATGGGTTTCCTCCAGGTGTTTTAGATTCCTCCCACAGTCCAAAGATGTGCATAGTGTCATGCTAAATTGTCCATAGTGTCCAGGGATGTACAGGCTAGGTGGATTCGCCATGGGAAATGCAGGGCGACAGGGATAGGATGAAGTGCTGATTCTGGATGGGTGTTCTTTGGAGGGCTGGTGTGGACCCGATGGGCCAAATGGCTTCTTTCCACACTGTAGGGATTCTATATAGGAGAGATGTTTCACACCCAGCCTCCTAAGTGATGGTCCTATGCAGTGGCAACCTTACTTTTCTAACTCACACTCATTAGGGCAGGAATGGTTGAGTAGGCAATATCATGTATCCTGGAAGAATGCCACAGGCCATTCATCGTGATGCAGTACTAAATCGTGGGCACTGACCTCTGTATAGGGTCTCTTTGCCAATCAGGATGGCTTACTGTTGCCTGGAAATATAAGCACACGGCCCCATTTGTTTTCACTGTCCAATGATCCTGGTTTGAGGTGAAATTTCAGCTCGTCATTTCTGATTGCTCTCAAGTAATTCCAGGATTAGAGACATTCAGCTGTTCCTGTTTGCTGTGCAGAAACTGCTGGATTCAAGGAAGTCTAGCCTAGTCTCTGATTCCTGATTCTCCAGTGATCCCTGGGCAGAAACAGTGGAAATCATCCACAGGCCAGTGACCCCAGGTTAGAACTGTGATATTTACCAGGAGCAGTGGCTTTGCTATTGGTGCTGTACGTAACTGTAGAACTGCTCATGCCTGACACATGTACTGGATTAAGATATGAGTCTGAGTCATAAGTGTCTGTGGAAGCAGAGGTTAGATTGAACCAGCAATGGAGGGAGGATCATTCAGTTACCTGCTTAGTGCTATGCCAGATATGCTGTCTACATACTGAGTGCACCTACATAGCTTATAGTTCCTGAAAATCAGTGACAAAGGTAAATGGATCAGGCACAGGATTTCTTGTAAAGGTGCCTCCTCCCGCTGTAGGGCATGTAGGAATTAATCTTCACAGCTGGTGATATGTAAACTGTAAAAAAAATGACAGTAACACTAATCAAATGTCCTGATTGACAGCTTATCTCCATCCAAGCATGCATTCTACTAAATGATTCAGCAGCTCTGTTGGTAAACATATGTCCTTCTGCAGTTTGTCATTGTGGCATGACAGGCTATCCTGACGAAAAGCTAACTTCCTATCCCATGGCCTCTGCTGAATCTTTCGTATTTCTGTCTAATAACAATGGAACTCATGTAGGTGATTAAAATGAGCAATTTCAATAAGGACCTGGCATCAAACAATGCCAGTGCAAACAAATCTAGAGGTTTAAATATATGTTTTATTAGAAGTAACAACATAGATTAATGGTGCAAGGCTCTGAAGGTCATTTCCAGACGAACAGAATTCAAAACCGAGAATTTTGGCTATGAAATTGGACTGTGAATGGCCAATGGTGATGACATTACTGAAGCCTTAAACTCTGTAATGTTCCAATATTTCGGAGGGAGCGCTTCGCACCATTTCCAGTACGTTCATGCCAACAGATATGACATGGGCATCTTGTGTCCCTGCAAGAAACAGACAGGGTGGGAGGATTGTGATGCCCCACACCTGCTAACACCAGTTTGACACATTATCTGTCATATTGGACTGCAAAAGCCCTATTTATAACATCTCATCCTTCAGTTAAAAGAGCAGCCCCCACACCCCCAACACATGTGCGTGCACACACATACACACACATGCATGCACTCATGCACACAAAACTACTGTTATGTAAAGGACTAAACATCAGTATCTGGGACACAGGCTGCAGAGATGTTTTTAAAAATGACCCATCCCCACCTGCTCAGGACAACTCGGGATGAGCAACACATAATAGCCTTGCTGATGACACCCACATCCCTAGAATTAACAGAAATATCTCAGTGTAAAACACCAGAACTTTGTTCTGAATTTGGATGTAGATTTTGAGAGTCAGATTTCTTGATGTAAACATAATGATAGCTCATTGCCCACAAAATTTAACTTCATTCCTCTGTTATATGTAGTTTTCAATTCAAGCAGAAAGTTGGTTGGAACAATACTTAATTATAACAACAGTAAACTTGAGTAAATTATAAAGTTTGACATTTAATCAAAATGTAACTCAGTTGTACAAATCAGGTCTACACAAATGGTGTGGATGATGGTCTAATGCTGTCACAGGCCTAGATAAGACATTTCCCTACAAATTAACACTACATCCTATAGACCTTCCCATGGAAAGGAATAATCCATTGGAAAGAATAGAGAGAGACAAAATGGCAAAATAAGTCACGGTGATTTGGCTATTCCAAGCTTGATGTTGTGAAAAATTTAGGCAGTAGGAAGTGGTGGTTAAAGAAGTGTTGAAGTTCCAGTCTGTGGTTAGAAAGCACTAATGTCAAAAAGGAACAAACGTTTATTTCACGTTTAAGTGGGAAGACCAGGTATTTGGAGATTGGGAAAACAGCAGACAAATCTGCAAAGAAGTGTTCATCATTGGCTGTAGCAGCAATACAGTTCATCTAAATGCTTTGCTGGTGAGGTTGCAGATGACTAATAGAAGGGTCAAGGCCCACTGTAGTTGTTAACAACACAATCACAGTGAACATGTACATGTACCAGGTAGGAACAGGAGCAGACCATTCAGTCCCTTGAGCTTATTCAGCTATTCAATAGGGTTATTATTGATCTGATTGTAACCTTAACTTTACAATCCCACTGATCTCCAGCAAGCTTTCAGTTCCTTGCTTACCAATAATCTGCCCAAATGTGCCTTAAATCTATTCCATCTCTGCCTCCACTGCCTCTCAGCAGCCACATCTTTTCAGACCCTAAGATGAAATCAACCAGGACCTATGGACTTGACAGCCAGTAGCCTCAAATGCTTTAAAGGCAATTTTCTTGAGTTACTCTGCCTTTGATTTCCTGACATTCAGCCATTTCTGGAATGGTGCATGCTAATGGGGAGGCAATGGTATAATGGTAATGCGACTGAGTTAGTAATCCTGAATTGGTTTCTGAGATAGTAGGAACTGCAGATGCTGGAGAACCTGAGATAGCAAGGTGTAGAGCTGGATGAACACAGCAGGCCAAGCAGCATCAGAGGAGCAGGAAGGCTGATGTTTCGGGCCTAGCCCCTTCTTCAGAAATTTCAGCCTTCCTGCTCTTCTGATGCTGTTTGGCCTACTATGATCATCCAGCTCCACACCTTGGTATCTCTAATCCTGTACTGGTGGTTGTCATTCATGTGGGAACTAACAGCATAAAGATGGATAGTGTGGATAACTGGCAGGGTCAGTTTTGGGCGTTAGGGAGAAGGTTGGAATGCAGAACCCATGGACAAGTTGGGCCAAGGGCCTTTTTCTGACTTGTAGGACTCTGTGACACTGGGACAGTAATCTCAGAAATACTGCCTGTGCCACGAGCTTCATCATGTCGGCAAAGGCAGATCAGGGAGATAAATGCATGGCTTGTGAAATGGTGTAGAAGCGAGAGGTTTAGTTTATTGGGACATGGGGATCATTTTTGAAAAAGAAAAAGGCTGTTCAGAAAGGATGGGCTTCACCACAGCAGAAATAGAACTAATCTCTTGCTTGAGAGAGTAAATAGTGTAGTGGGCGTGGATTGCAACCTTTAAGGTGGGAAGGAGGGTGGTGGAATTTCTAATGAGCACAGTTTTGAAAGTACCAGAGAGAGCTGAAGAGAAAAGTTGGGAAATCGGGAAAAGAAAGTGAGGGAAGGCTTGAGTGTTGAGACTTGAGTCGTGGAGTCATACAGTACTGAAAGACCCTTTGGTCCAACTTGTCCATGCTGACCAAGTTTCCCAAACTAAGTTTAATCCCATTTGCCTGTGTTTGGCCTATATCCCTCAAAAGCCTTCCTATCCATGTACCTGTCCAGATGTTGTCTCAATGTTGTAACTGTACTCACCTCTATCATTTTCTCTGGCAGCCCTTTCCATATATGCATGACCGTCTGGGAGAAACATTTGCCCCTCAGGTCCATTTTAAATCTTTCCCCTCTTACCTTTAACCTTTGTCGTCTAGTTTTGAATGCCCTTCCCCTGTGAAAAGACCTTATTTACGCCCCTCATGGTTTTGTAAACCTCAATAAGGTGACCTCTCTGCCTCCTACGCTTCAGGGAAAAGTATCCCAGCCTATCCAGCCTCTCCTTGTAACTCAAACCCTCCAGTCTTGGTAACATCCTCGTAAATCTTTTTTGCACCCTTTCCACTTCAATAACATCCTTCCTGGAGCAGGGAGACCAGAATCGTAGGCAGCACTCTAAACATGGCCTTACCAATGGCTTGTACGGCTGTAACATGATCGCCCAACTCCTGTACTCAATGCTCTGACTGATGAAGGCAAGCGTATCAATAACCTTTTTCACCTCCCTGTCTACCTGTGAAGCCACTTTTAAGGAACTATGTATCTGTACCCCAAGGTCTCTCTATTCGACAGTACTCCCCAGGACTCTTCCATTAACTGTATAAGTCCTGCCCTGATTTATCTTACCAAAATGCAACACCTCACATTTATCTGCTGTAAATTCGATCTGCCATTTCTTGGCCCACTGGCAAACTCAAACAAAACCCCTTCGTAGTCGTAGATAACCTTCTTCACTGTCCACTATACTACCAATTTTTGTGTCATCCACAAAACTTACTAACCATGCCTCCTTAATTCTCATCCAAATCGATTATATAAGTGTCCAACAACAGTGAACCTAGCACTGATTCTTGTGGCACATTGCTGGTCACAGGCCTCAAGTCTGAACAACAACCTCTACCACCACCCTCTCTCTGCCCTACCTTCAAGCCAATTTTGTATCCAATTGGCTAGATCTCTCTGTATCCCATGTGACCTAACCTTACTAACCAGTTGACCATGCGGAACCTTGTCAAAGGCCTTGCTAAAGTCCTTGTAGACAATGTCTTCCATCCTATCTTCATCTACTGTCATGGTCACCTCTTCAAAAAACGCAATCAAGTTTGTGAGACACAGTTTCCCACACACAAAGCCGTGCTGACAATCTTTAATTGGTCCTTGTCTTTCCAAATGCATGTAGATCCTATCTCTCAGAATCCCCTCCAACCATTTACCCACCACCGATGTCAGGCTCATTGGTCTGTAGTTCCCTGGCTTCTCCTTGCAGCCTTTCTTAAATAATGGGATAACATTAGCCATCCTCCAGTCTTCTGACACCTCATCCGGCTGTTAATGATACAAATATCACTGCTAAGTACCCTACAATGTCCTGGGATACACTTGATCAGGTCCCATGGATTTAACTACCTTTATGCATTTTAAAACCTCCAGCATCTCCTCTTCTCAAATGTGGATTCTTCACAAGACATTTGGGAAGTCATAATCATAATATAATAAGGTTCCCTTAAGGAGAAAAATCAGTCAATGATTAAGATTCCAGACTGGAAAAAGGCATACTTTAGGGAACTAAAAGTTGAACTGGAGCAGTTTGATTAGAAATGGTGGATAAGAGAGTAGATGGAAAATGAGAGAGTTTCAAAAGAAAGGCTAAAGAAAGAGTACCCACAAGGACTAGGTACATAGCTTTGAGAGATAAATATGGGGTATCCAAAGCTAGAGTACCCTGGATGATGAAGGATATCGATGAGAAATTAAGGAAGAAAAAGGAAGCATATGATGCAGAGTAGAATAATAGTTACAATAGAAATGAGGAAGAAAGAAGAGAGAGGCTAAGGCTAGAGGAGTAAGGCTAAGGAAGGATGAAGAAAGGATGGCAGGCTACTGTAAAACAAGCAGTAAACTGTTCTTCAAACGTATTAACAGTAAAGAATTAGTGAAGGATAGAGTGTTGTCCATAGGAACAAGCAGAGTATTCTGCTCACTGAAACAAAGGGTATGGCAGAGATATGAAATGAGCAATTTTCTTTTGACTGTACCTAATTAGAAAATGGTGACAGTGGACGTGTTTAAAAAATGGGTGTTGAGCAACAGGGCGGTATAGTAATAGATAAAGAGGTACTAAAATCACTGGTACTACTCCAAGTAGAAGAGTCGCCTTGCGTGAATGGGCCCTAGATTGCTGAGAGAGGCAAGCGAGCAAATTGCAGGGCCATTGACAGAAATTTTCCAGGCTTCTATAAACACAGGAATAGTCCCGGGGGCTGGACGATTGCAAATGTGACCCTGTTATTTAAGAAAGGAGTAGGTAAAGGATAATCCAGGAAACAACAGACCTATCACCTTGACATCAGTAGTGGGAAATTTAATGGAGGCCCTAGTATGGGATAAGATTCGATTTGAACTGATTTATTCTTGTCATATGTGCTTTGGTAGAGTGAAACATTTTGTTTTGCCTGCAGTACAGGCAGATCATAATATACAAAGTGCATAGGGTACCAGAACAAAGCAAAGAATACAAAGTTATGGCTGCAGAGAAGGTGCACAAAGAGCGAGGTCCACATTAAATTTAAAATTTGAGAGGCTCATTCAGAAGTCTAATAACAGTGGGGAAGAAGCTGTTCTTGAACCTGTCAGTACCTGTGTTTAACCTTTTGTATCTGCTGCCTGATGGAAGAGTTTGGAAAAGATTATAACTGGGTGGAAGGGGTCTTTGATGATGTTGGCTGCCTTCCCGAGGCCGTGAGAAATATAAATGGTGTCAATGGAATGAAGATCCTTTGTGTGTTATCCTAATCTAGTTATCTTGAATCTACTCCCTACATGAATGTAGATATTTACTCTAGTTTATAATTTAATTCCAAGCAGCAGACTATTCTTCAGCTATTTTATGTCAATGAGGACCACTTTCAGCAATTTTATGCTACAAGGGCAGCCTGTTCTGTGTATTCCAGAATATCACCCTCAACATCTGGCACTGCATCTCTGTTTACCCCTTCCTTAAACTAATTTGCAGTTCTCTGTAGCGAGCTCTCTTTCTGTACTACCATAAACACCCTGACTTATCATTCCATGCTATATTTGCCAAGGAGCTGAGACTAAGAAACACATAGGCCCCGTAATACTAGATGCTACTGAACTGTTCCTTTACCTGCGATGTACTGTACTTGTGGGAGAAGTGACATTGCAACATAAGTAGACTGTACAGTATCAGACAGGAACGATTTGTTCCGTTTTGTCCTATATGTCCTGCACATGCACAGAAGCGGACATTGTGACATGCATTCCCGTTAACCCACTGTATACTGTGTATGTATGAACTAACACTGTGACCTGCATGTGCTTTGCAGACAGGAGTGAAACGTTAATATAAAGGAAGAGTTCTCCAAAGTTGTAATTGCTTTCTTGAAAATCATAACTTTAAGCGAAACAACTTTAAGTGCATCATGGTTTCCCATAGGAATCAATATTAAAGCTGGGTGTAGGTTTCTTTGGATGTACGTTGCCCAAACAAAAAGCTGAAATAATGTAGCGTACATGTGCAATGTTGAATTCCCAGCTGAAATAACTTGTAATCTAAAATGCGTGACTAAATTTAAAAGAAATATAACATCTTTTAAAGAACTACACCGACCTTTACTATACAGTACTGTTGGATTCACCAGGCTCCATCTAGTGGCAGAGGTTTCAGATCTCCAGCATTGACAGTTCTTTTCTGAAATTTCTGAAGAAGGGCCCTGACCCAAAACATTGGCTTTCCTGCTCCTCTAATGCTGCCTAGCCTGCTGTGTTCCTCCAGCTACACACTGTATTATCTCTGATTCCAGCATCTGCAGTTCTTTGTTTTACTTTAGCTCCAGAAGTTTTTTTTTCTGGTGCAGAGAGCACTGGAGCTGCTGGAACTCCTTACACTGACTGACTTCTGCCACAGGGCACAGCCCAGCGTATTGTTGTGAACTGAGGGGGTGGAGCCATCAGCTGAGCTGGGGAACTCCAGTGCCTCAGGAACGTGGGGAGCAAATGGGTTTGGAGGCAAAGCTGGGGTGTAAGACTTTATGGAGATTTGGAAGCACAGCAAGGCCTTGGGAGAGCTGAACCTCAAGGCTGGAGGGGGTCAAGAGCAGCAGGTGGGAGCAAAGAGGGCATCACGCTAGAGCGGATATTTTTCTTGGAACCCTACAGTGTGGAAACAGGCCCTTCAGCCCAACAAGTCCACATTGACCCTCAGAGCGTCCCACCCAGACCCATCCCCCAATAACCCACCTAATCTATACATCCCTGAACACTACGGGCAATTTAGCATGGCCGATCCACCTAGCCTGCAGATCTTTGGACTGTGAGAGGAAACCAGAGCTCCTTGAGGAAACAAATGCAGACATGGGGAGAATGTGTAAACTCCGCACAGACAGTTGCCCAAGGGTGGAATTGAGCCTGGGCCTCTGGTGCTGTGAGGCTGCAGTGCTAACCACTGAGCCACTGTGCCACCCCAAATATTCTGGGAGTGAGAATACAGTCCGTAGAAGTGGGGAGAGTAAACCAGTGGAACAGCACCTTCAAAGAGCCTGCACAGGCCCTGTAATGGACTGATTGTTTTATTTTTGTGTTATCCCATTCTGTGTTAGCAACAAGGGTGTGTAACAGTTACTAATGATAGAGATCCACCAGAGGTTAAAGCTTGGCATGACAGGCAATGAGAGTTAAACACGCAGTTGAGAATTTTAAGTTGTGAATGTTAATGATGAGAAGCCAATATAGGTTAGTGTGTTTAAAGATGAACAGAACTTGGTGTGGGAGAGAATGCAAGCTTCATTCAAACTTAAGTTGAGTAGGATATGGGGGGGCTTGCCAGGAGAGCAATTGATTAACTGATTCTGTTTGAGGCAAAAACAAGTATGAGGATTTTAGTGGCAAATGGGCTGAGGCAGGGGTGGGACAGGCAATACAGAGGAATTGCAAGTAGGTGATGCTTGTGCGAGGGAGAATATGAAATCTGGAGCTGAACTCAGATTGAATTTGGGGGAACAGTAATGTAGAAGCTGAGAGATTGCCGAGCAAGGAATTGAAATTGACCAAGGGTACTGTGATTGGGATGAGGGCAGCGAAGTTTTGATCTTTGGAATGATTTACTGGAGGAAGTTGCACCTTAACCAAGATGCAGTATTGGACAAGTAGTTTAACAATGTAAAGGAAGTGAAGGAATTGAGACAATTAACGAAAGGAAGAAATATTTGCATTTAATTTACAGCTGAATGACATCAGGACACCACAAATCACTTTACAGTTGATGAAGTATTTTTGAAATGTAATTGCCAATTTGCACACAGCAAGCTTCCACAAACAGCAGTGTCATAATGTCCAGATCATTTATTTTAGTGGTGAAATCAACTCTTTTTCAAATAGTTTTAAGGGATTTTTATATCCAGATGAGGGACACACAGAGCCTTGGTCTAACATCTCATCCAAAAACCAATACCCCCCACAGAGATAGAGGGAAGATGCACATAAGCAGAGAAGCATTTTTCTGCTTTGCAGTGCAGGCTGATGGACAGAACACCACATGTAAGACTGCAGTAGTTTTGGGAAAAGGCTTCTTAACTGGGTTTTCAATGCCTCTGACATCAGTGAGATCAGGCTACATTTTTTTGTAACCAGCTAAATGTCCCATGCTTCTGCAAATTCGAAAATGATCTATTATACAAAGCCACACAGATTAATCTTCACCACATTTCATTTCTACTTTTCTACTTGTTTTAATGGCAGTTTTTTTTATTTTAATCCATATTAATAATCAGAAATCTTTCAAAAAATATCTATAGTAATCCTCTGTTTATGAAAAATAGCAAAACACTTAGAATCGCTATCCTGGTATTGTGCTCATTGGGCCTTTGAGGAAGAAAAAGACCTTTACCCTAGCTACTTGATATTTGCAGCATTGACACATAAATGTTGCTGTAAATACTGAAATGTATGAACTGGGACATTGAAAGCAGAGTAGACTGTCATTCTTTCTATTGGAGCTGGATTCAAATCTGAGCTTCTGAGATTCCAATTCCCGATATTGGATGATCAGAAATTTCTTCTATTTAAATATTGGGAAGTTTGAAGCCATTGTTTACAGTCTCCATTCCACATTCCTTTCCCTGGATGGCAGCTCACCCCTCTCAGACAACTGCCTGAGACTACACCAACCTTGGGATCATTTTTGATCCCAAAATAAGCTTTCATCACATATACGTGCCCATAAATTTAACCCATCTTTGCTGATGCCTCAGACTGTCTGATGCTGAAGCCCTCATTAATACTTATGTTATCTGTTACCTTACACTGCATTTCTCTCTGGTCTGCCCATATTCTAATCCTGTAACCTCAAGATCATTCAAGTCTCTGCTGACCTTGCCAATATTTTAACCAAGTGCTAGTTTCCTTCCATTCTTATGGTCACTCACCTTGGTTGGTTCCCTTTAACCAAAATCTTAGCTCTAAAATTCTCACCCTTATTTTCCATCGGCACATTTCCTTACCTCCGTGACCTTCTCCAGTCCCACAAACTTCAAGGATGCAATGAATTCTGGCCTCATGAGTGTCGTCAATTTTAATTGCTCCACAACTAGTGAGCCTGTCTTCAGTTCCCTGGGCTCTAAGTGCTGGGGGTTCCTTCTCGCACCTCTTAACCACTCTACCTTGTTTTCTTCCTTTAACGTACTCCCTAAAACCTTCAGCTATGGACAAGTGGTTGATGATCCAAGCTTTACAAACATTCGAACAAGGAACAAGAATGGGCCATTCAGCCCTCAAGCCCTCTGTGTCATTCGATAAGATCGTGGCTGACATGATTTTCACCTGAACTCTACATTTCCTGAATATGCCTGATAACCTTTTATCTGCTTGGTAATCAAGAATCTATCGACCCAGGCCTTAAAGGTATTTATAAATTCTACATCCAATGCCTTTTGACAAAGTGAATTCTAAAGATTTGCAAACGTGTGAGATCAACTTTTCTTCCTCACCTTTGTCTTAAATGGATGATCCCTTACTTTTAAAGTATGATCCCTAGCTCAAGATTCTCCCCTAAGAAGCATACCCACCTGGTCAAGACCCCTCAGGATCTTATTTATGTCAATTAGGTCACACCTGACTTTTCTATTCTCCAGAGGATACAGGCCTAGGCGGTCTAGCCTTTCCTTATAAGGCAATCTACTCATTCCAGCTTTGTGTCCAGTAACCCTTCTCTGAACTGGTTCCAATGCACTAACATCCTTCTATAAAAATTGTGACCAGTACTATACGCAGAGCTCCAGATGTGGTCTCATTAATGCCCTGTGTAACTAAAGCATAATCTTGCACTCTTACATTCAATTCCTCTCACAGTAAAATGTAACATTCTGTTAGCTTTCCTGATTACGAGCTAATCTCCTGCAATTCATGCATTAGGACCCCCAGTTCTCACTGTATCTCAGAGTTCTGCAACTCCCACCTTTTTGATAACATGCTTCTTTTTCATTCTTTTGCTAAACTGGATATTTTTCCCACTTTTAACTCAACTTGCCAGATTTTTGCTGACTCAACTTTTTTTAGCCATTCATGGCTCTCTGACATTGCTGGTTGACCAGCATTTATTGTCTGTCCCTAATTGCCCTTGACAAGGTGGTGCTGAGCTGCCTTCTTTAGCCACTGTGGTTCACATGCTGTAGTTGACCCGCAATACCATCAGGGAGGGAATTCCAAGATTTTGACTAGTGACAGTGATGGTGGTGAATGACTTTTAGAGGGAAACTTGCGGGTAGTGGTGTTCCCGTGTGTCTATTGCCCTTGTCCATTCAGTTGGTAGTGGTCATGGGTTTGGAAGGTGCTGTTTGAAGAGTTTTGGTGAATTTCTGCAGTGCATCTTGTGGATCATGCAGACGGCTGCTGCTGAGCATCAGTGGTGGAGCGAGTGGATATTTCTGGTGTGGTACTAATCAAGCAGGCTGCTTTTTCCTAGATGGTGTCAAGCTTCTTGAATATTGTTGAAGCTGCACCCATCCAGGTAAGTGGGGATTATCCTATCACACCCCTGACTTACGACTTGTAGATGGTGGACAGGCTTTGGGAATCAGAAGGTGAATTACTCACCATTTTCCCCAGCCTCTGACCTGTTCTTATAGCCACTGTGTTTATGTGGTAAGTCCAGTTGAGTTTCTAGTCAATGGTAACCTCCAGGAAGTTTACAGTGGGCCATTCAGTGATATTAACACAATTGAATGCTAAGGGGTGGAGGTTAGATCATCTTTTATTGGAGATAATCATTGCCTAGGATTTGTGTGGCATAAATGTTATTTACCACTTGTCAGCCCAAGCCTGGATATTATCCAAATCTTGTTGTATTTGAACATGGACTCCTTCAGTATCTGAGAAGTTGGTGGTGAACATTGCTCAATCATTTGCAAACATCCCCACTTCTGACCTTATGGTGGAAGGAGGGTCATTGATGAAGTAACTGAAGACAGTTGGGCCTCGGACACTACCCTGAGGAACTCCCGCAAATATGTCTTGGATCTGAGGTAACTGGCTTTCAACAAACACAAGTATCTTCCTATGTGCCGGGCATGGCTACAACCAGCAGACAATTTGCCCCTGATACCCACTGATTACAGTTTTGTTCGGACTCCTTGATCCCATGCTTGGTTGAATGCGACCTTGGTGTCAATGTCTGTTATTCCCATCTCACCTCAGGAATTCAGCTTTTTAGTCCAAGTTTGAACTAAGCCTGATCAGGAGCTGAGTGGCCCTGGCGGAACCCAAACTGGACATCACTGGGCAGGTTAGTGCTGAGCAGGTGCTGCTTGCTAGTGCTGTTGATGACACCTTCCATCGCTCTACTGATGATCAAGAGTAGACTGATAGGGCGGTAATTGGCCAGGTTGGATTTGTCCTGCTTTTTATGGACATACCTGGGCAATTTTCCACATTGCCGTAGCCTATATGCCCTTGTAAGCTCCTCCTTTTAAAAAAACTTAATAATTCACAGGATTTGGGCATTGCTGGCTAGACTAGCATTTATTGCACATCTTTAATTGCTGAGAGGACAGTTAAGAGTCAACAACTTTGCTGTGGATCTGGAGTCACGTGTAGGCCAGACCAGTTAAGGATAACAGTTTCCTCCCCTCAAGGACATTGGTTAATCAAATAGTTTTTTGTTACAATCAACAACATTTTTATTGTCATCGTTAGGCACCTTATTCTAGGTTTTTATTGACAATACATCTTCTGGTTCCCCATTATCTACAACACAAGCTGATTCCTCAAAAACACTTTGATAACTTAATTCAATGATTTCCCCTTGACAAAACCCTCTGAAGCCCTTGAACTTATCCAAGTGTCCTGTTATAATGTCTGCGTTAATAACTTCTAACATTTCTCAAGACAGAAGTTATTAAGCTAACTGGCCTGTAGTTTCTACTAACTCCTGGCTAATTCTTTTAAGTTCCAACAGTTGCCTCACTTTACTCTACTTCTCTGGTAACTGTAATTTTCTTGAGTTCTTCCCTCCCTTTCAATTCCTTTTTAGCAGTTATCACAAGCTACCTGTTAAATTCATCTGTCATCTCTTTACCCTCTGTTACTAATTTCCCAGCCTCATTTCCTATAGGACCAACACTTATTTAAAAAAGAGTTAACAAAGTGTCTGAAGAAATGTGGTTTGGTGTTCTGTTTCGCTTAATGAAGCTCCTGTGAAGTATCTTGGGATCTATTGTTACACTGAAGACTCTATATTAATATAAGTAGTTGCTGTTATTGATTAAGGTACCAGTTCTCCTCCACATTGAATTCCTGCTCTCCCTATAGGCTTAGGGTCAGTGTTCACTATAGATTGAGCTATTTTTGTCCCCATTGATGAGGTTTGTTCTACTAGACTAAGATTCTGCTTTCTTTAGATATTTGAAGTTTACGTGCCTCTATGCATTGTGATTCCAGTTCCCCAATCAGTTGAGATTCTGTGTGACTTTACTTTGGGGTTTCATCTTCCATATCAGTTCTGGGAACAGTTCCTCTGTGGACTGAGCTTCTGGTTCTCTTTCAGATTGAAAATACAATTCCTCAATAATTTAAAGTTCCTGGGTAAAAGAAAGGAACGTGAACAATGAAATCAGGTTTCCTGCTCCTATTCCCTGCCATTCACAAGTGTACACTATATGCAATAACAGTATTTGCCTATTTTCTGAGTCTCCCACAGGGATATAGCTCACTACCATCCATTGTCTTGAATCTGTTTAGGTGTTGCTTTTGTGTTAATTGCAATTACCTATACCTAGTGGTAAGGCACTTACCAAATCACCAATGTACTTAGCATGGTAAGAGGAGAAAATGGACAGAAGTCAAGTTTAAAAAGAAAGCCCTCTGTCTAATGAGTTCACAAATTTGTGAGCTGTCTCCTTTGTTGAATGCACATTGCTGGAGAATGGAGAATAGTGAGAAATTCTTCAAGACTGTGCCTCTGACATACATCAGTGTGAAATGTGACAGGATATTTGATGGTTCATGGCATCACAACAGGGCTGGATCCTGTCTTCAACTGCCATGCACACATTTCCAAAGAACTTACCAGGTAACATGTCAGTACAAAGGTGTTGGTCCTTGCATCCTTCTTTGTGTGAAGTAGTGAAATTAATTGAGATTTCAGGGCTAGAAGCTAGAGAATGGATTAGTACAGCAATGGGTAGCTCATCCACTGAGATGTCATTAGGCAACAATTTACTTACTAATCAATAACTTTGTTCCTTTTCCTATCATAGAGAAATGTCAAAGGCACAGTAGGATATTAAATTGACAACTTGCTGGACTTCAGGCCAAGAAGATAAATTGAACTAGTTTTAGCCCTTTAGATCTTGGTGATAAATTACTGTGTCAATTTTATGTACGTAAGAGTCTCCATCTAATTCAAAACTATGTACACTCTGTAATTCAACCCCTGACCAAACATTACCTGATATATCTTCCACAAGTCATGTGGGAAAGGCCCTGTCACTGGGTTTTGTCAAATCTAGGAAGGCAGCTCAGTAATGAGTTGCTGCGGGCTAGGTATAAACTGCACTAAAGGCTGAGGTGAATTCAGTTAGGATACTCCACGGGCACCAGGCTTCATAATTCACACAGGATCTTGGAATGAAGCAGTGCAGATTTGATTTTGATTTTCTATTCAACCTAGTGCAATGTTACCATAATACAGAATTCAGCAGGATAAAAATATAAGTTTAAAATCTAACAGTTCAAGGACCAAACAAGCAGAATCAAACAGGAAAGAGTCCAATTCAAACTAATATGTACTACTTGTGACACATCTTAGCTGCAGCGCATGTTCCTAAAGTAACCTTGCATTGATCTCAGCAGTCTATTACACACTCCAGCTGAGTTTCTTTTCGATTGACTTCAGTCAGGTCGTGTGGAGAACTAGCTGTCCATTTGCTATCAACAGTTTTGTAATATTATTTAATGGCTGTTTCAACTCCACTCATCCAGCTCTTACTGCCTGATGGAATGGAGAACCAGCAGAGGGACCAAGGAAAGGGAGGCAGTGAGCAAGCTACAAGGAAGCATATGATTAACATGGTTGTGGCATTTGTGACACTCAGAACAGTTGTATGAAGCTTAATTTTTAAACAAATGTAATTCAAGAGGATGAAGAATCAGGGCTACTTTCATCCACAAGCCTTGTACTATCACAATTGTTTTATTTATTCTGTTTGATGCAAAATGTACCCCCAGAAAAACAAAGAAAAAAATTGTTTATTACTAAGGTGATTAACCTCAAGAACAGGTGGGATTAGATACATTGTGTTTGGTACACATTAAAATAGGCCCTCAGCCTCTATTTAATGCCTTAGTGCGTGACTACCAACATTCAGAGGTACCAAATCACCTGTCCATATTTAAACTACAAAACTCATGCATCAAAACACATCTTCAAGCTGCCATTTACTGTCAAGGACACAATGGTTTAAGTAATTGTGACTCTGAGAGGAAGCGAAAGGAAAACATACAGATGGCCCTTGACTGACTAGTGGGTACAGTCGCATAGCAACCAGTCACTGAATACCAGACTGAATGAGGAAAAAAAACACACTGTGCGTCAAAAGGATTGTTCTCCAAAGAATAGAATACTTCACCAAACAATTATCTTCACGCTTCAGGGCTATGGTTTAACTGATTTATGTGGCTGTTGTTCTCCAAAAAAATTGAAACTTAACACATACCTTCTGAAGACAGAAGGATTGCTAACATAGATTTTTAAGAAGAATTTTGTTAATTTTTACTTCTGTGTGAAGGTTTTAGTTTATACACCATAGTGCAGAACAACTCTGTAGTTTCTCCATGTAGGACTGGAGCTTCTCAAATATTAAGAAGTGCTTTGAGGCAACTCTTGGCTGCACAGCATTACCCATGAAGTTGGATTGATTGAACCAGTGGCCCTGTAGCAGCGCACCATGTCTATGATATCTAGTGGGTACATCAATTAGGGAACACTTCCTGCTTTTTGAGTACAAAGTACTTGCAGAGTTACAGCACTCTGTTTATTTGTGCAGCAATACCAAGGTAAACACTTCCCGTACATGCTCGTTTGCAATGTCATTGTCTGTAGCAACGTGAAACCAAACAAGTTGCCTTGACACAACCTAACAATGAAATTCAAGTTTTTCAATTTTTTTTAAGTTCTGCGCAGTCCTTAATCAATCCTTGGAGTTGGTCCACTGACCATTTAACAAGTGTTCTATCTCTAAGACATGCTTCTGACAATTCAGTAAATGAGGATAAGTGAAGAGTTTATTGTAATACTTAGTTTAAGGACACTTTTTGGGTAATAAAAATCCAACAAAGTATTTTGACAAAAAACGTTCAGGAAAAAGATTACGTAATATGAGACTTGAACTTATGACTACGGAATTAAGAGTCCCACTATCTGCCATTACACCTGTTAAGGCTGTTTAATCCCTGCCGAAAGCCTTCAGAGACTGGCTATAGTTTAAGGAGGCAGATTTCTCACAGAGTCTGAGATTGTTATCCCAGTGATGACTGGCTCTTGGAGTGAAGTATTGCTGACAAATTGTGTTTCTATGTGCTACAGTAGTAGATTCCCTATTGTAATGGGAAATCCAAGAAGTTTATCATTGTTATCAGCAGTCATTAGTCAAGTCAAGAGAGATAGCCTTCAGTCATGGGATCCCAGCACAGTTAGTCAAAAGTAACCTCCAATATTAGCCCAGTGGCCAACCGTTCAGTCAGGATAGTCATCATCAGGATCCCCTCCACAGGAAATGATGAGACTAATGTCATACAGTCCACCACTTGTCTTGACTCACCATAACATGATGACATTCTGATTGGTTAATTCTTGAGAACCATACTCCCAAGGTATCACCTCACCAGGTCTTATTTGATCACAGAAGAGAAATGGGATGAAAGTCACACATGATATACATGCAGATGGGGTAATATTACCATCATTATACATCGGAGAGGGTCAGAGTCCTACATGTCCATGAACAGACAATGATTCCAACAGGAATATTGAAGGTGTGCATAAAATCATGCTTATATGAGATGACAACCTAAAATGATTTACTCTTCAAAGGATTCGACCCCATCACAGGGAACTCTCAGTTGGACGTGCACAAGATGGCAAACATGTATTGCCTCTGTGCACACTATGCAGATGAAGAGCAAATAATCCAGACACTGACAACTGAGGACAATTCTCCCAATTGTTAAGAAAGGATGGACAGTTTGAGAATCGAGCTGATTGACTCACAACTGGTGATCTGTACAAAAAGACAATATCTCAAACAGTGGTGTTCCAAATGTTCTTGTTACACTTCAGTGCTTTGTATAAGTAATGCTTTAGTTCTCAAATTTCTTATATTCTATTGGATTGCTGGTCAATATAAATAATAATATACTTTATGGGAGTATTACTGAAAGGAAGGGGAATACTGTAATATTTTTGTTGGTGTGAAGAATGCAGTCTTTTAAGTACAGGTTGATGCTAGCTACACGACTGGAAGTGATGTTGTATAACGTTAGTGATCTTGCAGTGTGTGTAAGTTGAAGCACAAATCTCCATTAAAGTTCTATGAAAGTTCTTACAGATCTACTCCAAAACCTTAGTTCTAAGCTTACAGTCTTTGCCTTCAGCTTCATTTGAGTTCATGTGGAAAAAGTAAAAGCTACAGGTTGCTCCATGGTTTAATGAGGAGTACTGAGAAAAACAGACCAGGAAAGATGGGGAAGAGAGAAGGGAGAAAACAGGAAGATAGGTGGACAGGCAGGTAGTACTGAGGAGGTGGGGAGGCTGCAGAAAGATTTAGACAGCTTAGGAGAGTGGCCCAGGAAATGGCTGATGAAATTCAACGTGAGCAAATGCGAGGTTTTGCGCTTTGGAAAAAAGAATACAGGCATGGACTATTTTCTAAACGGTGAGAAAATTCGTAAAGCAGAAGTACAAAGGGATCTGGGAGTGTTGGTCCAGGATTCTCTAAAAGTTAACTTGCAGGTAGAGTCCGTGATTAAGAAAGCAAATGTAATGTTGTCGTTTATCTCAAGAGGGTTGGAATATAAAAGCAGTGATGTGCTTCTGAGATTTTAGAAATCTCTAGTTAGGCCCCATTTAGAATACTGTGTCCAATTTTGGACCCCACACCTCAGGAAGGACATACTAGCCCTGGAGCGTGTCCAGCGGAGATTCACACGGATGATCCCTGGAATGGTAGGTTTAACGTATGATGAACAGCTAAGGATCCTGGGATTGTATTCATTAGAGTTTAGAAGGTTGAGGGGAGATCTAATAGAAACTTACAAGATATTGTATGGCTTAGAAAGGGGGTCGCTGGGAAGTTGTTTCCATTAGGCGGGGAGACTAGGACCCGTGGGCACAGCCTTAGAATTAGAGGGGGTAAATTTAAAACTGAAATGAGGAGACATTTCTTCAGACAGAGAGTGGTGGGCCTGTGGAATTCATTGCCACGGAGTGTAGTGGAGGCCGGGACGTTAAATGCCTTCAAGGCAGAGATCGATAAATTCCTGATCTCAGAAGGAATCAAGGGCTACGGGGAGAGTGCAGGGAAGTGGAGACGAAATGCCCATCAGCCATGATTTAAATGGCGGAGTGGACTCATTGGGCCGAATGGCCTTACTTCCACTCCTATGTCTTATGAGCTTATGGTCTTATGGAAATTGAAGGTAAGATGGAAAGAGGGAAAGAGGGATAGGACTCATAAAGGGAGGGTAAAATACTTCTTGCAGCTTGTAAATAACCGCGGTTTCAACAACAGATGGGGATTATAAGATTTAGCAGAAACTCACTTTGAATTGATTTGCTTGCTGAGCCTCAGTAGTACACAGATCAAAAATTTCAGAGTTTAGATCAGATATTGAAAGCCAAAATAGCCCTCTTCCCTGCATGGCCCTCCTCTGCTGCAAATAATTCTTTTAGTTCTATTTTACGAACCCAGTGACCCAAAGTAGCCCTTTCAGCTGAATTAGACTCTTCGTTTTTCTAAAGTCTTGAAGGTAGTATTACAGATGTGTTGTTGGGTCAGTGGCTGGCCTTGAAGCACACAGTTCTGTCCAGTATGAGAGGATAACACTGAACCATAGGGCAGCTTCTCCTTGTCTCCTGATTGAGCTGACTGCTTTTTAACCATCCACAGACACATCCTCTCCAGTATTCATTCTGTGGATGTGAAGTTAGGCCCCATCGAATTGCTGGTGGCAACAGAGGATCTGTGTGTTGGATCAGCTTCGTCCTGTGTAATCATGAAGCTATTGCAGCTGATTGCATATTACCTTCAGAAACTTTAACTGTGTATCTCAAAAGAGTGTCCATTTACTACATCCACTGAACTGCCTATTGCAAACTGGAGAGGCATCAGGTGAAGCTATATGCCCATATTGTAGCTGCCAGCCCCTTACAAACCTGCTCTTCTGGTTGGTCGCAGGAGTTTGGATTTTTCAAAGGCATATAGATCAGCCTCGTAGACATTGGAATCTGTACTTGCAATGTAAGCATTCCAATAGGAATTTTAATGCCAAAATTCAATACAAGTTAATTTGTCTCCATGCCACCAAGAGAGCTTGGGAGCTAAGTGGGGACAGAGTGCTGCAAGGCAGGGCAAAGGAAGGAAGTGGGCAACTGTGAGCATCTAGCTACGCTCAAGGTGAGTGAGAGCTAACAGAGCAAATTCACAGCCCCACAATGGAATCTCATCCAGTCTGTAAGCTTGCAGCCTGTCTCTGTGCACAGGGTCCTTGGTGCAGCGTTTTGTTGCTAGTTGCTGCAGATTTAAAGTGCAGAAGCATCCCATAAGTGCTTTCAGGAGTTGCCTTGAGGATCATGGAAGGCTGCCTGGTGTAGGATTCCATTGTCTGCAGATAAGGGGTACATGTAGTTGGTGCCCTGGAGTTATGCCCTGAGACATCGAGACAGGGTGGCATGGTGGTACAGTGGTTAGCACTGCTGCCTCACAGCGCTAGGGATTCAGATTCAATTCCAGCCTTAGGCGACTGTTTGAGTGGAGTTTGCACATTCTCCCCGTGTCTGCGTGGGTTTCCTCCAGGTGCTCCGGTTTCCTCCCACAGTCCGAAGATGTGCAGGTTAGGTGGATTGGTCATGCTAAATTACCCACAGTGTCCAGGGATACGCCGGCTAGGTGGACTATCCATGGGGAATGCTGGGTGATAAGGTAGAGGGATGAGTCTGAGTAGGATGCTCTTCAGTTGGTTTGCATGGACTCGATGGGCCAAATGGTGCCACACCGTAGGGATTTTATGTTTGTTGCTGGGTGTATACAAGATTCTGACCCAGAGGAGCACGTGATGAGCTATCAGGTACCCATTCCTACTTTCATGTCATGTTGGCACCTTCTTTGAGATGTTGGCCTGCATGCTTGTGGAAATTCTTAAACACGCCAGAGTGATCCAGGTAAAAACTTTGGATGTTCCAGTCCAATCAAATGGGATACATCTGCTTTAACAGTAGCGATCTTCTATTCGGGTCATGTCATCGACGGTGACTATTTTATGTTTGTCACACGCCAGTAGCCCTGCTACCGCTGATCCTGATACATCTACTGTTTAGATTATTTGTAGACCAGGTTGACTTTTTTACCTGCATTCTGGGACCAGGAAATCTACTGTCAAGCCATCACATACTGTAAGTGTCATGTTTGTTGCTGGATGATTTCCATGCTTTATTTTACATAAGAATGGGAATGTGAATATGAATAAGAAAAGGTAGGATGATGGCATTTGACCTTGTGTCTTCACTGTCTATTAGGGGAGTGATGTCATTGTAATATTGTCCCTGGACTAGTAATTCAGAACCCTGGCTTTGTGGGGAGATGGGTTTGAATCCCAAGATGCAGATAGGGAAATTTGAGTTAGTAAAGATTTGGAATAAAACAAGCTGGTCTAATAGTCAGCATTGTCAATTATCATGAAAAAGTTGGAATAAAGATGCTCTTGCTCTTGAGGGAGTGCAGTGTAGGTTTACCTGGCTGATTCCAGGGATAGCGGGATTGACGTATGATGAGAGATTGACTAGAGTAGGATTGTTTTCGCTGGAGTTCAGACAAATGAGAGAGGGATCTCCTAGAGACTGATAAAATTCTAACAGGATGTGACAGGGAAGATGGTGGCTGTGTCCGGAACCAAGGGCCACTGTCTGAGGATTCAGGATAGACCATTTAGGATGGAGCTGAGGAGACATTTCTTCACCCAGAGAGGGGTGAGCCTGTAGAATTCATTATCACAGGAAGCAGTTGATGCCAAAACATTGAATGTACTTCAAGAGGCAGCTAGATAAAGGACTTGGGACAAATGGGGTCAAAGGTTATGGGGAGAAAGCAGGGTTAGGTTCTTGAATTGGATGATCAGCCATGATCGTGATGAATGGCAGAGCAGGCTCGAAAGGCTGAATGGCCTCCAGCTCCTATCTTCTATGTTTCTATGTTCTAGAAAGGGGGAGTGTTGACTTACAAAACAAAAGATAGAACAATATTATAGGACAGCCATTCAGATAATGATCCATAGAAGCAGACAGAGTGTAAAAAATACCCAGTAGATATGGTAAAATGAAAAATTAATAGCTCTTTACTTGAATACACATAATATTTGGAACAAAATAAATGGATTAAAGGCACAAATAAAAGTTAATTTTGTAGTTGTTACAGAGACATGGCTATAAAAAGATCAAAGCTGGGAACTAGGCATTCCTGGATCTGTGACTTATTGAATGGGCATACAGGAAGAAAGGAGATGGAATAAGCATAATAGCAAGAAATGTTTTTAGATTGGGAGGTACAGTTCCTTATGGGTTAAGATAAAAAAACACCAATGGGACGAAAATACTGGTGAGAGTAGTACGTAAGCCCCCTAATAATAGCTATATTGTAGAACAGAAAACAAATCTGGAAACAATGAGTGAATGTAAAAAAAGCAGGCCATTAATTATGAGTGACTTAAATCTTCATGTATATTGGGAAAATCAAATTGGCAGAGGTAGTAATGAGGAGGAATTCAAAGAGAGTATTTGGAATAGTTTCCTAGAGCTATATGTTGTAGATCCAATAAGGGATGAGGCTATTTTGGATCTGGAAACTTGTAACAAGGCAGGTTTAATAAATGATTCTAAATGAACAGATCTCCTAGGAAACAGTGATGATGAAACGGTAGAATTGAGCACTCCATTTGAAAATGAGCTGAGTTTCTGACATTGCCCATGGCTTTGTTAAGAGCTGTGTTCAGCATTAGCTAAACCATCAGTAAGGAATTTGTGCAGACCTTCATTTCCTATGGCCATCCTGATGTTTATAGCCTGCTTTCCACATCCGTCACTTGGAGGCCAAAGAGGTATACTTCAGTACTCTGTAAATAGCTCAAATTGGCCTGAGACATCAGATTCTTTCCAGTCTTACTTGAGAAACCTGGCTGCTTTTACCCAGGCGTTCTACTCTTTTCTCCTGTTGTGGAGCAAACTTTGCGTTAAAAGTTCCAACTGGTGTTGGTCCCTGTACAACTGAGTCAAAGCCACATCCTGAACTATGTTGTCACAATGTAGGCTAGAAGCCTATAGGCTGGAGGGGCTCTGGAAGAAATGAATCCATGTCAAAATATAATGCTGTACTCGTACCTCTGACTGAAATTAATGAATTTTTGTCTCGCTGGTTCACGGTAAAGTTGGGAGTTCACCCAAATCACCTTCAATCTCTATGCCCAACTGTTGCTGTTCCAATTTTAAAGCTTCAATTTGTCCCAATGCTTCAGGTAGAGCTTCAGACTTCAGTTTGCAGCTGCTGATTAATGCTGTTGAATCACTATTGCGGCCACCACGGTGTATTATCTCTTTCTAGATGAATACGAACAAAACCAAAGGGCAGGTAGAGAGAGGGTGAAAACATAACTTTATGGAAATTTGTTGTTGCTTCAGCTTACAGGTGGTAACTGTGCAAGGGAACTGAATAATATGATATGGCATCCCTTTCAGTGAGGACACATGTATTAGAATCTGCGTGTGTTTTAAAAGTTTATGTTTACCATGCCAACAAATACAATATCATAACAATACTCATCTTCAGCTTCCATTTCTTTGTAGTGTCCCATTAAACTCTCTCAGAATAAGCTCAGCAGCGGCTAAATATGGAATAAAGCTGTCCTGTGTTTTGGATGAGGTAAGCATGATATGGATGTGCTGATTACTGTCTCTCCTGATCTAAATATAACCATCATACGGTACAGAGGTTACAGAGAAGGGATAAGAAGGAAGACTTTCCACAGAAGGTCCCACCGACCAAAGATTTTTCAGGAATACCCCCTCATCAGACCTCACCCAGGAGCATGATCAGAGGCAAATCAAGTTCAACAAAGAGTTTAAGAAGGACTTGAAGCTTTAAATCAGCATGAGAATGGCAGCGCTGGAAGCTGTCAGTGGCAGCTCTGGATCTGACCATGTGAGAACATCAGGAATAGAATGAGAGTGACAAGAAACACCATGGAACAGGCAGTCAGCCTGCTTATGGTATGATTCAACTGCCTTAACCACACGGAGGCAGTCTCACACCAAATGCCTTACCCACATGGAGTAGTCTCACACCAAATGCCTTACCCACATGGAGCAGTCTCACACCAAATGCCTTACCCACATGGAGCAGTCTCACACCAAATGCCTTACCCACATGGAGGCAGTCTCACACCAAATGCCTTACCCACATGGAGCAGTCTCACACCAAATGCCTTACCCACATGGAGCAGTCTCACTCCAAATGCCACAGCAGTTTTCGAATCTTGCTCTGGTCTGCTGTATGCATCAGTCCAGAGAGCACCTTGAAAGAAACAGGGGGAGGAGAAGGAGGCAGGAAGGATGCATCTTGGATCCTTTACTGTAGCTGAGCTATCAGAGAGTACATTGTCAGGCACTACTTTCAATGTATCTTTTCCCCTTGCCTGCCATGGGATCCATCTTTCCTCTCAATCATACCCGTCTAACAGCAAAGATTGCCCACAAAAAGCAGTTTTGGTAACATCTTTGTTTAACAATACACCCTATTAAACATAAATTAAACAGTTTATTCCTACGTAATTCTCTAGTGTTTGTCTTGTCATTTACCTGCACTGTGCTCCAATGCAGTTCTACCCTGATGGTACCAGTCTGACTGGTGGGAGGTTGCTGACTTTGACTGAGGGATACAGTGGGTAATCTAGAAGGACACCCATCTCTATCCCTCAGCCTTGAGAGCTTGGCATGGGACTGCACCATTTCAGCATTGGCGGCAGCTGTCTGGTCTGGCTGGCTGACAAGTTACTACAACAACACTGGCAGAATGACAGTGGTGAAAGCATAAGTGCTGTCATCCTGGGAGGCAACAGCAGGTTGGTGCTGCATGGAGTCACTGCCACTAACATGAGGCAGATTGATGTGAAATTGCTGCACTGCCAAAAGGCACTGAAATCTACAGCCAAGATGTTAGCGTCTGAAAAGCTGCAAACATGAAGCTCATGATCTCTGGGTGAACTTTCACTGCGGCTCAAAGTTGTTGGATAGTTTCCATCTGCACTGTGGTGGAAATTGAGGCAGCAACCTCTGGATCTTCTATTTTGGCTGGCTCTAAGCTACATTTGGCTGAGAGCCCCAGAACACAGAAATTTATTAGACTGCTGACACAGCTTCATGCCAGGGAAAATACGTTTGATTGACAACTCTTGCCTCTCTGATCTATATTGTCCATTTTAGATTGCATGAAAGTGAAGTTTCCGGTGCTTACAGTTTTTGCTATTGATGCTTTCAAGGACTGGATGATTGAAACTTTCATTAGGCTGAATTGGAAATAATTTTTATGAATGTATTATTGTTTTATTTTTGAAGAATTTTTTTTAATGCCTCCTGTTTGCATTATAGTGTTCATTGGTATTATGTAGAATGTATAGTGGTTGAATAGATGTCAGTAGCTTGGCACTGGGGATTTAAAAGACCATGGAAGGTGGTTAGAGGGGCACAGCTTATGTCAGGGACATATGTAAGTGCTTTTGAACCAATGTATCAGAAGTTTCACTTATGAGGACTCTGGTTCATTACACCATTGAGACGCCTTGAATCACAATTTTTTTAAAGGTTGGCAGAGGAGAGGATATGCCTATGCCCACAAAGGAGGGGACCAGTTTGCATGCGAAAGGTTCAGGTTTGTGATCTGAACCAGCCTGCATTCTTCAAAAGCACAGCTGGAACTCAGAAAGGGATGGTAATTCCTTTTCATTCTCTGATGATCTTATTTGTTTTTATATTTCCCCTCTGAAATAATAACATTTAACCTGATTCTCACTTGTGTTATCAACCTGATATCTGTCATACTACATGCGCTACATGATATCTGCAACTCTATCAACCCTCAAGAAGCTTGACACTATCCTGGATAATACAAATGACTTGATCAGTACCCAATCCACTACCTTAAACATTCATTATACGTACCACGGTGCACAGTGACAACAGTGTGTTCCATTTACAAGAAATATGGCAGCAATTTGCCAAGGGTCTTCTAAACTTGCAAAATCTACTGCTCGGAAGAACAAGGTATTTCCATGGGAACATCCAAGATCCGTTGTATGTTACACACGTGGTGACTTGGAACAATAGGCCTGTCCCTTAACTGCCTATTTCAAAATCCTGACCACTCTGGCTGTACCTGGACCACTTGGACTGCAGTTGCTTAAAAAAGTTCCACATCACCACCTTACCATTGACAATCAGGAGTAGGAAATCACCGTTGGCCTTGTGAGTAATACTCACACGCTGCCAATAATTTTTTTTAAAAAGCCTTCACTTTCACTTTGCCTCAGTTGCTGCTTGTGGATTTTAACAGGGAAACAAAAGCTGGTCATAGGAATGAATGAGTTAAGACATGTAAGGATTTGTGGTGTTTTGAGGCATGGATAGTGCAATGAATAATTCAGATTTCAGGAACAATAAAGCTGGAAATCTTTGAGGAGGAATGACCAACCATGTTAGTTGTGATGCAATGCATTAAAGGTGAGGGAAGGCTGAAAGAAGCTGATGGTTAAAAATGACAGAAAGATGACTCCCAGATGTTAAAATCTGACAATGATTTTTTTTGACTCTCTCAGAATGCAACATCTTCTGCCTAAGTGTCAATCTGGCTTTAAGTTTTAATACATAAAGCATATACTCCATGCTTCAACCAATCGATGAGGGGATTGACGGAGGCAGTTTAGCCAAAGCAATACTATATTGATTTATGTTTTTCTTCCAAACCAAGCTACTGACTCTGTGAAGCTGCAGCGTTATGTAATAAAGCACAAGTCATTTAATTTTTCATTTGGCTGAATCAAATCCATGGGATCAGAGAGTTCTGTGGTTTGAGTCGGGGTGGTATTCTACAGAGAAGATGTGGAAAAGTCAATATAAATATTGGGACACTGTTCAGGAACCATCTATAGAAATTGTCAACTCTTCTGTCACTCATCCAATGAGATAAAATCATCCTGTTCCCATTCAGAAGGAGTTTCCACGAAACTACAGCGAACTGCACCTTAAAGCACACTCAGCCAATGCTGCGTCAATCTCATTGCAATGATTGACTTAGTGTTTCTGTTCTGAAGATATTTTAATATTTGTTTTGGAAGCATGTTGAGGATAAAAGAAAGGATGGAGAGGCAGATGTATGAAAATGGGAGTAAGAGGCCATTCGATTACTCGAGCTTGCACACCACTCTCTAAGATTATAGCTAATCCAGTTGTGGCCTGGACTATACTTTCTTGCTTGTCTCCATAACCATTGACTCCCTTGTTAGCCAAAAACCTGTCAAAGTTAGCATTAAAAATGTATGATGATCCACCCTCCACTGATTGCTAAGGGAGAGAATTCCAAATTAGGCCCTTTGAGAGAAGAAATACCTCCTCACCTTCATCTCAGATAGGAGCCCTCTTATTTTGAAACTGTGCCCCTTAGTTCCAAATATCCACATGATGGCAACAATCCTCTCAGCTTCTACCTTGCTGAACCTCCTCAGAATCTTACATATTCTGATAAGATCATGACTCGCCCATCTAAACTCAAATGGGTATAGGTTTCAGAGATAATGGGAACTGCAGATGCTGGAGAATCCAAGATAACAAAGTGTGGAGCTGGATGAATGCTGCTTGCCTGCTGTGTTCATCCAGCTTCACACTTTGTTATCTTGGGTATAGGTTTCTGGTGTGTCCTCAAGACTCCATCTTGGTAAAAGAATTGAATAATGCACAAAGCATGGCTACCTGGAGAATTGTTCAAATAGCAGGCAACTTAATTTTCAAAGATGTTACATGCCATTTTCTGAGTAGTGCCTCAATTAGCAACAATTCTTAACAGGAATAAGCAAGATATGAAGTTGCTAGTGTTGGACTATTTTGGACAAGGTCAAAAATCACACGACGCTTGGTTACAGCCCAGAAGGCTTATTTGAAAATGCTAGCTTTCTGAGCTCTGCTCCTTCCTCAGGTGTTACGTGGAAAAGGAGGTAAATCGTCACAGAATTTATAACCAGAAATGTAAAAACCCTAAAAATGGCTCACTGACTGCCTCTTTTTGAATTCTTAATCATTTAGAAAGGAGACACAGGTTTCTATTGATTAAAATGCAAATCCCAGAATTCCTTCCAAGCCATTGCCCTGAGGTTTTACCAGTGTATACAAGAAGTGACATCTTAGGTCAGACAATGCATTTTAGGTTAGAGGCCTTGTTTAGAATCTGTCTGTGTTTTAACCTGGAGTCAGGCTGGCTTTATTTTTTTGAACAAAATAGAATGTATCTGCAAATACACAAACATCTTGGATGAAATAGTACACCACATAGAATTATGTGGATGTGCACGTGCGTGTGTGGGTGTGTGTAAGCGTGTTTGTGTGAGAGAGTGTGTGCGTATGGATATATGTGTGAGAGCATATAGTGTGGTTGGGTCATGAATCCCAGATCACAGTTGAGGCCATCCTCACGGGTACAAAACTTGACTGTCAGCCTCTGCCCAATGATTTTGCGTTGTTGCATGTCTCTAAGTCCGCCTTGAAGATCAGAGGCTGAATGCCCTTGACCGCTGAAGTGTTCCCCCTACCGGGAGGGAACATCCCTGCCTGGCGATTGTTGTGTGGTGTCCATTCATCCATTGTCATAGTGTCTGCATACTTTCACCAATATACCATGCCTTGGAGCATCCATGCCTGCAACGTATGAGATAGACGACATTGGCTGAATCACATGAGCGTCTGCTGTGTGTATTGTGGGTGGTGTTCCCACGTGCGGTGCTAGTATCCATGTCGACGATCTGGCATGTCTTGCAGAGGATGCCATGGCAGGGTTGTGTGGTGTCATGGTCAATTTATGACCCTGCTTGGAAGGCGATATTTGAGATACATCAGGAAGCTTTCTTCGACATGGAGTTTTAAGACTTCACCAGCATGCTTCACCAAAATGTTTCCTCGAAATTTTCTTAGGAATTCACCGAAAAGAAAATACTACTGCTGACATATTGGACAGCTTATAAACATCACCAGGAGTAAGGGACATAATAAAACAAAGCAAAACAGCAGCAGATTTTTTTGTATGGGAGAGGGACAGGAAGGATAGAAAATTGAGAAGGGCTCTCAACAGGATACTGTATCCAGCCAGGTTCTGTAGGTAGCACCAATCCTATATTTACACAACTCAAAACCAGCACATGAATAGCCTGCATTTTGTGAAGGACTTCATTCATCACAAAGATCTGTCGAATGATGACTCATGGAAAGATAACTCAGATTTGTGGCACAGTTAACATTGTATTGCCAGTGGCCGTTAAAGTTACATTAGTATTTAATTTTTATGATGTGAACATTTTGACCTACCACATTTTATATAAGGCACATGTGCACAATCTTCTCTGCACTTCTGCATAAGGGATTCACTGCAGCTGTACACCCGCTAAAGAATAGCTGTTGTCTTGCCTGATGGGAGAGTGAGATGGAAATCAAACCCCACTATCCCATGAGTAAACACAAATGTGAAAATGACCAATTTAACCCCACGATGGGTAAATTTACCTGGCTTTGATGACTATCTGAGATAAAATAGTTCAACAGTGAAAAACTGAACAAATATTTCTGGCAAAATGGATTATTAATTACTAATAAGCAACTGCACACTTCTTAAATCCAAACACTCAAACAATAATTCAAGACAAAATGTATAGTATTGCAGAAATATCATAGTTGGAAAATAAAGTGGAAACCTAATCACCCTCATAATTACCCTGTGGACCAAGAAAGTCAACTGCAAGAGGGAAATGTGGTTCCTTTAGTTTTTGGCAATGATACTCTGTTGCTGTTGACTATGGTGATCCTTAATTTAGCAGATGATCAGTTAAACAGATTTTTTTTGGTTGACTTAGCAGTTCTTTCTTTCAGAGTCCTTCTCTGTTGTTTCCTCTCACTCTCAGAGAGGGAGAGGGAGATCTGGCTTGCTTTCTGGCTTTCAGAGGTCTCAGTACCAACAGTCCTCTTTCTGTCGGTTTTGTTACAAAATGTGATGCAAACCTAATCAAAAAAACTGTCACAGTCCAAAGACATCAAGTGCCAGCTGGTCTCACAGAAATATCAGATCCAGCTTCTCCAAATGTCACAAACTCTTATAATCAATGAGTGAACATTGCACTGTTCCTCTTTTCTGTTGAGTTACATAGAGCATAGAGCATAGAAAAGTACAGCACAGTACAGGCCCTTCGGCCCACCATGTTGTGCCGTGGAATAATCCTAATCCAAACATAAAATAACATAACCTACATTCCCCTCAATTCACTGCTGTCCATGTGCACGTCCAGCAGTCGCTTAAATGTCACTAATGACTCTGTTTCCACGGCTACCACTGGCAAACTATTTCATGCGCTCACAACGCTGGGTGAAAAACCTCCCTCTGACGTCTCCTCTATACCTTCCTCCTAACACCTTAAAACTATGACCCCTCGTGGCAGTCAATCCTGCCCTGGGAAAAAGTCTCTGGCTATCGACTCTATCCATGCCTCTCATTACCTTGTACACCTCGATCAGGTCACCTCTCTTCCTCCTTCTCTCCAGAGAGAAAAGTCCAAGCTCAGTCAACCTCTCCTCGTAAGACAAGCCCTCCAGTCCAGGCAGCATCCTGGTAAACCTCCCTTGCACCCTCTCCAAAGCCTCCACATCTTTCCTATAATAGGGCGACTAGAACTGGACACAATATTCCAAGTGTGGTCTCACCAGGGTTTCGTAGAGCTGCAGCATAACCTCGTGGCTCTTAAACTCGATCCCCCTGTTAATGAAAGCCAAAACACCATATGCTTTCTTAACAACCTTTTGAGGGAGCTGTGCACTTGAACACCAAGATCCCGCTGTTCCTCCACACTGCCGAGAATCCTGCCTTTAATCCTATATTCAGCATTTAAGTTCGACCTTCCAAAATGCATCACTTCGCATTTATCCAGGTTCAACTCCATCTGCCATTTCTCAGCCCAGCTCTGCATTCTGTCAATGTCTTGCTGAAGCCTGCAATAGCCCTCGATACTATCAAGGGCACCTCCAACCTTTGTGTCATCAGCAAACATACTAACCCACGCCTCAACCTCCTCATCCAAGTCATTTATAAAAGCTACAAAGAGCAGAGGCCCAAGAACAGAGCCCTGCGGGACACCACTCAGCACTGACCTCCAGGCAGAATACTCACCATCTACAATAACTCTCTGCCTCCTGTCAGCCATCCAATTCTGAATCCAGACAGCCAAATCACCCTGTATCCCATACCTCCTGACTTTATGAATGAGCCTGCCGTGGGGAACCTTAACAAATGCCTTGCTGAAGTCCATGTACACCACATCCACTGCTCAACCCTCGTCAACCTGTCTCATGACTTCCTCAAAGAACGCAATAAGATTTGGAAGGCATGACCTGCCCCTCACAAAGCCATGCTGACTCCCTTTAATCACGCTATGCTTTTCCAAATAGTCATAAATCCTATCCCTCAGAATTCTTTCCAAAACCTTACTGACCACAGACGTAAGCCTGACTGTTCTGTAATTTCCAGGGATTTCCCTATTCCCTTTCTTGAAAAGAGGAACATTTGCCTCCCTCTAATCTTCCGGTACGACTCCCGTGGAGAGTGAGGAAGCAAAGATCTTCGCCAGCGGCTTAGCAACCTCCTTTCTCGCTTCCCGGAGCAACCTAGGATAAATCTGGTCTGGCTCTGGGGACTTATCAATCCTAATGTTTGCCAAAATTTCCAGCACATCAACTTCCTCAATCTTGATCCGTTCAAGCCTGTTTCCCTGCTCCTCAAGGTTCTCATTCACAACAAGGTCCCTTTCCTTAGTGAAAACCGAAGCAAAAAACTCATTTAGGGCTTCCCCTATCTGCTCAGACTCCACGCACAAGTTCCCTACGCTCTCCCTGATCGGCCCTACCTTCTCCCTGATCATTCTCTTATTCCTCACGTATGAGTAAAATGCCTTCGGGTTCTCCCTAATCCTTCCTGCCAAGCCTTTCTCGTGCCCCCGCCTGGACCTCCTCAGTCCACTTTTGAGCTCCTTCCGAGCAAGCCTGTAATCCTCTAAAGCTGTGCTAGGCCCTTGCTTCCTCCACCTTACGTACGCTGCCTTTTTCTTTTTGACAAGAAGCACCTCTGTACTCATCATCCAAGGCTCCTTAATCTTACCCCTTCTTACCTGTCTCAGAGGAACAAGTTTATATATCACTCGCAACAACTGCTCCTTAAACAGCCTCCACATGTCTGCTGTGCCCTTTCTGTGGAACAATTGCTCCCAATCTGTACTTCCCAACTCCTGTCTGATAGCGTCATAGTTTCCTTTACCCCAGTTAAATATCTTCCCCTGGTAACTGCTCCGTTCCCTTTCCATGGCTATGGTAAATGTGAGGCTGTTGTGGTCACTGTCGCCAAAGTGTTCTCCCACCACGAGATCTAAAACCTGTCCTGGCTCATTGCCAAGCACCAAATCCAAAATGGCCTCTCCCCTCGCCGGCCTGTCCACATACCGAGTAAGGAAACCCTCCTGAACACACCTGACAAAAACGGCTCCATCCAAACCATCTGCACTAGGGAGGTTCCGATCTATATTGGGAGAGTTGAAATCACCCATAACAACAGCCCTGCTATATTTGCATTTTTCAACAATCTGCCAGCCTATGAGTTCTTCGATCTCCCTACTGCTATTTGGGGGTCTGTAGAAGACCCCCAGTGAGGTGACTGCTCCCTTGCTGTTCCTAACTTCCACCCATACTGACTCAGTCGATAAACCTTCCTCGGCAACCTCAGCCCATACCACCTCAGTAGACGAGTCCTCAACAAAAGTTCTTTCAGCCACCGTTATACTGTTCTTGACCAACAAAGCGACACCTCCCCCCCTCCTTTACCACCTTCCCTGACCTTAAATGAAAGATCTAAACCCTGGAACCTGCAACATCCATTCCTGACCCTGCTCTATCCATGTCTCCGAAATGGCCACAACATCGAGTCTCAGGTACCTATCCAAGCTGCAAGCTCACCTACCTTATTCCGGATACTCCTGGCATTAAAGTAGACACACTTCAATCCAACTTGCTGTCTGCCAGCTCACTCCTGTGACAGTGAGGTCCTGACCATGTCCTCCCTACGCTCATCCTCCTGTGCACTAGGACTACACCTCAGTTTCCCATCCCCCTTCCGAGTTAGTTTAAATCCACCCGAATAGCACTAGCAAGTTTCCCACCCAGGATATTAGTGCCCCTCTGGTTCAAGTGGAGACCATCCTGTTTGTAGAGGTCCCACCTTCCCCAGAATGAGCCCCAATTGTCCATGTACCTGAAGCCCTCCCTCCTGTACCATCTCTGCAGCCATGGGTTCAGCTGAAATCTCTCTCTGTTCTTTGCCTCGCTATCACATGGCACGGGTAACAAACCAGAGATAACCACTCTTTGTTCTAGCTCTCAGCTTCCACCCTAGCTCATTGAAATCCTGCCTGACATCCCTATCCCTCTTTCTACCTATGTTGGTCGTGCCTATGTGGACCACGACTTGGGGCTGGGTCACCCTCTCCCTTCAGGGCCCCAAAGACACGATCCGAGACATCACGGACCCTAGCACCTAGGAGGCAACACACCAATTGGAGAGTCTCTTTTGTAAAAACGAGTTCATTCTCTGCAAATCAGCAGTCCAAACTTCAATTTAGCAGTTTATATCACCAAAAATAAAAACATATGTAGTCTTTACTCTGTATGGAATTTCCTAGTCTTAGAGAAAATCTGAGGGAGAGAATTTTAACATTTGGTAGGTCTAACATCACTGTCCAGAGAGTGACTGGCTGCACTTATGTCCATCTGAACTCCTGATTTAAACTTAAAGTGTTAGAAACACTCTGTCAGTTTGCAACTCGTGTGATCACTGACAGCACAATGGGCTGGTGAATATTTGCTGACCAGGCGGCTGCCATGATGCATTTGTAATGATTCTATCATCTATCCTGCAGACCTTTGCATGGCAACTCCATATGCATGGCTGGATACTGTGTGATAAATGATATTCTTTGAAGCAAAGACTCATGGCCGCCCTGAAAGAGCCCAAGCCACTAGCTGAACTGTCATATAATAAATGTCACTTTGCAATCACAAGGCATATTGGTGAGAAGACCATTGAGTTCTGGAGTGGACACTTAGACGCCTCGGAACACTCAGCTGATGACATCTTCATTTTTGCAGTGACATGCCATACACTCGACAATCAGATTATAAGAGATTAACACTTAGAGTCAGCAGTTGTGCCAAAGAATCAAGCTCAGAAGCCACAAGATGAGGAAGTAGGACTACAGGAGGAAAAGCAAGAGAATGGGACACCACAGGGAGCTCCAGATAGCTGGCCCAAACTTGAGAGCAACACTCATCAACATTTAATTGAAAAGTGATTCAGACACACATATTCCACCATCAGACCCCAAGACATTGTTACTCCTGTAACTGAAAAACCATCAGAAAGGCTACTTTATATACCCAGTTCCAACCCATTGGCATGATCCAACACTAATAGGTCTGCCAATGTTGCAACTACAAGATTACCATCTTTATCTGAAGCACAAACAATGGAGATATCACACAACTAACAATATGAAACTGTATGTCCCAGAATTTCGCCTGAAAGGCTATCTAGAAGTACGCATGCCTAACATTTCTATAAAGTCTAACCTCAGTGGTAGGCAGAGTTGAGGACGTAGCCACTGGGATTCTGAAGAGCACTGTTTAAAGGTTCTTCTGTGACTCTCTCAGCAGGCTGGATGTTTTGGTGATTTGATTTGATTTGATTTATTGTAGTCATGTGCACCTAAGTACAGTGAAAAACTTTTTTTTTGCGATCAGTAAGGCGGATTATAGCAAACAATGACATAGGGTGCTTAGATAGAGCGAGACATACAGGTTACACTGCACAGAGGTGCGTGAAGCCCAACTCTGACAACATATGCCTCTACAGTCTATGCTGCCTGGCAAAAGGACAAGGGCAGTGGAGGTGTGATGAGGAGGAACACACTTTAATGACCCCTTCCTGAGCTTAATCCCTCATTTATACATGGTTTTGCTCTCTGAGCTGATGCCTCTGTTACTGGTAACCATTGATGCACAGCGCACTTCCTCATTATCCACTTCCTCTGGGGAGGGAGGAGAGTTCCTCTGACGATTCAGTGTGTATAGCCACTATTGGAAGGTGTGTGTAATGAGACTTGTAGAGAGCTCGTGAATGATAGATTTGGGGATGAATCGTAGGTGAGCATGTGTAAGGAAGTTGGAGTTACTACATACCTTGAATCAACATGCTCACTGCTCTGCCCCAGGCCACCACATTGCCCACTTCACCCCCAATTACAGACAGCCTTGTCTCGTCACAAAGACTGACTTAATGCAAGACCATTCCCCCTTCCTGATCAGGTCCCACTGCCACTTCCTCCGTGATAACCTGATACAAAACATTGGGAATTAGGAATGACTCTGCTTAAAGGTATATTCATCTTTGTGACATCTCGTGGTTGAAGAGCTGTGAGCTGGATCTGAGGAGCGAACAGCGCGTGTGAAAGATGCAATCGTGTGGGGTGTGTGAACATTTCTGTGTAGCTGTGGTGACGCAAGCACAGAAAAAAGGCGGATGGGAGAGAGAATCCTACCTTGACTAATTCTGTTGATCTGTTAAATTTCTCGCAGTGCTGAAACAATGCTGTGGCGACAGTATTCTTGACTGTTCCCTCACCAGCGTGTGAACTAAATTGATACTTTCAAACAGGCATTTTTACGAACAGCACTCATTTGCCACCTGTCTTCAGCCTTTCGCTAAAATAACTTTTATCTTCTCAATGGTACCTTTTTGGTGCAATCGGTGGTGAGATGAATCAATACTTATATAAATTTTTCCATAATTGACTCTAGGTACCAAATATTTTCTTGGAAGATATAGTGCAAGCTCGATACAAAGTAAGCTCCACCTGTGCTGTTCCATCAGACACTTCCGGGGAATGTACTGTGTGTCGAGGAGCAGTAAAGAGTAACGTACCGCCTTATATTCATTAAGCCATAAAGCACAGAAGAGGCCCTTCTACCCTTCAAGTCTGTGCCATTCTATCAATACTAACCCCACTTTCCAGCACTAGGCCCATAGCCTTGAATATCATTTTTTAGAAAAGTTCATTCAAAGGATGAGCCTCAACATTTATGGCCTATCTTATCTGTGGCTAAGAGCCAACCACATAGTGTGGATCCAGAGTCACGTGCAGATCAGACCAGGTAAGGATGACAGTTTCTCTCCCTAAAGGACATTCTCTAAATGAACAAAATGGGCTTTCCAAATAATCAATAATAGATTCATGGTCATCATTAAATTCTTAATTCCAGATTTTTACTGAATTCAAATTCCACCATATGCTGGATTGGGGGTAGGATTCGAACCCAGGTCCCCAGGACCTGGATTAACAGTGCAGCAATAATACAACTAAGCTGTTGCCTTCCCTAATGCCATTATGACATTTCAAGTGTACATCAAAATACCTTTTAAAGGCTAATGAGGTTTCCTGCCTCTACAACCCTCCCAGACAGTGCATTCCATATTCCAACTATCCTCTCAGTGAAAACATTTTTCCTCAAATCTTTTCTAAACCTCCTGCCTCTAAACCTTAAAACTATGCCAGAAAGTTGACATTCTGTGTTGGGACCCTTCTTCAGAAATGGCCTATCATTTCTGAAGAAGGGACCTGATCCAAAACGTCAGCTTTCCTGCTCCTGTCATGCTGCCTAACCTGCTGTGCTCCTCCAGCCCCACACTGTGTTATATCTGACTCCAGCATCGGCAGTTCTTACTATCTCTTAAGACTATGCCCCTTCATTATTGATCTTTCGACTAAGGGGAACAGCTGGTCTCTATCCACCCTGTCCATGCCCCTCATAATCTCATATACTTCAATCAGGAGCCCTCTCAGCCTTCGCCTGTCCAAATGAAAAGCCTATCCAGCCTCTCTTCATAGCTGAACTGCTCCATCCCGGGTAGCATCATGGTGAATCTCCTCTTCACCCCTCTGATGCAACCACATCCTTCCTATGATGTGGTGACCAGAACTACTCACGGTATTTCAGCTATGGCCTAACCAAAGTTTTGTGCAGTTCCAATTTAACTTCCCTGCTCTTATGCCACAATTCTTCCCCATGCCACAATTGATAAAGGACAATGCCCTGTATGCTTTCTTAACTATCTCATTAACCTGAGCTCCCTAAATAGGAGATGGAGAGACAGTGAGGCTAACTTTGCCTACTTTTAACAAGTAAGGAAGTAATACCAACTATATCCCAACAGCATATATACAGCATTACATTTATGGTTCTTGTGAAGATTTGTAGCTCGGGATGTGGATGAGGTTGTTGGCTTGCTCACCAAGCTGGCTGGTTATCATTCAGACGTTTTGTCACCATGCTAGGTAACATCATCAGTGCGGCCTCCGATGAAGCGATGTTGTTCTACCAATGTAGTTTACAAAATACCTTGCAATAACTGCAACAAACATTACATTGGCCAGACTGGAAGGAAACTAGCTATCAGGATACACAAACACCAGCTAGCAGCAAAACAACATGATGAATTTTCCCTCATCTCAATGTACTTGGATAATGAAGGCCAGCAATTTAATCGGGACAACGTGACCATCTTAACTCAAGCCAATCACAGCCATGCACGGGAATTCCCGAAGGCGTAGTTTTCAAAATGTAATGCAATCAATAAACATGTGGAATTAGACCCCATGTACAAATTCATGCTGAACAAAACTAGAAATGACACAAACCAACTTAACAGACCAGATCATATAAATACGAAGCGAGGTATAAAAACATTGCCTCATGGAGGATGCACTGATAATGTTACCTAGCGTAGTGGCAAAATGTCTGTATGATAACTAACCAGCTTGGTGGGCAAGCCAACAATGTCACAGTATTGTAGTTTGTAGTCCCCAAGTCTCTGACAAGTCCTAAGAATGACAATAGCGCAATTTTGATGATGAACTCACTTGAACTTTCAATGGAAAATAAAAGTCCGGAAGGGTGTATGATGGATGGAAATTGAAAGGTATGCCCACCATAACTAAGCTATTAATATCTACGTATAATTTGAGCCTTATTTGAATTTCTCGTGTTACACTTTCATCATGTCCATGTCACATACTATGATGAACACATACTTCAGCCCAAGTCAAGCAGCGTACAACACTTTTTTTTCATTGGTGCAAGGTCATATTCCTGGTACACTCTACCAATACTATTATGAATGTCCCTCAGCACAGCAGTTAGTTAAGAAAAAGACTCATTACCAGCTTTTCACTATAACCAAGGACAATGATTAAATGCTACACTCTGAGAATGAATATGACAATAAATAAATATACATATTGTCAAGTTGTAAACCAGCCACATTTCACTCAAACAATAGGGAGCAAACAGATTTTACACAAGGACAGAGGGTAACTAAACTTCCAATGAGGAACCACAGAAAAAACTCTGTCAATCAAAGAAAAGGAGTGGCTCAGTGGTTAGTATTGCTGCCTCACAGCGCCAGGAGCCTGGCTTTGATTCCACTCCCAGGTGACTTTGTGGAGCTTTCACATTCTCCCTGTGTCTGCATGGCTTTCCTCTTACAGTCCAAATATATGCAGATTAAGTGGATTGGCCACGCTATGGTGTTTAGGGAAATGAAGTGTTACAGGGATTGGATGGGATGCTGTTTAGAGGGTCAGTGTGGACTTGATGGGCTGAATGGCCTGCTTCCAAATTGTAGATTCAGTGAAAACAAAAGTGGGACATATCAAAAAACTTTTTTATTGGCGATCCTTTGCCATTGTGGAGTCTACAGTGAGTTGGGGGCGTGGGAATGGCCAAAAATCATACAACATAGTAAAGGCAAAACATTTAACAGCACTGTTTATCCAGTAGTACCTTTCGTGGTTGGTCTCCCTGTTGCAATGGGAGTAATTTTAACTAGCCCTAGCAAGAACCTGATGTGAACTGATCAGCTGTCTGTTAAACTGATGTTTACTTTGACATTCAATGGATGTCAATGGAAAGTGAAATTTGGGGTAAGTGAAAACAGTGGGCTTCTCACCGGGTAAAATAGGCCAGCATGGACTCCTGTGTCTTCTCTGGAGCTGTTTTCCTGGATGAGAAGCCCAAGCATTGAATTCACATGCAAATCTAGAACCCATCTACTAGCTGGAGTTCCATGACCCATGCACATAACTGCAGATGAATTCTCCAGAATTTCTTTGTGTCTGACCATTTGTGCAGATATGGAGGAAAACAGCTTCCGAGATGTGGGGTGGATGTTCTGACTGCCTCACTGCCCTGTTCCTTGCTGAAATTCTCAGGGTGAAGTTCCACCAAAAGCAGGGTGACTTTGATGGAGAGGGAGGGCAGTTGTTGCAGCGTGTGACATCTTGAGTAGCTTTTAAGAGGCTAGCCAAAGGAAAAAGTGATTAATTGCTGTCTGTTCCATTTTTATTATGGGTGAGTGGAAGTGGTGGCTCTGTTGTTTCCTTATAACCCCAGATGCATGTTGGGAATAGTGCGCTCAATTGTTCCACAATAGATTAGCCTCAAGGTGACTAGTCTCTTAGAAATTTCAACCCAGCTGTGATGGTTGCAATACTAGCAAAATGAGCTAAGGTAATCATGAATGGATGATTGCCCTGAATTTGTGAGTATAGATAGATAAATCTACGGATGTCTGTTAGTAGTTTTAAAGACCATAAGACATAGGAGTGGAAGTAAGGTTATTCAGCCCATCAAGTCCACTCCGCCATTTAAATCATGGCTGATGGGCATTTCAATTCCATTTCTCTGCACTCTCCCCGTAGCCCTTGATTCCTTGTGAGATCAAGAATTTGTCGATCTCTGCCTTGAAGGCATCTAACGTCCCGGCCTCCACTGCACTCCGTGGCAATGAATTCCACAAGCCCACCACTCTCTGGCTGAAGAAATGTCGTCTCATTTCCGTTTTAAATTTACACCCACTAATTTTAAGGCTGTGCCCACGTGTCCTAGTCTACCCGCCTAATGGAAACAACTTCCCAGCGTCCACCCCTTCTATGCCATATATTATTTTGTATGTTTCTATTAGATCTCCCCTCAACCTTCTAAACTCTAATGAGTACAATCCCAGGATCCTTAGCCATTCATTATACATTAAACCCGGTGAGAAGCCCACTGTTTTCACTTATCCCTAATTTCACTTTCCATTGACATCCATTGAATGTCAAAGTAAGCATCAGTTTAACAGATAGCTGATCATTCCAGGAACCATCTGTATGAATCTCCGCTGGACACGCTCCAGGGCTAGTATGTCCTTCCTGAGGTGTGGGGCCCAAAATTGGACACAGTATTCTCAATGGGCCCTAACCAGAGCTAAAAGAAAGGATGGAAGTAAGAAACTCCCCATTTTTATGGGAACTTTATTTGGCTCTTTTTTAACACAACTTATCGATTAACTTCCCATGTTCTAGCAGAGAATACTGAGAATCAACAATGGGAGCTAAAGATTGCATAGATAAGAGTGAGGACATCAATGTACAGTATGTAGCAATTAGCCTATATCTGACCCTGAAAAGACAGGCAAACTGAAGCTGCAGTCCTGGGAATTCCCTCAGGGGGTCAAAGGAGAGATAGTTATTTGATAGTTCTGCTTCCCCATTGAGTCAGTCTCAGCTACCTCAGCAGAATTAACATTCATTGTCCCCGATCATCAGGCATCCTTTGAGAAAGAACATCCAACATTTGTTTTGCTGAGGGAATCTCAGTATGAGGATAACTTTTAAACAGCCATCTATTTCATTGAGTAGGCATCAGAGGGAGAAAGAGAGAGAGAGAGAAATAAGGGGAATGTGGAGACGGCACAGTGAGCTGATCAGTTGAGTGAGACCAGGCAGAAGCCAGTATTTGCTGATTGACAGGCCACATCCCAAGAACAGTGTGGCTCAAGGAAGAGTTTTCCCAGCTTTGTGGAGACAGGCCACGTGGGAGTGCAGTGAAAAATCCTGGAAAGGAACATTGCGTCTGGATCCTGATGTGATCTTGTCCTTTTTTAGTTTTTCCCAGGGTGGTCCAGGGATGAATCCTGTGGGCTGGTGTAACACTTGAAAAGCAGTGAAGGGCTTTTGAAAGAATGAAGCCCTGTTTACCAACAGCGCACAGCTCAGACGTTGTGCTCAGAACTTGCCAATTGATGAAGATATGCACGATGGAAAATGAATAGAGAGAGAAGCTGGCAGGAAGGGAGAAACCAGCAATCCTACAGTCAGTCATGATGAAAGACTGATACTGAGAAGATTAGTTCTTTTATCCTGAACATACTGGTTTTCCTGGGATCAACAATTTAGGGCAGTTTATTGCAACTAGGTACCAGTTGCTGGTTCACCTGTTGGGACATAAGGAATCCCCAGTGGATGTTATCAGAGTCTTGAAGTCCAGGAGGACCCTGCCAATGTCTGCCTCACCCACTCTGAGAAGGAAATGCAAGGATTACATTCATTGCTGAGGATACAGGTGAGACAATTGTGGAGGGAACTGCGAGGGCAATAGGCTGCAGCTGAGTACAGTTGAGTTGGAGATTTGAGAATGAGGCTGGAGAGGAAGGCCTGTGAGTGTCAGCGAGGCGAGTCAGTTAAACAAACCTGGTGCAGAATGTCACCGGGAAGGTGTGAGAGTGCGCTGGCTGCCAGCTGATAGTCGAGGGCACGCACCTCGCTGGTCCTCAGGAGGACAGTGAATTCTTTCCAACAGTCAATCCAGTTCCTCATCACCATGTGTTTCCCTGAGTTATAACGGTGTGCACTGCGTTTCCCTGAGTTATAACCGTGTGCACCATGTTTCCCTGAGTTATAACCGTCGGCACCGCATTTCCCTGAGTTATAACCGTGTGAACCACGTTTCCCTGCATTATAACCGTGTGCAACACGTTTCCCTGAGTTATAACCGTGTGCACCGCGTTTCCGAGTTATAGCCGTGTGCAACACGTTTCCCTGAGTTATAACCGTGTGCACCACGTTTCTCTGAGTTATAACCGTGTGCACCGCGTTTCCCTGAGTTATAACCGTGTGCACCGCGTTTCCCTGAGTTATAACCGTGTGCACCGCGTTTCCCTGAGTTATAACCGTGTGCACCACGTTTCTCTGAGTTATAACCGTGTGCACCGCGTTTCTCTGAGTTATAACCGTGTGCACCGCGTTTCCCTGAGTTATAACCGTGTGCACCACGTTTCCCTGAGTTATAACCATGTGAACCATGTTTCCCTGAGTTATAACCGTGTGCACCGTGTTTCCCTGAGTTATAACCGTCGGCACCGCGTTTCCCTGAGTTATAACCGTGTGCAACACGTTTCCCTGAGTTATAACCGTGTGCACCGTGTTTCCCTGAGTTATAACCGTGTGCTCTGCGTTTCCCTGAGTTATAACCGTGTGCACCACGTTTCCCTGAGTTATAACCGTGTGCACCGCGTTTCCCTGAGTTATAACCGTGTGCACCATGTTTCCCTGAGTTATAACCGTGTGCACCGCGTTTCCCTGAGTTATAACCGTGTGCACCGTGTTTCCCTGAGTTATAACCGTGTGCACCACGTTTCCCTGCGTTATAACCGTGTGCACCGTGTATCCCTGAGTTATAACCGTGTGCACCACGTTTCTCTGAGTTATAACCGTGTGCACCGCGTTTCCCTGAGTTATAACCGTGTGCACCACGTTTCCCTGAGTTATAACCATGTGAACCATGTTTCCCTGAGTTATAACCGTCGGCACCGTGTTTCCCTGAGTTATAACCGTGTGCACCGTGTTTCCCTGAGTTATAACCGTCGGCACCGCGTTTCCCTGAGTTATAACCGTGTGCACCACGTTTCCCTGAGTTATAACCGTGTGCACCGTGTTTCCCTGAGTTATAACCGTGTGCTCTGCGTTTCCCTGAGTTATAACCATGTGCACCGCGTTTCCCTGAGTTATAACCGTGTGCACCGCGTTTCCCTGAGTTATAACCATGTGCACCGCATTTCCCTGAGTTATAACCGTGTGAACCACGTTTCCCTGAGTTATAACCGTCGGCACGGCATTTCCCTGAGTTATAACCGTCAGCACCGCGTTTCCCTGAGTTATAACCGTCGGCACCGCGTTTCCCTGAGTTATAACTGTGTGCACCGCGTTTCCCTGAGTTACAACCATTGGCACCGCGTTTCCCTGAGTTATAACCGTTGGCACCACGTTTCCCTGAGTTATAACCGTGTGCACCGCGTTTCCCTGAGTTATAACCGTGTGCACCACGTTTCCCTGAGTTATAACCGTGTGCACCACGTTTCCCTGAGTTATAACCGTGTGCACCATGTTTCCCTGAGTTATAACCGTGTGCACCGCGTTTCCCTGAGTTATAACCGTGTGCTCTGCGTTTCCCTGAGTTATAACCATGTGAACCATGTTTCCCTGAGTTATAACCGTGTGCACCATGTTTCCCTGAGTTATAACCGTGTGCACCACGTTTCCCTGAGTTATAACCGTGTGCACCGTGTTTCCCTGAGTTATAACCGTGTGTAACACGTTTCCCTGAGTTATAACCGTGTGCACCGCGTTTCCGAGTTATAACCGTGTGCACCGCGTATCCCTGAGTTATAACCGTGTGCACCACGTTTCTCTGAGTTATAACCGTGTGCACCGCGTTTCCCTGAGTTATAACCGTGTGCACCGCGTTTCCCTGAGTTATAACCGTGTGCACCGCGTTTCCCTGAGTTATAACCGTGTGCACCACGTTTCTCTGAGTTATAACCGTGTGCACCACGTTTCTCTGAGTTATAACCGTGTGCACCGCGTTTCCCTGAGTTATAACCGTGTGCACCACGTTTCCCTGAGTTATAACCATGTGAACCATGTTTCCCTGAGTTATAACCGTGTGCACCGTGTTTCCCTGAGTTATAACCGTCGGCACCGCGTTTCCCTGAGTTATAACCGTGTGCAACACGTTTCCCTGAGTTATAACCGTGTGCACCGTGTTTCCCTGAGTTATAACCGTGTGCTCTGCGTTTCCCTGAGTTATAACCGTGTGCTCTGCGTTTCCCTGAGTTATAACCGTGTGCACCGCGTTTCCCTGAGTTATAACCGTGTGCTCTGCGTTTCCCTGAGTTATAACCATGTGAACCATGTTTCCCTGAGTTATAACCGTGTGCACCATGTTTCCCTGAGTTATAACCGTGTGCACCACGTTTCCCTGAGTTATAACCGTGTGCACCGTGTTTCCCTGAGTTATAACCGTGTGTAACACGTTTCCCTGAGTTATAACCGTGTGCACCGCGTTTCCGAGTTATAACCGTGTGCACCGCGTATCCCTGAGTTATAACCGTGTGCACCACGTTTCTCTGAGTTATAACCGTGTGCACCGCGTTTCCCTGAGTTATAACCGTGTGCACCACGTTTCTCTGAGTTATAACCGTGTGCACCACGTTTCTCTGAGTTATAACCGTGTGCACCGCGTTTCCCTGAGTTATAACCGTGTGCACCACGTTTCCCTGAGTTATAACCATGTGAACCATGTTTCCCTGAGTTATAACCGTGTGCACCGTGTTTCCCTGAGTTATAACCGTGTGCACCGCGTTTCCCTGAGTTATAACCGTGTGCAACACGTTTCCCTGAGTTATAACCGTGTGCACCGTGTTTCCCTGAGTTATAACCGTGTGCTCTGCGTTTCCCTGAGTTATAACCGTGTGCACCACGTTTCCCTGAGTTATAACCGTGTGCACCGCGTTTCCCTGAGTTATAACCGTGTGCACCATGTTTCCCTGAGTTATAACCGTGTGCACCGCGTTTCCCTGAGTTATAACCGTGTGCACCGTGTTTCCCTGAGTTATAACCGTGTGCACCACGTTTCCCTGCGTTATAACCGTGTGCACCGCGTATCCCTGAGTTATAACCGTGTGCACCACGTTTCTCTGAGTTATAACCGTGTGCACCGCGTTTCCCTGAGTTATAACCGTGTGCACCACGTTTCCCTGAGTTATAACCATGTGAACCATGTTTCCCTGAGTTATAACCGTCGGCACCGTGTTTCCCTGAGTTATAACCGTGTGCACCGTGTTTCCCTGAGTTATAACCGTCGGCACCGCGTTTCCCTGAGTTATAACCGTGTGCACCACGTTTCCCTGAGTTATAACCGTGTGCACCGTGTTTCCCTGAGTTATAACCGTGTGCTCTGCGTTTCCCTGAGTTATAACCATGTGCACCGCGTTTCCCTGAGTTATAACCGTGTGCACCGCGTTTCCCTGAGTTATAACCATGTGCACCGCATTTCCCTGAGTTATAACCGTGTGAACCACGTTTCCCTGAGTTATAACCGTCGGCACGGCATTTCCCTGAGTTATAACCGTCAGCACCGCGTTTCCCTGAGTTATAACCGTCGGCACCGCGTTTCCCTGAGTTATAACTGTGTGCACCGCGTTTCCCTGAGTTACAACCATTGGCACCGCGTTTCCCTGAGTTATAACCGTTGGCACCACGTTTCCCTGAGTTATAACCGTGTGCACCGCGTTTCCCTGAGTTATAACCGTGTGCACCACGTTTCCCTGAGTTATAACCGTGTGCACCACGTTTCCCTGAGTTATAACCGTGTGCACCATGTTTCCCTGAGTTATAACCGTGTGCACCGCGTTTCCCTGAGTTATAACCGTGTGCTCTGCGTTTCCCTGAGTTATAACCGTGTGCACCGCGTTTCCTGAGTTATAACCGTGTGCACCACGTTTCCCTGAGTTATAACCGTGTGCACTGCGTTTCCCTTAGTTATAACCGTGTCCACCGTGTTTCCCTGAATTATAACCGTGTGCACCGCGTTTCCCTGAGTTATACCCATGTGCACCGTGTTTCCCTGAGTTATAACCGTGTCCACCGTGTTTCCCTGAATTATAACCGTGTGCACCGCGCTTCCCTGAGTTATACCCATGTGCACCGCGTTTCCCTGAGTTATAACCGTCAGCACCGCGTTTCCCTGAGTTATAACGATGTGCACCACGTTTCCCTGAATTATAACCGTGTGCACCGCGTTTCCCTGAGTTATAACTGTGTGCACCGCGTTTTCCTGAGTTATAACCGTGTGCACCGCGTTTCCCTGAATTATAACCGTGTGCACAACGTTTCCCTGAGTTATAACCATGTGCACCGCGTTTCCCTGAGTTATACCCATGTGCACCGCGTTTCCCTGAGTTATAACCGTGTCCACCGTGTTTCCCTGAATTATAACCGTGTGCACCGCGTTTCCCTGAGTTATACCCATGTGCACCGTGTTTCCCTGAGTTATAACCATGTGCACCACGTTTCCCTGAATTATAACTGTGTGCACCGCGTTTTCCTGAATTATAACCGTGTGCACAACGTTTCCCTGAGTTATAACCGTGTGCACCGCGTTTCCCTGAGTTATAACCGTGTGCACCGTGTTTCCCTGAGGTACAACCGTCAGCACCACTTGAAGCCTTACCTGTCCACCTAACCAATTTCTCTAGCACTCAGAAAAGAGAACTTCTCTCATTCTGTTACTGCTTGAACGTCCTGTGAACTTGTTCAGAGGCAGCTTTTCCGCCTCACATCTATTCTGTATTCACTTCGTCCCCTTTCCCTGCAAACCTGTCGTTGAGAGCCCCTGCCTTCACGTGGATAATGTTTACTGCTGCATTAGGCACCTTATCCTATTGACTTCTCCGATTGGTCAGGGAAATGGTATCTCAACTACTCAATATTCCCCATATGGGCACGGATCAGAGAGTCAAGTTCTCAAACAGAAATTGTACACCATTCAGGCAGAGACAAAGGTTAATAGGATTCTGATCTTGATGTTCAAATGTTTGGTGCAATTTCTATTCTCTCAATCATCCTCCTACCCTCCCTTCAGCTCAGCTTCCACTTATTCTTTCTTCAGCTCAGAAGTGGTAGAAATAATTTAAAAATTCATTCATAGGATGTGGGTGCCACTGATGGCATTTATTGCCAGCTCCTGAAAAGGTGGTGTTGAGTTGCCTTCTTGAACCACTGCTGCAGTTCATGTGAAATATGTAGACCCACATGTTGTTAGTGAGGGAGTTTCAAGATTTTGATCTAGGAACATTACAGGAACAATGATGTAGTTCCAAGTCAGAATGATGATTGGCTTGGAGGGGATCTTGGTGTTCCTATATATCTGTTGACCTTGTCCTTCTGGTGGTAGGAGTTGTGGGTTCACAGGGTGCTGTGCGAAGAGACTTGGGGTGAGTTGCTACAATGCATCTTGTCGGGGGACACACTGCAGCCAATACACTTTGATTGTGGATGAACTTTGAAGGTGTAAGGTGGGGGTGATAATCAAGAGGGCTACACTGATCAGCATAGTGCCACACTTCTTGAATGCTGTTGGAACTGTAGTCATCTGGGCAAGTGAATAGTATTCCATCGCACTCCTAATTTATGCCTTATAGATGGTGGGTAGGCTTTGGGGAATGAAGAAATTAGTTACTTGCTGCAGAATTCCTAAATTCTGACCAGCTGTTATAGCCTCTGTACACATATGGCTAACCTAGTTCAGTTTCTGTTCGTGGTGACTCCCAGGATGTTGGTAATGTGGGATTCAACAACAGCAAGGCCATTGAATATCAAAATGCAATGGTTAAAGTCTCTCCTTCGGAGATATGGTCATTGTCTGGCACTTGTGTCGTATTTATTTATTCACAGAATGAGGGTGTTGTTGTTTAGGCCAGCATTTATTGCCCATCCCTAATTGCCTACACTACAGTTAGGAGTCAACCACATTACTGTGAATCTAGAGTCACACGTAGGCCAGACCAGGTAAGGATGGCAGTTTCCTTCCCTAAAAGGCATTTGTGAGCCACATAAGGTTTTTTGACAATCAACAATGGTTCATTGTCATCATTAGACTCTTAACTCCAGATTTTTATTGAATTCAAATTCTACTATCTGCCGTGGCAGGATTCCAACCTGGGTCATCAGAACAGAATCTGGGTCTCTCGATTAACAGTCCAGTGAAAATATTACTTGGCTGTTACTTTCCCTTGTGGTGTGAATGTTACTTGCCAATTACCAGCCCAAACCTGGACATATCCAGCTCTTGTGCATGTAGGGACTGCTCCTGCACTGGAAAAGTTGCAAGTGATGCTAAACATCGTGGAATCATTTGGAAAGATGCCCGCTTCTGGCCTTATGATTAAGGGAAGCTCATTGATAGAGCAGCTGAAGATGGCTGGGGTTTGAATATTACATTGGAGAACTCCTGAAGTGATGTCCTGTGGCTGAGATAACTGACTTCCAACGACCACATAAGGGGAGCATCTTTCTGTATGTTAGATATGACTTCAGCCTGTGGGGAGTCTTTCCCCAATTCATGTTTGCTCCAGTTTTGCTAGTTCCACCCTTGGTCAAATGCGGATTTGATGTTACGGGCAGTCATTCTCACCTCACCTCTTGAATACAGCTTTACCAAGGCTGCAGAGAGGTAAGGAGCTGAGTGGCCCTGACAGAACCAGAACTGTGTGTGAGTGAGCAGGTTATTGTTGAGTAAGTGCTTTTTGATAGAGTTCTGCCACTTTGCTGATGATTAATTGTAGACCTGTTGGGGTGGTGGGGCAGGAGTGGGGGTGGGGTGCGATTGATTAGGTTGGTTTTGTTTTCCTTTCGTGGACATGGCGTCGCTCGGCACTCTTCGGGATTGGTGAGGTACTTTCCAATGGCATAGTTGTACTGAAACAGCTTGACTTGAGTAAGAATATTGAGTAAAAATTCCTGAAACTCCCAAAAAGTAGATATATTTAACCTAAACTAGCAAGTTTTGGGTATATTATGACTCTGCATTATAGTATAAATAGAACATAGAACAATACAGCACAGTACAGGCCCTTCGGCCCATGATGTTGGGCCGAACGTTGACCCTAAACCTAAGGTCTATCTAACCTCACCCCCTACCTTATACTATCATCCATATGCCTATCTAATAACCGCCTAAATGCCCCTATTGAGGCCAACTCCACTACCCTCTCTGGCAATATATACCAGACCCCGACCACTCCCTGAGTAAAGAACCTACCTCTGATGTCTCCCCTATATCTATCTCCACTCACTTTAAAACTATGCCCCCTTGTAATAGCTACTTCCAGCCTAGGAAAAAGTCTCTGGCTGTCCACTCTATCTATACCTCTGATCATTTTGTACACCTCAAGGGTGTACAAATGGGTGACAAGAGTAAATAGCCTGTTTTATACTTTAATATTTCAGATTAAACAATTAGTCATTAAAGATTGTGAAGTCTGTGAGATGGGGTGAGCTCATTCCCCTTTTTTATAGTCTCTGATAAGTTACAATGAAGGTTTGATTTTTTTTAGCATGAGACTATACCTTTCTCCAATTAAATTGTATTTAACTTTTGTTTTACTGTGGCTGTAAGGAGTCAATCACAAGGTTTTCTTGAATAAATTTAAGCAGGCTTATTACTTACTAAATCCACAAAAAATGGTAAAGATATGAGGTCAAGCGTACTGCTTTTGTGTAGTCATTTGGCCTCTCATAAGACAGGTACAAAATTAAAAAGTGATGATGTCTAGTGCAAAGGAAGATTTTCAAAAATGTAGTATAGAGTCCTTTTGCATGTTCTTGAGGTGTAAGATGTGAGACCAAAATTGGTTGTTTGATTACTGAGACCATCAAAGCAGCAAATATAGAAGAGATCTTTTAAAGTCTTGATTACTAATGTCTTTCTCAAGTCAGTGCTGTCACTGAGCACTTTTCTTCTCGAGCGACAGTCAAAAAGAAACAGCCTTTCCCAATCTGTACTCAGTTCTGCAGTCTAAATCCCATTTCCTCTTCTCTCTTCAAAACTCCTTGAGACAGCTGCCTCATTTTATATTCTATCTGCTGAGTTCATTGTGTCCACAACTTGTGTCCAGCAATTTTCATCTCCAACATGAGAAGATTCTCATAATGGTACAAAATCAAGAGATAAGAGATAAGGACATTTTCATATCTTCCATGTGGTTGATGATTGGTTTTACTTCTCTTTGTAAAAGGTTAATTTCAGCTCAGATTATCAATTATTTAATTTATATCAGTTTCATTAAACTTTGCCATTCTGTGTGCATCAAGCGATGCTTGTGGTTATTAAATTGACAATGACTTTGGTCCCTTTTTAAAATTATTTCAGTGGATGAAAGCCCTTAGTATAAAATTGGCCAAAGGAATTCAAAGATCACAGTCCACAGTTTAGATCATTGTGACAAGTCTAAAGTCATAGAATCCCTGCACTGTGGAAGCAGGCCATTTGGACCATCAAGTCCATACTGACCTCTCTGAAGACAAGGGGAGAAGGCGCAAACACCACACAGACAGTTTGCCCGATGGTGGAATTAAACCCAGATCCCTAGTGCTGTGGGGCAGCAGTGCTAATCCCTGAGCCACTGTGCCACCTACAGCACAAAAAGTCAAAAATGAAGAGAACTTTCTTCAAAGAGATGTGAATCTTTGGTATTCTCTACCCTTACAGCTGTGAATGCTTACTTGTTGAGTACATTCAAGGAAGATATTGATAGATTTCAGATGCTATAGGAACCAAGAAGCACGTTTATTAAGTGAAAAAATAAAGCTGAAGTAGAAGAGAGATAGCAAGGTGTAGAGCTGGCTGAACGCAGCAGGCCAAACAGCATCTTAGGAACAGGATGGCTGATCTTTCGGGCCTGGATCTTTCTTCAGAAGTGGGGGAGGGGAAGGGGAATCTGAAATAAATAGGGAGAGGGGGGAGGCGGGTAGAAGATGGATAGAGGGAAGATAGGTGGACAGGAGACAGACCGGCCAAAGAAATGGGGATGGAGCCAGTAAAGGTGAGTGCAGGGGCTAAGGTAGGGAGGAGATAGGTCAGTCCAGGGAGGACGGACAGGGGAAAGGGAGCGGGATGAGGTTAGTAGGTAGGAGATGGGGGTGCGGCTTGAGGTGGGAGGAGGGGATAGGTGGGAGGAAGGACAGGTTAGGGAGGTGGAGACAAGCTGAGCTGCTTTTGGGATGTGGTAAAGGGAGGGGAGATTTTGATGCTTGTGAAGTCCACATTGATACCATTGGGCTGCAGGGTTCCCAAGCGAAATATGAGTTGCTGTTCCTGCAACCTTCGGGTGGCATCATTGTGGCACTGCAGGAGGTCCAGGATGGACATGCCATCTGCAGAATGGGAGGGAGAGTTAAAATGGTTCGCGACTGGGAGGTGCAGTTGTTTAGAGCGAACTGAGTGTAGGTGTTCTGCAAAGCGGTCCCCAAGCCTCCGCTTGGTTTCCCTGATGTAGAGGAGACCACAACAGGAACAGAGGATGCAGTATACCACATTAGCAGATGTGCAAGTGAACCTCTGCTTGGTATGGAAAGTCTTCTTGGGGTCTGGGATGGGGATGAGGGAGGAGGTGTGGGGGCATGTGTGGCACTTCTGGCGGTTGCAGGGAAAAGTGCCGGGGATGGTAGGGCTGGAGGGGAGGGTGGAGCAAATGGAAGAACCCCCCTAATCATTTGACTAGGTCAGTTGAATCCTGAAGTACATATTTGCCAGAGCTGGCATGCAGCAGGTGGTCAGGAAATCACAGAATTGTTCCAAATGCAGTCCGCACTGGCTGTCTGAGCATTTTGACTTAGTGCCAATCTCCTGCCTTTTACCCCCCTCAGCCCACAGGTTATTTAACTTGAAACAATCATCCAACTCCCTGATGAATACCTTAATCAAATCTGCCCCCACAACACTTCCAGGTCGTGCATTCTTGAGCCTTACTGGGGTCCCTGTTGTGTGGTGGTAACATCCCTTTCTCTGAGACAGGAGGCCCGGTTCAGGTCCCACTGGATCCAGAGGTATGTGGTAACATTGCTGAATGTTCCACTTGCATCACAACTGAGCTCAATTCTGTCTTCACCTAGAATCTTCAAATCTTGCACTTTCCAGTCGGAGATGTTGGGTATGTGTAAGCTCCAAGAAATCTCCCTCTCTAACACAAAACCAGCAAAGTGTCATTACATCAACTGACTCAGCACACGGATCAAATATGATGCCTTTCTTAGGTTTTTGAGCCAATTCATTTCTGCCCTGAAGTCACAAGGCTGAACTGCAATTGATGAGTAAAATACCTTGAGGCTCTAACTACTCACTGAGTGAAAAAGTTTTTCTGTCCTCATGTTTGCTTCTTTCACAAAAGAATTACTTTCTGGCTCAAGGTGTGTTGAATGAGATCTTGAGCGTGTACAGTTTAAATAAGTGACCTTGCCTCAGGCATAGGATAAGTTGGGTTTGAAGCTGATGCCAGATGCAGAACATAACTCCAATGAACCGGGAATTAGTGATTCCAGTGAATTATATTTTACATTCTGGGCCGACCTCACTTACTTGGAGTGATTCTTAGATAGAATCATAGAAACCATACAGTGCAAAAGAAGAACATTTGGCCCACCGAGTCCACACTAACCCCCTGAAGAGCACCGACCTCAGACCTATCTCCCTACCCTATCCCAGCATACCCCACGGCTAAACCACCTAACCGATACATCCCTGGACACTATGGACAAAATAGCATAGTCAATCCACCTAAACTGCACAGGTTTGGATGGTTGGAGATTATTAGAGGCTACAGCAATTTTGATCAACAACAACATTTAAATGTCTGACATAAAACGTGAATGTATTCATTTGATCAATCAAATAAAGTACAAATTTTAGTAACTAGCCTTAAAAGGGCAGGATCACACCATTGGATTTATTTTTAAAGGGAAAGTTTGATTATCAACCCCTCCCCCACCTATTTCTAGATAAGGAAATATCTAACGAAGTTGAAGTGCTCTCACTGATGTTTGCAAGATTGTGAAGGAAACTATCATACGCAAATTGTTCATTTGTGAAAAGACTTCAGACTCTAGGAGGCACAAGTTAAAGAGGAAGCTAGAAATAAGAAAGGATGCACCCGAAGGAAAATTGAGTTGTGAAAAGATTAAATGGGGCTGATATTCAAAAGAACATGTAAATGTGATCAAGTGAGAATGTGGCATTCCAGAGAGAGAATGAATTGCGAGAAATGGGGAGAAGATGGACGCAAGGGTTTGAGGGACATAAAAGGAAAAATGAAAAGTTGGCTTGAGGAATACGGAGAGAATATGGGAATTTAGAATCAAGATCCTCATAAAAGATTGTTTGGATGCTTAATGATTCAGAATGTTCTGAAATGGAAGGACAATGACAGGCAGGTAAGGAAACCTTTGAAAATTCTATTTGCTTGTAAATATAATCTCAAGTCACACATATTATGTATACACCTGGCATTTATCCTGCACCTTTAAAGTAAAAAAATCTCAAGGTGTTTCAGAGATAAAACCCATAATCAGACAAAAATTGACACCACTCAAAAGAAGTAGGGATTGGGATACTTAACAAAGAGATAGATTTTAAACATGGTTTTGGAAGAGGAAAATAACCTTTACTTTAAAAGAAAATATGATCAGTTTTTTTCATGAAAAATAAAAATTGTTTTCTTATGCCAAAGAAGACAGTTCAAAAACTGGAAATTCAATCTTATTAGGTACTTACAGATGACACTGCCATCAACTGAAGTAGTTCAGGCGAGATAAGCAACAGATTCTTTGAAAAGATGAGTTGGAAAAAAAATCAATACCTTTGGAAAAAATTTATTTCATGACACAATGGAAGAGAGAGAGCACGAGAGAGAGAGAGATATACAGAGAAGACCCTTAAAGACAGGTTTCAATGGCAAGCCATTTTTTTTGGGTGAAGTGAATGCTCACGATTTGGCTATGGAAAATTAAACTCTCAAAACAGGTAAAATATGATTAATATCAAGTAAAGCTCTTTCTGTATTGTAATATTAACATTTCTAAGGCAACTATAGCACAGTTTAGATACAGAGTAAAACTTGATCTGCATGATCTTCTGATTGGTATGTCTCCCACAATATAAATGCGACATTACAGGTGTGCTGTGGAAGCACATCTATTAAGAACTGCATTAGTCTGTCACAAATTATTTGCCTCGAATAACCTTACAATAGCAGCCTCGTATTTCCATCAGTTTGTGCTAATTGTGACTGCAGATGAAAGGCTGGTGTCTGACCCACTAAGCTATCCCGTCTTACTACCACACCTATTGAAGAAGCATTTTAAAGAGGAAGCCTTACCCCCAGGATCGTTTTAAATGTGGCTCTGCTCATCAAGATCCCAGTTAAAGTGACAGTCCTAACTGCTTATAGCCAGAACAATTAAAGAGATCTGGTAGTCCAGAAGGTTTGCATTGTAGTTTCTGAGGAGAGGGTACAGTTCATGGGAATTCACATGGTTTCTGCGTGGGCATTATTGCATGAGATTTTGGTTGTGTGGAAGTTGGGTGCAGACAGGACTTGAATATTGTGTGCAAATATTCATCTTTAGCACATTGCCTCCAGTTCTCCAGTTTCATCAGCAGCCCAGAAGAGTAAAAATGTTTCACTGCTCCAGCTCATCCTGTGAAGAATGGACATTGTGCTCATACACCAGATAATTACTTTAGCCCATGAATAAAATCCCCATGAAGCAGCCAATGGCTTCAGGGGAATGGAGCAACAAATGGAAAATTAAAAATTGTCCCATCAAGTTGCGTACCCTTCAGAATTTAATACTGAATCAATATCTTTATTCAGTCCAAGTCAGCAATAACAATTGTTAGTAATGGCAGATAAAGAGTTCTAGCACTTTAATTGACTTCTGTTTTCCTTTGTATTAAGAGGGGTACAATATCTGTGTGCAGTCAGAAGTAAATCTGTACCTATACAGCTGAAGCTTTATTGACAGATCCATAGCGTGATACTGGTGAGTAATCTCTATCTAATAAACAACAATACAAGATGCACACCTAGTCTAATTTCATATTTATTAACCACTAATAGTCAGATCAATCATTTTTGATCACATATCAAGGAAAAGAGATGCCAGACAGAATGCATATGTTTCCTCACGATAATGTTTGGTGTGTTTTTATTTCCTACAATTAACACACCAATAAATTAGGTTAAAATATCAGATTTTGTTTGTCATAATTCATCTTTACCTGCTGAATTTAATTGACTCTTCACTATAAACTTTGTGATGTGAGCCTTGTAAATATACTCATGCTGTGGAAAATTAATTTCCTTCTCCTGGATTTTGTGAAGCAGCTTCCATTACTCCATGGTCTCCTGCTTGCACTGGCCTTTAAATCAAAACATTTTCAATATTGCAGGTCACTTTTCAAGGCCAGACGAGAAAACGTTCTTGAAAAGTTCAAACATTAAATTTTGTTGGGATGGATAACTTCTGTCATACGTTGCAATGACCACAGAAATTCTGAGGCCCAACCAGGGTCATAATTAGTGAACGTAGTTCCCCACTACCACAAATTTTGCAGTCAAGTATCCCGCATATGGGGACATCACAGGCGTCAGCACATCCGAAGTGCAATGGGATAGCCTCGTCGTGGGAGAACCAAATTTCCGATGAAGGGTCTAGGTCTGAAATGTCAGCTTTTCTGCTCCTATGAGGCTGCTTGGCCTGCTGTGTTCATCCAGCTCTACACCTTATTATCTCAGGGTCATAATTATACCTTTTCTGTTTTCCAAAGTGCCTGTGTATCTCTATATTTTGATTTGTCTCATTGCACCATCATCTACCTCCTTTTGTTGCACAGCTTCCAGCAGAGGGTTCCATTCTGTCACTTTCTACATTATCTTGGTTCATCTGTCTTTACATCTGTGTTTCTGTCACTCATTTTGTCCACCCCATTTCTCTTTCCCATTCCACCCACACCCACATCCACCCCGACTTTTTCTTTCTGTATGTCTCCATTATAGCCTGTTTCACTGCTGGTGTAGACTTTCCGTGATTAAAACTTTGCTGCATGTAAAAAGGTATGGTGGCCTATGTTGGACCATTTTCAGTGTAGAATCAGAGTGTATTATTTTCAGCCACTTATCAGGCAGCAATTTCCTTTCCTGAAATTTGGAAAGTTTGGTACCATTGTCTTTGGCCTCTACTCCAAACTCCATTCTGTGCCAGCAGTATTCTGTCTAAGTTTCTTACAAGCTGCACAAGCCTCTGAGACCCGTACATGGCAGCAACCTCCAGAGTTGGAAGTCAAGGATGGGCTCAATTCCAAAGTGTGTGGGTCATCGAAGCTGCTGCACATACACTTCGCTTACAGGGAATGTTGCCTACCAGTCCTGGTAACAGTTTGTGGGGGCTACATTGAATACCTAATGGGCATTTGTTTACTTTAGGATTTTTATGACCTGGGAAGATAGATAATTTTACCTCAAGATTTCTGTTAGAATTTCTGGAGTGGGAGTACTTCTTAAGCTTAAGGAGTGTAGCTTAGAATGAGATTTTTATTTCAGTCTTACTTTGAGCGGACATGTCAGAAGTCCTTGCATAGTGATGCATGTACAGAATAATTCCCCAAAGAAGGGATCTGTATAGGAAAAACAGATTATCTTAGAACAAAGAGTTGATGATAGTCCCAGACCAAAAATTTGGCAGGTGTCCTCTGAGTCTTAAGGTGCTGCAGTGTTTTTCTGCACAGATAGAGGTGCATCCTCCTCAGTCTGACTTGATGGAGGGGTTGAGCTCGCTGACAAAGGGAGCAGACTAAACAGAGTACCTCTGGAGTATCCAGAGATAGTAAGAACTGCTGCTGCTGGAGTCAGAGATAAGACAATGTGGAGCTGGAGGAACACAGCAAGCCAGGCAGCATCAGAGGAGCAGGAAAGCTAATGTTTTGGGTCTGGACCCTTCTTCAGATCAAGGAGCCTGACCCAAACGTCAACTTTCCTGCTCCTCTGATGCTACCTGGCCTGCTGTGCATCCTCCAGCTCCACACTGTGTCATTTCTGGAGTATCCAGGATGCCTGGCTAGTGACTGCCCTCCCTGTGGGTGCCAGAGGACCTACCTTCTCCGAACGGCCCAGAATGCAACCTCTAGCAAGACCTTGCTAACCCATGACCCCAGTTTCTACTTGTTGTGTGACATCTCCAGGAGGGGCTGGGGCTGACCAGCACTGGCTGCAGTGATTCCTTGGTTTGGAATGTGCAGGGATGTCTGGGTGGCCTTTAAATATGGCACTTGGACCTTCAACCTTGGATTCATGATGGGGCGTGGGAACTTACCGCCTATCTCACTGCAAAAGTTTGGATGTTCAACTCATAAAAGAACATGTATGTGTATATAATGAGCTGAAGATCATGTGACAAGCCCCAACTTACCCCTAGAAATGGCTTCCATTATTAGGCTGTCCTCCAGACTTAGACTCTAAAATGGAAAAGCCCGTTCCTTGTCTCCATTTATCTGCTGCTAAAAACTTTATTGTCATTATTATCTCAAGACTAAATTAAATATATCAATGCACTTCTGAATGGTTTTCATGGTCTACCATCCATAAACTTGAAATCATCCAAAATTCTGTATCTTAACTTCCACCAAGTTTCATTCGCCTGTCGCCCCTGTGTTCAATGTGCTACATTGGTTCCCAGAATGTTTTGCTTTTAAAATGCGCATCCTTCTTTCAAATGCCTCCATGGCTGCACTCCTCCCAATATCTGTAATCTGCCAAACTCCATAACTCTCAGGGATAACTGCATGCCTCTAATTCCGACCTCTTATACATCCTCCATTTTACCAGTGGTTAACACCCCTTCAGTTGCTTGTGTCAGAACTTGCTTGTCCATCCCAGCTCCCCACTTTAATTAGTCCTTAACATCTCTCTGTTCAACTAAACACTTACTGATCTGCTGTAATATCTTCCTTCTGTGACCAGATGTCATAGCTTGATTCATAACACTCCTGTGAAATGCCTCGGAATGTTCTACTGCATTAAAGGCATTTTAAGTTATTGTAAGTCTATAAATGAGCAAAACTTGCTATCCTGAAAGGTCATCACTGTGGGACTGTCACAGGATGGGATAGAACTCCAGAGCTTTGGAGACAGAATGGATGTTTAGAGACATGATAGGCTTCTATCAGCGGCAATGCCAACAACTCAGCTCATCCCATTCATTCTGTTGTGGGCCAGCAGAGATATCATCCTGTTTCTTCTCAAATACCCAGTTTTTAGTTGTACAGCACTGCAGTGTTGTGTGAACATGTTTAATACTGCAAAATTCATGTTTGTTTCCGTAGATTAGTGTTAATATTCTAGTTATAAATCATTACCTGGCCTTTGAGTATGTTTATTACTGTAATATTAATGTTTGCTTTAGTATATTAGTGTTATTATGCCAGTAATAAATCTTCTTTGCTGTTTGAATGCTTTTATTACTACAATATTAATGTTTGTTTCGGTACATTAATGTTAATATGCCTGTAGTAAATCATCTCTAAGATGTTTGAGTTTGTATTTTATAGTATTTACTTGTAATTGCTTGCATCTAATAATGCATTAGTTGATAAGAAGAAAAACTGCCCATCCCAGGAGAGTGGCATCTACCTGATCCTGTGGCAGTAGCACAGTTTCCTCAGGCAGAATCTGCCCAACTATTGACCTTGGGCATTGGGCACAATGGGCATTGACAAGAAAATCAGGTGAGATTGACAGGCAGGAGATTTCTGACATTGAGAGCAAGAATTCCCATTTTCCAACCAAGCATTGAATGGCAAGCCGGGAATCCCATAAGTGAGCAGCAAAGGCTAATTAGCATTCACTAGCATTTCACTGTTAGTTAATCTCATCTAATTTATATGGAGTTTCCCATTCTCCCTTGCTCCTTCTCCCCTCCATCATGGCACCAGTCACCGACATCTCAAGGCACACCTCATGGATAGTGACTGCTTGTACACCTAGTGAAGTAGAGGAGATAGTGTGAGGTAGCGGAGAGAAGGTGGTGTCATTGATCTTGGCAGAATGGAGAAGGTCACTGACCTTGTGCCATTGTTGGGTGTTCCTCTATGACAACAGCGCTGACCCAGAATTCAAACATTGTCTGATGACATGGTGTCTTCTGCCAAAACTCCAGGTCCCTGTTGCAATGATGGGACATGCACGTGCATCATGCAGGGCAGCCCTGTGCTGATAGTGCTTGGCTGGGTGCGTGGCTAGGATTTTGAAAAAAGGTCACTGTTGGAAGACCCAGGAGGTACCAGCAATGTCATACACTTCTGCCTGCAGTGAGAGAGAGAGGATAAGATTAGCAAGGCACCACAGTGGTGTGAAGTATAGGTAATGAGGCAGTTTGTGGACAATAGTGTTATAAATTGCAATAGGGCTTACAGAGAGAAACCCTCCATGAAATTCATCAATATTGGCTAATATCTGGTAAAATCCTGTCTCTTGAGTCAGTCCAAGAGAGATTGGATACAACACTATGTGCAAAAATAAATCTTCGATCCTTTTCGGTCTTAACATTGGTACATCCGAGTGAGGCGAAAATTTAAATCTGATCTGTTCCTGGTAAGGTCATTCCAGGTAATGCAATCAGGCAATCTTTGACCTCCATATGCTGTAGTATGAGTCCTTTATTTTCCCCTGAGCACTGAATGGTTAAAATTTTCTCCCTGCGTGAATTAGCTGTAGAAGTCACTAAGTTTTACTTTTAAGAAGAGAAAGACTTGCATTTGTACAGTACCTTTCCATGACCTGACAATGTTCCAAAGTACTTTCTGGTGTGTGAAATACTCTTCTGAACAAATGGATGGAATTCTCCCACACCTTGAGCATTATGGACGATGGTGAGAAATTTGAAGCAATATGGTAAGAACGAAAAGATCTGATTCTTGGCATTGAGAAAAGAGATTTCAATTCTCCCCTTAAGATTTCAATGGCGAGATACATTTGCACTGTATTATAACTCAGTGGCTCAGTGGTTAGCACTGCAACCTCACAGCGCCAGGGTCCTGGGTTCGATTCCAGCCTTGAGTGACTGTGTGGAGTTTCACATTCTCCTCGTATCTGCGTGGATTTCCTCCGGGTGCTCCGGCTTCCTCCCACAGTCCAAACACATGCAAGCTAGGGTGGATTGGCCATGCTAAATTGCCCATAATGTTTAGGGGTATATGCGTTATAGGGGAATGGGGATGAATCTGGGTGGGATGCTTCAAGGGGTGGTGTGGACTTGTTGGGCCCGTTTCCACACTGTAGGTAATCTAATCTAAAAAAAACTCCTTCTTGACTTGTTTGTATGTAGCTCACAATTCCCCCCTTTTCTCCTGAGAAACTGGGACAGTGACAATTCCCAATTTGAAAGTCAGGCTGGTTACCCGGCCGATGTAGCTTTTCACTGACTTCTCCTGATGTGCACTTTAATGGCCTTTCTTTACCATGTCCTGGAATGCTCCAAGAGCAGCTTCCTCTTCCAACCTTCATCCACCAAAGTCAGCAGTGAACGAGCAGCCTCACCATATTTCCATGGTTGCTCGCTGATCAGCTCAGAATCCACTCAGGCCTTCAGGATTTCACTTCGGAACTCAGGTAGCTCTTTGATATTTGCTCCTGCCAGTTCACATTGTGCACAGGGGTGGGGATAGCTATCTCACGCATCTACACGGGATTTACATAGTCATAGAATAATTCAGCATGGAAACAGGTCTTTTGGCACAAACTGGCCCATGCCCGCTCGGCTAATTCCAATTGCTTGCATTTGGTTCATGTTCTTATAAACACATCTTATCCATACACCTATCCAAATGTTATTTTTAAATGTTGCTTTAAATATTGTACCTGCCTCAACCACTTTCTTGGCAGCCCAGTCCACATACGCACCACTCTCTGCGTGTAGAAATTGACCCCCAGGTCCTTCTTAAATATACCCCCCCTCACCTTAAACCTATGTGCGCCCTGTAGTTTTCAATTCCCCATCTCTGGAAGAAAGGCTGTATGTATTTGTCCTATCTATGCCCCTTATGATTTTATACACCTCAACAAGGTCACCCCTCATCCTCCTATGTTCCAAGGAATAACGTCCTCTCCTGGCCAACCATCACAGGGCTACTAGTCCTGGCAACATCCTCATAAATCTTTTTTTACACACTTTCCAGTTTTTCTATGTCTTTCCTATAACAGGGTGGCCAAAACTGTACAAAACACTCCAAATACAGCCTCATCAACAACTTATACAACTGTAACATAACATCCCAACTCCTCTACTCACTTCCTCAACTGATGAAGGTCAGCATGCTAGATGCCTCTTCACTACCCTGTCCACTTGTGACACCACTTGCAATGAACTATGTAGTTGTACGTGGAGGTCACTCTGTTCCCCAACACTCCTCAGGACCTCACCATTTACCGTGAAAGTCCTACCTTGGTTTGACTTTCCAAAGTGCAACACCTCACACTTATCTGTATTGAATGGCATTTGCCAATCCTCAGCCCATTTCCCCATCTAATCAAGATCCCTCCGTAATTTTTGATAACCTTCTTCTCTATCAATGATACCTCCTAATTTTGTATCATCCACAACTTACTAATCATGCCTTGTATATTCACATCCAAATCATTTATGTAAATAACAAATAACAAAGGTCCCACCACCGACCCCTGTGGCACTCCACGATCACAGGCCTCCTGTCCGAAAAACAACCTTCAACCATCACCTTCTGCTTCCTACCATTGAGCCAATTTTGAATCTGATTAACTAGCTCTCCCTGGATCCCATGTGACCTAACCTTCATGACAAACCTGCTATGCGGGACTTTGTCAAAGGCCTTACTAAAGTCCATATGGGCAACATCTACTGCCCTACCTTCAACTATCCTCTTGGTTGCATCTTCAAAAAGCTCTAAAAGATTTGTCAGACATGACTTGCCAAGCACAAATGCATGCTGACTATCCCTAGTCAGACCTTGACTATCCAAATGTTGGTTGATCCTGTCCCTCAGTCTCCTCTCCAATAACTTGCCTACAACTGATGTCAGGCCCACTGGCATGTAATTCCCTGGCTTCTCTTTGCTACCTTTTTTCAACAATGGAACAACATTAATCACCTTCCAGTCTTCTGGAATTTCACCAGTGGCTAAAGATGAAGTAGAAATCTCTGCAAGGGCCTCTGCAACTTCTTCCCTAGCCTCCCACAATGTCCGAGGATAGACTTGATCAGGCCCAAGGGATTTATCCACCTTGCTGCACTTTAAGGCAGTAAACACCTCCTCCCTGGTAATATGTATGCAGTCCGAAACATCTCCATTTGTTTCCCTTATTTCCTTAGCATCCATGATTCTCTCCTCAGTAAACACTGAGGAGAAATATTCATTAAAAATCTCAGTCATCTCTTGTGGCTCCACACATAGTCAGCCATACTGATTTTTAATGGGGTCTAGTCTCTCCCTAGCCAACCTCTTACTCTTAAAATAGCTATAGAACCTCTTGGGATTATCTTTAACCTTATCTGCCAGATCCATCTCATACCCTGATTTCCCTCTTAAGTGTGCTCCTACACTGTTTATAGTCATCTTGGGATTCACTTGAACCTGGTAGCTCAAACCCAATGTATACCTTCTTCTTTCCCCTGACCAGAGCCTCAATATCCCTCGTCAGCCAGGGATCCCTAAACCTGCCAGCTTTTCCCTTCACTTTAACAGGGACTTACTGTCCCTGGACTCTTGCTATCACATTTTCAAAAGCCTCCCATTTGCCAGTCATTCCTTTTCTTTCAAACAGACTCACCTAATTGACCTCTGCCAGATCCTGCTTAATGGCCCCAAAATTGGCCCTGATCCAGTTTAGCACCTTAACCTTGGACCTGCCCAATCTTTTTCCATAACTACATTAAAACTAGGAGAGTTATGGTCACTGGGCCCAAAGTGCTCTCTGGCTGACACTTCAGTCACTGGCCCGACCTCGTTTCCTAAGAGGAGGCCTAGAGTTGCACCCTTCCGAGCAGGGCCCTTTACATCTTGATTTGGGAAATTTTCTTGGACACATTTGACAAATTCCACTTCATCAGGGCCTTTTATGCTGTGGGTGGCCCAGTCAGTACAGGGGAAATTGAACTCCCCAACCAATACTACTCTATTATTCCTGCAAGCTCTCAGCTCCATTTCTTAGCATTCAGTCTTATTACAATTACTGGGGAACTGCTGTCCTCAGTGGTTTCCATAGCTTTTTAGTCGAACGGCAGGAAAGGTTCATAGCTGTTGAGGATGAGGTGGGGGAGTGCTGTTGAGTGGAAATGCTGCTTGCAAAAGTGAGGTAATTTGCCCATAAGCATTGGTGAGGTTAGTGTGCATTGAGAGTTGGGGTGAGTGTGAGGCAGCAGAGAGAGAGGGTGGTGATCATTAGCCCTTTGAAGGGCAGGAGGTCAACGACTGTTTTCCTGCATTGCTGTGTATTCTGTCTGACCCTAGCACAGCACTAACAAGGACAGCTGGCTGTGTCCAAGTGGTGCCTTGGCCTCCTCAGGTGGTGATCTGTTGGGTAAAAGACAGCCCTCCTAGCCATTCCCCAAGATCTCCAGCTCCCTATTTGGAAAAGGGGAGCTCGCAAGAGAATGGTCTCTGTGACCGTGGCGCAACACCCACCATGAAACTCCGAAAATAACACTCAGCCTGAACATGGGGAAAAATCTGGCCCAGAGATTCACATGTAATAGAAGGTATAGCATAGAAGAGTACAGCACAGAACAGGCCCTTTGGCCCATGATGTTGAGCTGAGCTGTTATCCTAAACCTAAGGTCTATCTAATCTCCACTCCTACCTTATACTATCATCCATAGGCCTATTTAATAGACGCTTAAATGCCCCTAATGAGGCTGACCCCACTACCCTCTCCACAAAGCATGCCACGCCCTGACCACTCTGAGTAAAGAACCTACCTCTGACGTCTCCCCTGTATCTACTTCCACTCACTTTAAAACTATGCCCCCTCATAATAGCTACCTCCACCATAGGAAAAAGTCTCTGGCTGTCCACTCTATCTATACTTGGGATCATTTTGTACACATCTAACAAGTCACCTCTCATCCTTTATCGTTCTAAAGAGAAAAGCCCTAGCTCTCTCAACCTTTCCTCGTAAGGCGTTCCCTCCATTCCAGGCAACATCCTGGTAAATCTCCTCTACACCTTTTCCAACGCTTCCACATTTTTCCTGTAAGAGGTAACCAGAACTGGACACAACACTCCAGATGTGGCCGAACCAGGCTTTTGTATAGCTGGAGCATTACTGCACAGCTCTTGAACTCAATCCCTCGATGAATGAAAGCTAACATACCATACAGCTTCTTAACAACTGTATCCACCTGGGTGGCAGCTTTCAGGGAACCGTGGACATGAACCCCAAGATCCCTCTGTTCCCCCACACTGCCAAGAATCTTTCCGTTAACTCTGTATTCTGCTTTCAAATTTGTCCTTCCAAAATGAATCACCTCACACTTTTCAGGGTTAAACTCCATCTGTCACTTCTCAGCCCAGCTCTGCATCCTGTCAATGTCCCTTTGTAACCTAGAACAGCCCTCTCCACTATCCATAGCTTCACCCACTAGTTTGGAGACACCGTAAGTGACCTGGAAAACAAAAAATACAAAAAGAGACAGTTAAAAACAGTGATGTCGATGAGAGAAAAGCATAATGATCGGGATAACCTTTCTAATCCCAAGGTGTTGTACTTGAAAGTGGGACAGGGAGGAAAGTTTGAAATAAGGGTGTCAGGTTGGTGAGTCAACATATTCCTGCCTCTGGACAGACTTGCTATGAGTGGGTTGTAATCCAGCAGCGACCAATAGCTAATCTAAATACTGAAGGGCCCAAAGACACGTTGGGATAAAGCCAGGACCTGCCTGGTGATCAATGAGCCTTCCACTGAAATCAAGGTCAGCTTAAGGGACCAGAGTCATCTCACTAGCTGCAGGCTCGGGAGAGCAAGAAAACATCTTTTAGTTCCTTTACCCACAGTATTTGTAGGGAGTAGCAGGGCATCCTGTTAAAGGGTGCCCTCCCAACAGTGATGGCTTGGCTGCTGCGGTCGTGGCGCAATGAAAAATGGTAGAAACATGTTCAGGAAGTGTCAAACTCGCACTGTCCTCCTTCTTACTACAACAGCGTCCAGCTCTGATCGAGTGTGCAGCCCTAGGTACCCATCCACCTTCCTTCATTGGACTTTGAACATAGGAGGGCATCCTCTAGCAGGCTGACTGAACAGAAATTGTAACAGTGGGCTCACTGACAACAGGGGTAAGGGCAGCACCTCGGAATGGTCCCAACTTGCAATTGTAAAAGTGACTTTAAGATTCCACCCCGAGAATCTTCATTAGACACAGAAAAGATAGAAAGAAGCGTAAAAAAAACAATAAATAATTGGAATGCAGCTCCAAGCAAAAGTGAAAAAATATTACAAGAAGTGGATGGAGACGTACAGATTCAGGTAAAGATGAAAGGAAAGCATTAATCCATTGACAGAGTCAGCATTAGTGGGTAGCAGGCAGGAGAAATGACCTATAACACCAGAACATACAACCTCCCGACAGAATTCGAGCTGTGTCCTGCTATCATTTATTCATCAGCACAGAGAATGTCAGTTAAGTGAACCCATCAATGGACTCTTCAGTTAATCACACAGACTAATATCCTTTCCACTTAATGGCAGCTAAGCTTGGAGATGATATGGTGTCACAGATCCATGACTGACAGCATGGTATTATACAGTGAAAAACAAACGAACAACCATTACAGTGTTTGAACATCAATTACCCAGAGTGTTCAATTATCACAGAGTCTAATGCGTTGGTGTGTCAACAGCTTTCTGTGCGAATTTTATGTGTGTTGTAAATTAACACTTAGAGTCATAGAGCCATAGAGTCAGACAGCATGAAAACAGACCGTTCAGTGCAACCAGTCCATGCCGACCATAATCCCAAACTAAACTAATCCCACCTCCCTGTGCTTGGCCCATATCCCTCCAAATAGTTCTTGTTTGCGTACTTCTCCAAATGTCGTTTAAGCATTGTAGCCATATCCATATCCACCACTTCCTCTGGAAGTTTATTCCATACACACTCAATTGTCCATGTAAAGCAAAATGTCCTTGTGTCTTTTTAAAGCTTTATCATCTCACCTTAAAAATATGCTCCCGTCCCTGAAATCCTCTACCCTAGGGAAAAGACACCTGCCATTCACCCTATCTGTAACCCTCGTGGACTTTTATAGGCCTCTATAAGGCCACCCTTTGACCCCCTATACTCGAGTGAGAAAAGTCTCTCCTCATAAGGAGAAGCCTCTCCTTATAACTTCATTTCTGGCAACATTCTGGTAAATCTTTTCTAAACCATCTCCACCTTAATAATACCCTTCTTATAACAGGGTGAACAGAACTGCACACAGTACTCAGAAGAGGCCTCACCAACATCCTGTACAACCCAAACATAAGTTCTCCCTCTCCCCACAATGTTTCAGATGGAATGGACAAACCTGATGTAACTCTACTCCAAATCAGCCCCAGTGCATCTGACTTGGATGTATACTCAACAGTGTTAGATGCTCCATTTCCATCTTTGAGATAAGTTGTGGGGAGTCAGGAAATTTCCTCAGAAAAATATACCTCCACACTCTACATTTTAGTTTGAGCTGTAATAATAACAACAAAACAATGAGAAGCTCTCTAGCCCCTCATCCCTCCTTGTACTCTCAATGTTCTATCCATACCAACCTCTGTACTCCTCATGGAATTTGATACTTCCCTCACCAACTACATTGCTGTGGCTAGTCCTCCAAGGTGCCTCATATTTTAGCTTAGTGTGGAAGTTATTTATTTGCACATTCACCCACTACACAGTCTATACAGAACTAATGAACCATATAGTTGTGTGAAGAGGTTTTAAATGGGGTGGCACAATGGCTCAGCAGTTAGGACTGCTGCCTCCCAGGGACCTGGGTTCGATTCCACCCTCTAGCAACTGTTTGTGAGGAGTTTGCACACACTCCCGAGTCTGTGTGGGTTTCCTCCAGGTGCTCTGGTTTCCTCCCACAGTCCAAAGATTATACAGGTTAGGTGAATTGGCCATGCTAAATTGCCTATGATGTCCAGGGATGTGCAGGCTAGGTGGATTAGCCATGGGAAATGCAGGGTTACAGGGATAGAGTAGGGGATTGGGTCTGGGTGGGATGCTCTTTGGAGGGTCAGTGTGAACGTTATAGGCTAAATAGCCTGCTTTCACACTCGATACAGTGTGGATCTGGAGGTACACACAGGTCAGGCAACATCAGAGGAGCAGGAAAGTCGAAGTTTTCTCCAGCTCCACACTATATTGACTCTGACTTCAGCATCTGCAGCTCTTGCTATCTCCTGCTTTCACACTGTAGGGACTCTATGGTAAGTCTGTCATAATTTTTTAAATCATAACCCGATAGAAGCATTAATCACACAAGACCTTTAAATAATTTATAGCAGAAACTGCAAGCAATTGCCAATTCCACCTTGTGTAAATAAACCCTATGCAATTGATAGAATGGATCACAAAAAGAATTGTTAATCAATTAATGCTTTCCCTGAAGAACAACTATTTCAATTGACTAATGGATGGTTGGGCCCTCAATAAAAAGTTATTCTCCATTTTTTTTGAAAGGTTTACAGCAGAATCTGAGGAAGATGGATTGCAGTGTGTGCATTAAAATGGCATGTGTTTGCATTGGGCCAATTCTAAAACCTGCCCACCTCTAACCAGTTGTACCAGGTGAGAGCTGGTGGGACAGATCAGTGAATGACAGATTAGTGTGTTGAGTTAATTAGGGTCATTAAATAGCCAATTCTGAGGTACTTACCAATACTTTCCCTATTTTAGCCACTCAGCACAGGATTTGTCACAGCTCACCTGTTCAAACGTAATGAGTTTTCACTGAAACCTGCAGAGCAGACACTCCGTGTGAGAAAACGTGCAAGGGACCACTGAGCGAAATGCTGTCTTCCAGAAACATCCTGCTGTCATCAGGGATCACGAACATATCTTTGGACCCATCAGACAAGGCTTTCTGTCAACATGGATGGTCATGAGGCTCTCATGTTTGCATACTATCCATTTATTTCATTCATTATCTGAACACTAGCAACTGTTCAATACAAATAAAAACATGAATCATTCTATATTGAAAGTCACGATTTTTTAATTCTTATTGAACACTATACACTTCTGTCATCAAGAGTATTATCACTCATTGGATCTCCGAGTGTTAGTCCATGTGTTTAAATATTTACTTACAATCACTTCCATGGGTGCTACCCTTCACCAGCAGTTAAGGTACCAGCTGGTAGCTTTCTTGCTCTTGTACATGAGATTGTTGTGACCCATGTTTTGGGAGCGCCTGAGCCCTACTAGAGCCTGACACTTTTAACAACCACTTGTATCTGTATAGAAGCTGACTCAGTGACCAGACTAGCGTGCAGCCTGATGTCACCAAAGATTAGCCTCCAGCTATTGAAGGATCTTAAGAGGATTACAAATGCTTTTCGCTTGTCTATTTTAATTCTTTCAGGCCCCACCTACCCTCCAATGTTTGCCTCTAGATGTTCAACACCTGATAAAAGGAATCTGTGTGGCTAGCACCTTATCACCTATCACTCCTTGGAGTGGAAGATGTCATGTCATGTAACACTGTTCATATATCCTGCAACCACACAGTTGCATTGTCCAAGCAAACCATATTTCCTACCTTACAATAGTGATGACTTCAAAAATATTTTATTGGATACAGAACATTTTGAGAGTCTCGAGATTGTGAAAGCTCTGTAGAAATGCTGGGGAGACTCTGCAGAAAAAAACACGTTGGCAGTCCAGAGATCCTTGCCCAGCAACAGGGAGCTCAGATGTTTATCTTCACTTTCCTCTTCTCCAGAAAGTGCTAACCTGTCCCAGGCAACTGGTAGGAACATGGGAAGATCTTCATCTTTGTGCCAGGCTGTTAGCGTTACCTAAAAGGTTAACCCTTGAAGATAAAGCCAGAGAGAGCATGGTACATTGAGACAAATAAAAATTCAAGATAAAAGGAGGATAGAAAACTCTGAAGGAACTAAAATGTAACATAGAACAGTACAGCACAGAAACAGGCCCGTTGACCCACAATGTTGCGCCAAACATGATGTCAAATTAAATTAATCCCTTCTGCCTGCTCTTGGTCCATGTTCCTCCATTCCTTGCATATTCATGTGCTTATATAAAAGCCCCTTTAATGCCCCTATTGTATCTGGACTTAGCGCCAGCCCTGGCACCTCCTTCCAGTCTCCTATCACTCTTTGCATAAAACCTTGCTCCTCACATCTCCTTTGAACTTTCCCCCTCTCATCTTAAATAGGAACTTTTCTGTGAATGTCAGAAAATGATGAAACAAAGTTGAAGATTTCAGAATTGAATTCACAGCCAGCAGTGAAGGAATGGAAAGGCTGGGGCCACTGACAGACATCAATAGAGATATGGTACCAATTATAAGAGAATAAAATACTCCCCGTATGTTCATGGAAGGGTGCAGTGGGGTGAAAAGGTCACAGATATTTCTGTTAAAGTGGTAACTAATAAGTTGTGGAGTTTAAATATGGCCTGTGTTTTACCTCATACAACTGAGAAATGCGTGCAATTCTGATTAACTGCAGTGAGGATGGCAAGGCTGTGGGGTCAATGCAAAAAAGAATGGCCTGGAGCCAGATTAAAGCTTCTGAACTCCCCGAATAGGAAGAAGACACAGGGACTGGATACCACAGACTGAAAGGTCAGGGGAAACATGACAATAGATTCTTAATCCTGAAGGGAGGATATAAATTGGTGTAAAAACTAAATCCAGAGGATTCCAGCTCAAAGACTCAGATGACCTACCATACACAGAGAGTGACAAAGTGTGGAACAAAAACAGAAGTTGCTGGAAAAGCTCAGCAGACATCAGAGTTAATGTTTCAGGTCCGGTGACCCTTCCTCAGAACTGTCTAGGATTTAGAGCGTATTGCAAAATGTGTAGGAGAATCGAAATGATAATTGAGGCTGAAATGCTGATCATTAGGGCTGGCCAGACTGATGGGACCTCTGCAGTTTTGTACATTCCTCTTTTGTTTTGGGAGCAGGTATCGGGAATGAGAATCCGGGTTAAGTTCTTGAAATTTCTCATGGCCAGGGAAACTGAAGTCAAATGTTGTCTGTCGATCATCGTAGTGACCAGCTGGTTCGGTGGTGTTTGAAATGTCACTTTGACTATTCAGTTTGCCCGTTAGGGAAACACAAAGCAACAGAAAGATTTTTTTAAAAATCGTGAATACAGGGATAAACCAAGCACCAGCAAAGTGCAGTTATTTTTGTTTTACTCATTTGGCTTTGGGGCTGCCTGCGGTTGTTCTGAACTCCGAATTTGTCTTTGCTGCATCAATAATCTTACTGCTGCTAACGACCCCGTCTCACAGCCTGATTCCCAGGGCCCTTTAATTAGAAATATTTCATTTCAAATTCAGTCTTAAGCCTACAGCTATCCTCGTGTACATCTGAGGCAATTTATTTTGCTCCCTCTTGCTATAGTCGGTCCCTTCCCTTGCAGTTGTCTCAAAGAACGGGTGTTACTCAAAAAAAATGACAGTCATACACATCAGCGATAATGGGAACTGCAGATGCTGGAGAATCCAAGATAATAAAGTGTGGAGCTGGATGAACACAGCAGGCCAAGCAGCATCTCGGGAGCACAAAAGCTGATGTTTCAGGCCCAGACCCTTCATCAGAGAGGGGGATGGGGAGAGGGAACTGGAATAAATAGGGAGAGAGGGGGAGGCGGACCGGAGATGGAGAGAAAAGAAGATAGGTGGAGAGAGTATAGGTGGGGAGGTAGGGAGGGGATAGGTCAGCACAGGGAAGACGGACAGGTCAAGGAGGTGGGACCAGCCCAGTTCGCCCCCTCCCCCCACTGCACCACACAACCAGCCCAGCTCTTCCCTTCCACCCACTGCATCCCAAAACCAGTCCAACCTGTCTCTGCCTCCCTAACCTGTTCTTCCTCTCACCCATCTCTTCCTCCCACCCCAAGCCGCACCTCCATCTCCTACCTACTAACCTCATCCCACCTCCTTGACCTGTCCGTCTTCCCTGGACTGACCTATCCCCTCCCTACCTCCCCACCTATACTCTCCTCTCCACCTATCTTCTTTTCTCTCCATCTTCGGTCCACCTCCCCCTCTCTCCCTATTTATTCCAGAACCCTCACCCCATCCCCCTATCTGATTAAGGGTCTGGGCCCGAAACGTCAGCTTTTGTGCTCCTGAGATGCTGCTGGGCCTGCTGTGTTCATCCAGCCTCACATTTTACAGCCATACACACCAAGCAGCTTGAAAGATTAAAAGCCTGTAGAGCATTGATATGTGTAGCATTGACTTTGTATCTTCTGTCATATGGTTCATTCTTGGGCTGGAACCCATTGGCAGACAGACTCAGGCAGTCACCTGGGATGTGGCGTACAGTACAAGTTAAGGAAATATCTGATTTAACTAAATCCTGCCGTTGTTTAAATTGTTCAAGTCTGTCATTGACCTTGCCTGTGCCATCTCTGTGACCACCTCCAGTTCTATAGCCCACTATGGTCTCTGCACACCACCAGATATACACTCTTGCTCAGCTCCCATTTGCTTCACCCTATCATTGACAGCTCGACATTTATCTGAGCACTGCAGCGCCAACTGCTTCCAGGTTCTGAAATTCCTTCCCTTAATCTCGCTGCCTCTTCATTACCCTTTAAAATTCTCCTTCACATTTCACCTGTGACCAAGCTTTTAGTTGCCTGTCTTTTACGTTTTCAGATGAATGAGGGGGTGGGGATCTCAGAGACTTGTAAAATTCTAACAGGACTGCACAGGGTAGATGCAGGGAGGATGTTCCCGATGATGAGTGTGTCGTGTGTCCACAACCAGGGGACTCATTCTGAGGATTCAGGGTAGACGATTTAGGATGGAGATGAGGAGACATTTCTTCAACCGAACTGTGGGAATTCATTACCACAGGAAGTAGTTGATGTCAAAACATAGATTGTATTCAAGAGGCAACTAGATATAGCACTTGGGGTGAATGGGATCAAAAGTTATGGGGAGAAAGCAGGATTAGGCTACTGAGTTGAACGATCAGCCACAATTGTGACGAATGGTGGTGCAGACTTGAAGGGCCAAATGGCCTCCTCCCACTCATATCTTCTATGTTTCTTCTGTGGATTGATGTCAGATTCCATTTAATTATAGTCTTGTTAAACAACTTTGGATTTTACTGATATTGACTCTCATCAGGATGTTAATCGCATGAAGGCCAGTAACCCTCTCCTATCTGAAGTCTTCCACTCAGCAGACCATTTGACAATGGGTGTATCATAGCAGCACCAAGTCCTCTCCTTACTCAACATTTATTTTCTAGTAGGTAGTTAGTGGGAATGTTGGCTGATTTTGTCCAACCATCCTATTTCAAATATGCTGGGTCATTGTATTTACCTCAACTACTTATCCAACTGAACATAGCAGAGTGAGAATGGAACCAGCAGATTTCTGGTCTGTATGAGGTCAATGCAAAGTAGCAGGAAGTGCAGAAAAGCAAGAGGGCAGTCCTGTGGGAAATTCACTGAGAGGCCCGGATTATTTTAACTCCCAGATCTCCAAAGAAATCTGTACTGCCAACTCCTGTCTGAAACTCAGGAAGATCAAAAGGGCAGGAATAGAATTTGGTAGGATGAGCACAGACACTTGCAACACAGGGTTCGGAATCCGGCATGAATTAATCTTGGCAGGAAAGGATAGTAGACGTTCACCTGGCTACAGCAGTCAGCCCTTAATGGTGTATTTTGAGATGACCCCCTTTTAGTTTAGTTCCACCACAATTGTAGGGTGCTTTATCATCTTAACCCTTGGTTGTGCTTTGGGAAAGCATATGTTTTCGCTGTAGTTCCAAATGGCAATGAAGGGATAACATTTTTCCCTTGATCACCAACTAAATAAATTTAGAAATAAAAATCATGAAATGTACAATACCCAAATTTGGAATTACCCTGCAGGAATTAAAGATGGCTCAAAGTACCAGAGAGTAATGATAACTCTGAACTATACCCTATAACCTTCATGAGAGGATGAGTGGAAAGTTTGGAGGAGAGTTGCCTTGAAATTGATTTAATGTGTTCAGGACAGCATTGTCCCCTCCCTATTGACACTGACAGGGACAATCAACATTTGTGACTTTGATCCAGATGCTCATCAGACAAGTCAGTATAAATATCATCCATCAGCAATCAATCATATGATTTGAGTGACATGCTTTCAGGTTTCTTTTTTCCCTTGCATAAGTGATTTAATGTCAGTTTTAAAAACATCAAAATAGTTCTGGTGAGCTGGGATAGCTGCCAGTTTTTTCCGATTACTTCAGCTGCCTGTTTTGTGAAGAATCATTTGTCATGCAGGGAACAAAAACATAGCCTTGATATTTTCTGTTTTCAAATACATAGGTATCAGTGTTTGCAAGGTCCTGAGTTTGGTTTTCAAAGGCGGGGGTTGGGAGCGGGGTAGTGGTATACAGGGGAGCATAGGTGAGGTGGGGAGGGAACCATGTTACACATTTATTGTAATCTGGCAGGCAACTCCAGAACCAAATGGTGGAAGTGGCTTCAACAGTAACTTTCAAAAAGGAATTGCATGTACATTTATAAAAGAAAATTTGAAGGACAATGCAAAAAGAGATGGACGGTGGGATTAATTCGGCAGCTTTTTCAAAGTCAATATGGATGAAAAGCCTGAAAGGTCTTCTGTACTGGATGCCAGCAATCCTTAGACCTTGAGTCCATTCTATTTAGAAACCAAAGTATTTTTTGTTAAACTGACTCCAAACAGCAATATTTTCTTTGTCTCACTTGACGATTTTTGCACTGCATCCTTTTCAGCTTTGTCCCTCACCCAAAGTGCATTGACTGGAAGGCTAGGCTCCCTACCAGGCATCTCTCTCTAATGCGACAGCAGCCTGTTGTCCTCTTGGACAATGGAAAATTTCACTTTTGGTGGGGCACTCTCAGTGTCTTTGCCTTGTTCTAACAAAATCTCAAAGTAGTGTATTATACAAAAATATTTCACCAATAAATTACTGTGAAATGAAATGATGTTATTTAGGTAAATGCAGAAATCATTTTGCAAGATATATCAAAATAATAATCTGTTGAACAGACATTGAATCCAGTTCCTGTCTGCTCTCTCAGCACAACCAAAAATTCCCTGGCACTCATTCTCTAGAAGTGTAGAGATAGTTCTCAACTGGATACAGCAAATCTCTCATCTGACATGAGAAAAAGTCTTTTAGCTCATTGTTTTGCACATTCCAGCAGAGACTACCTTTCAAGAAATAATTGATTCTAAAGTGTGTGGTGAATTTCTGAAAGACACAAAGTGCAGAACTTCCATGTCCTGCTGAAGAAGACAAGTGGGAAACCTACGAGATGGAAAGGCTCATTAAGAATTATGTTGAGTGTGGATTAAGGAGACCACTTGGGATTTTCATGACAGATATGCACAGAGTAGATCGGGAGGAACTGTTCCCAGTTGTAAACGGATCAAGAAATAGAAGGCACAGTTCCAAAATGTTTTGTAAAAGAAGCAAATGTGAGATGAGAGAAATCTTTTTCACACAGTGAGTAATCCAGGGTTGAAATCCTCTGCCTGGAAGTGTGTGGTGGTCGGTTCGATTGAGGTAGTCAAGTAGGCACTGGATGATTAATGTAATAGAAACAATTTGCATGGTTATGAGGAAAAGTCAGGAGTTTGGCACAAAATCAAACTGCTGAGAGAAAGCAGGTACAGACATAATGGGCTGAATGGCCTCCTTCATGCATTGTAACAATTCTGTGATTTTGTGATATCTAGAAATATCCTTTCAGCTTGCCAAGTCCCCTGGGAATCTTTGTGACCAGCTATAACCCCGTTAATTACAAACTCTGGCATTTTCTATCTGACAGATAATAAGCTTTTTGGCCTGTAGACTCCTCCTTCCTGTCACCATTCTTCTTTTAATAGAGGACTTCAGTTCATTTTGGCCCAACCTAATGAGGCCATGCAGAATCCAGAGGACTTTGGAAAATTACAACTATGCAACTAGTTTCTCCCAGCTGTTTTTTTTTAAGACCCTAGGTTGAAATCCATCAGGTCCTGCGGTATTCTCAGTCTTTCATTCTAACAGTTCTATCAGATCTTTCCCAGCAATTGTAATTGTTTCAATCTTCTTTTTCTCTTTCTTGATTTGTAATTGTTTCTTGGATGTTCATAGAATCCCTACAGTGTGGAAACAGACCCTTTGACCCAACAAGTCACACTGACCCTCAGAACATCTCACCCAGACCCATTCCCCTATAACCCACCTAATTTACACATCCCTGAACACTACGGGCAACTTAGCATGGCTGATCCACCTAGCCTGCACATCTTTGGACTTTGGGAGAAAATTGGGACACCTGGAGGAAACCCACGCAGACGCGGGGAGAATGCAAATTCCACACAGTCGCCTGAGGCTGGAATCGAACCCAGGTCCCTGGCGCTGTGAGGCAGCAGTGCTAACCACTGTGCCACCGTGCTGCCCCATGTTAGTTGTACATGCAGTGAAGACAGATGTGAGATGTCTGTTTAGTGCTTTGACTATTTCCTTATTCACAACCATTAGTTCCCGAGACATTTTCTCCAGAGGAATAACTCAGTTTTGTTACTCTTTTCCTTTTAAGTACTTGTTTAAAACGCTCACTAACTTTTTTTTATATTCTGAGCAAGTTTTCTCTCATATCTTAATTCCCACACCCTGCATTTTCTTCAGTAATTCTTAATGCTGCTTTTTCAAAATTATGTCCAATCTTCTGACCTACCATTAATCTTCGCAAATTTGATTTTCTTTCAATTTGATACTAACTTTATAGTACTTAGTTACCCATGATTGAATTCTCCTTTTATTTTCAATCGGATATATCTGAATGTTAATAAATATCTTTGTACATCTTTCACTGCATCTCTCCTGACCTTAATCTAATTTACCAATTCATTTCAGCCAGCTCAGTCTTCATACCCTTGTAATTGCTTTTCCTTTAGTTTAAAATACTAACTAGTCTCATTCTTAAAATTCAACTGTTAGGGCTAAAGGATCAAAAGGAGCATGCTGGAACAGGGTACTGAATTGGATGGTCTGCTGTAATCACAAAGAATCAGGAAGCAGACTTGAAGGGCTGAATGGCCTACTCCTGCTCCTATTTTCGATGTTTCTAACATTCAACTACATGAGAGCTAATTTGCACCTCAACCCTACTAGTACACTTCTCCAGATTGCTTGATAAATGATTGATTGCTTTGATCAATGTCTTCACTATCTATGCAGCGATTTTGTTCAAAACCCTTGTATGCAGACCATCACATCTTGGTAAGCAATCTGTCTTTAGTCCCACTGACCCTTTGTCTTTCATCATACACACTGTTACAAGGCCTTTCCTCCTGTTAGCACCTTGCTTATCTGATATCTTTAGAAAATTTGTGGCGCCCTCCATCATGAAAACCAATGCAAAATATTGGTTTGAATTATTTATGATTTCTTGGTCCCCATTATTAATTCTCCAGCTGCATCCTCCAAGGGTTCCACTCTGACTTTAACTACTCTTTCTTTTTGTAAAATCCCTGCTGTCTGATTTTATATTTCTTGCTCATTTACTTTCATAAATTATTTCTCTCCCCTTTATTAGCTTTTAAGGCATCCATTGCCTGTCCTGTAGAATATTTCCCAGTCTTCTGGCCTACTAGTAGTTCTTTTGCAGGTTTGTATTTTAGTTTTTGATTGAATACTCTGCTTGAGCACTTTTGTTAACTACTCATGATTCATTCTTCTCATCAAGTCCATCTTTTTGACCAGAATAAATTTTTTTCTGAGTGTTACAAAATACATGTCGGCCACTGCTCATCTGCTGACCTCCCCCCTAGTTTATTTTCTCAGCCTGCCTTAGATATCTCAGTTTTCACACCTTTGCAATTGCACTTATTTAAACTGAAGACACTGGTTTGAGACCCAAGTTGCTGCCCCCTAACCCAGATTAGAAAGTTTACCAGATTGTGATCATTACCTGTCATTTCCCCACCAAGAAGATCCATAACTACGAGATGCCTTCTGCATCCTACTTCATGACACATCACTAGATCTAAAGTAGCCTGTATCTGGACAGGTTCTGTGATGTACTGCTCTAGCAAACAGATCCTGATGCACTTTACAAATTCCCGTTTCATGTAACCCTCCCCACCGTTTTGTCCAGTCAATGGATAGTTTAAAATCACCCATGACAATTGCAAAACATTGTAGATACAATGATCCCGAGATTTCTCCTCTCACTTGCCCAGTTGACTTGGCATACAGTTTTTATGGCCTCCTGGAAATGTCTCCCATCAGTCCAGTTCACAAGTGAGAATATTGTGCATCCAGCTCCCTGCAAAGACCCATTCAGTCTCCAAGGATATGGCCAAGGATTGGGATTAGAGTGAGAGAAGCTAGTTGAGGTCTTCAAATTCATAGAATCTCTACAGTGCAGAAAAAGGTCATCTGGCCCATTAAGTCTGCGCTGACCCTCCAAAGAGCATCTTGCATCCTGTTATGAATATTTCAGGACCAGCCTGTCAATTCAGATCCAAGTCAGTCAGGAAGACAAACTAAGACTGTTTCATCGTTGATACAGTTTTTAATGACAGTATTTTTTTAAAAAAAACTACCACCATATCACCTACTTCACCGGTTAAAGAGCAATTAACAAGCACTATCTACTCCAGGCAGTGCAATAACAACCAAAAGTTAAAGAGGCCAGGGTAGAAAACTACGCAGTTTCACAGCTCCGTCGATGTCCTAGTTCCACTTTTTGGTGTTTTCTAACAAACCTGTTCAGGGATGTTATTACACCCCTCTGGACCCCAGGTCTCCTGGCCCAGAGGAATAAGCCCATTGTTCCCTCTTTATTGGACACATTTCTGGGACACTTAGAACTTGACCCTTTCATTAAAAGCCCATACAATACAAGGCAATGTGGAAAATCAGATTCATATTTGCTTTACTGACAGGAAACGAAGGGTAATAGTTGACGACCACCTTTGCAAATGGAAAGCTGTTTACGTGAGGTCAGTGGAGTGGCAGGTTGAGTTTTGATAAGTGTCAGCTAAAGCATTTAAGGAGGTCAAACTGTTGAAGGGAATACACAATAAATGGGAATAGACTTAAAGGAATAGATGAAGTAAGAGATCGGGGCATGCATGTGTACTGGTCCCTAAAGCTGGCTGTACAGGCTGTAAGGTTGTAAAGAAGGCATATGGAATATTCTACTTTGTTGGTAGAGGCATAGAATACAAAAGTAGAGATATAACGATAAATCTTTATATGACACTGGTGAAGCAACAACTAGGGTATTGTGTGCATTTCTGGTCACCATATTACAGGAAAGACGTAATTGCTGAGAGAAGGTGCAGAGGGGATTTACTAGAATGATGGCGGGGCTGGAGAATTGTGGCTTGGAATAGGAGAAGGCTGAGGGGTGACATGATTGAGACAAATAAAATTATGAGGGATGGAGATAAAGTACACAGGAAGAACTTGTTTCCCTTGGCAGAGAGTTCAAAAACCAGGGCTCATAGGTTCAAGTGGAGTGACAGCATGATTAGAGGGGACATAAGGAAAGACATTTTTATGCAGACGGTGATGGGTGCCTGAATCAGTGGTGGAGACAGAAGACCCTAAACTCTTTCAAAAGGTACCTGGATCTACACCTTAAGTGCTGTAAGCTGCAGGGCTATAGACCATATGCAGGAAGACAGGATTAGAAAGAGCATCTGGCTGTCTTTGGGACAGCATGAACAAGATGGGCTGAATGGCCCCCTTCTGCACTGTGTAATTTCTATGGTTATATTATTCAATAATTTGCCAATATATAGAATAATTATAGTTTCTGGGATATTTTCGTGGTCTCTCTCTATGATTGTGATTACTGTATTCACTGGTACCTTCTGGCATATATGTTACTTTGGTCCCAACCTTGTTGTTGTTCTCTAGGACAAACAGCCTTGTCTTGTGTCTCTATTCACTTTGTCCCCATTCTGTGAGTCCTTCGCCTGCCATAATCTGATCTTCATAATTGTGCAGCAAATGTATTCACACAGTGTATGTGCTTTGTCACTTTCTATGACTTGTTCAGGTTCTATCTGTAATCAGTTCCCATTAACCTTGCATGCACCCTAACACATTAGCTACCATACAGTAAATTTACTGTTTTTTTTCTGTTATTTTCCATAACCTTTCCACTCTTGTTGCCTTTTGCTTTTTAATACACCGTGTCCCCTGGATTAAAATATATTTTTGATGGCCTTATACAGGGCTGTGAGGCTTGCTGAATATTTTCAGTTTTAACAAGCACCCTTCTCCCTGCATGCAGTGCATTCAAGTACAAGAAAATGCAGAACTAATTGTAGTCGCTTCCCAAGCTGGGGGCTGATCACTCATTACTGAAGGAATTTTTGGAGTACTCCCAAAAATCAATTGATATGGACTTTAGTCCAAACCTTTTGCAGCAAGTTATTTGCCTGGACAGCTCATGCCAAGAGAGATGTTAATTTACAGTTTGGTTGTTCTGCTGGCATTTTATGAAGTATGTCATCTATTACTACTCAATTTCCTTCACATACTCCATTACTGAAGGGGCTTTTCACTGCCATGTTCCTTACCACAATGTTCATATTGACGTCTACATCCACAAATTCATTGTTGCTTTGGCAGTCTTCAATTTACTCAGTGCTCCTAGTTTGTTCCTTGCCCAATTCTCCATTACTGTGTCCACCATTACTCTTTAGTATATATCAGTGTAATCTGGCTAAACATAATTGCCACGTCTATAAAATACAAACTGAAATTGGTTTATTTTTCTTGTCCCGTACCTTCAAGTCCACTGCTCAAACTTTGTTAATCTCTTGCTAATTGCTGATTCATGATGGCCCTGGCAGGGCAGTCTCACATTGAATGGAACGTTCTATGCTGTTACTGCTGAATGTTGTACTTGAGCCATGAAGGCTACTGGAAATGAATGGTTTCCCAAGAGATTTTTTTTAAGGCTGTTGACATCTGTTCTGAAAGCAGGTTTCTTTCTGAAAACTTAACTCCATTTAGTTGGGAGTCTATCCTTGTTCCATACCTTTTTATTATTCGTGACCAGGATGAGGGCAGAAGGAGACGTTGGGACAGGTGCTATGTATAGGATATAAACATATTATATGCTGTTTACTGGGAAAGCAAATAACTTTAAAGAGATATTCTGCATCCATTTAAAAAAAACAAAACAAGTGAAATGCCTGAAGAAAACTGGGCAGCACAAATGCAGAAACGGTTGACAGGTAGACCACGTGAGATTTATGCATCACTTTCAAAAGGGGTTTTGATGGATTATGATGCAGTGAAAAAAAACTCTTGTGTTGCTTGTGTGATAGATTCTGAAGCAAATGGGCAAAAGTTTTGAAACATATGGAAACTTTTGCAGATCTACATTGAATTTGAAAGAGTAAAGCAAAGTATTTTTGATCATTGGATATGTACATTTAGAGTAAACACAGGTGCCTGATGGTATAGTAACTGGCATAGTTGAACCTTCCATGGCACATGCAGCTCCACCTCTTTGCCTCAGTCACTGCCTATCCAGCAGGCCACACAGCATACCTATCCTTAGATACATCCCGTTAACTATCCTTGCAAAGTTACCTGTATTCCCAAATTACACTGCAGACCAGCATTTCATCATTGTCCAGCAGGTGACTGTTACGAACAGGTAAACATTTCTCTTTTGATATGACTGGTAGGTTATTGGGACATGATTTCAAGCACACACTTCCCATAACAGTACGTTTTAAAGAATATCTTAAAAGGCAGATAGAGAGTTAGAGATATTCTTTGGAACTGTTAACCGTTGAAAGGATTGTGGCTAAAAAGAGGATAGAATGCTTAGAAACAAAGACACACATTTCTGGAGAAACTCAGCAGGTCTGGAAGTCTCTGTGGAGAGAAATGTTAGTTCTTAGCTCTGAAGAATGGTCACTGGACCTGAAACGTTAACTCTGCTCTCTCTTTACAGATGCTGCTGGACTATTCCAGCAATTTCTGTTTCTGATTTCCAACGTACACAATTCTTTTGGTTTTTGTATAGAACTCTTAAAATCGTCAAGCAATCAAGAACCGTTAAATCTGTCATTAAAGTGCCAAACCTGTCAAAGAACTAGCAAACTCTGAAGAAATCTCAAACCTGTTAAAGAATTGTTAAATTTTTGAAGTGTCTTGATAAGTGCCAAAATTATCAAGAAGCACCAAACTTGTCAAGACCCATCTTCTTACAAACAACTTATCGGTACTCACTGTGAGTTATGTTTACACTGTTGCTTCCTTCAAGCAGCAGGGGAAAAGGTTTAATAAGGCATAGCACCAGGGATGTGTGAACAAAGTAAGGTTCACCCAGCAACAGATTGCTCATTGGTTTGTGCGATCAGGACTAGTTGTGAAGTCATCAGCATGAGAACAAGCCTTGAATTGGCTCCTGGCAGGTGAACAACTTGTGTGTTCACAATACAGGGAGGAAGCTTCCAAACTGCAGAAAAGGCGAGGTCTCTCTCTTTCACACACACACACACACACACACACACACACACACACACACACACACACACACACACACACAGAAGGGAGATAACTAAAGCCTGGAAGACAGCTAAATATTTCCTCCCACCAGTTGCTGTAAATTCTTGACTCTATCCAGTAACTAAAAGTGTGCAAATAGTGTGCCAACTGCCCTTTTGTGACAACGCTGAGTAGTAGAGCTTGAGTATCAGCATACACTGTGCTCCTGAGATGCTGCTCAGCCTGCTGTGTTCATCCAGCTCCACACTTTGTTATCTTGGATTCTCCAGCATCTGCAGTTCCCATTATCTCTCTCAGCATAGTCTGCCCAGTGGATTGTGGCAGTGGTGCAGGCATGCTTTAGACAGAGTCAAGAGATTCCACAACCAGCAATGCAGATCAAAGCTCTGCAGTCCTGCCACATCATCAAGTCTTGAATGGGTGAATAACTAAGCAACAAATATGAGGAGGAACTTCCATAACATCCACATTTTCAACGATGGTGTAAAACAGGCATATCACTGCAAAAGACAAGGTTGAAATGTATGCATCCATCATCCGCGTCCTGACCTCTTCCTAAGCACCCGGCTCCGGCATCCCAGATGCCAGTCTTTAACCAATTCGATCCAGTCCACATGGTATTAAGAAATGGCTAAACACACAGAATAAAGTATGCTACAGGCCCTAACATCGTAGCTGCAATGCTGCTGGATTAGCCATGCTTTCATTCCAATGTTGTTACAACACTGACATCTACCTGACAATATATAAACATAAAAAAGCAGAAAAAAGTCAATCCAGCCAATTACCTGCCTGTTCGTGATCATCAATAAAATGATGATAGGTATTGTAGGCAAATTTCACTTGCCCATCAAAAAGTTGCTGATCATTGTTCAGGTTGGGTTTCACCATGATCCCTTTGGCTCTAGGTCTCATTGTTTGATACAAATATTAATGAAACAGCTAAATTCCACAGGTGAGTTGAGACTGAGTGCCCTGAACATCAACAAAATACTTGACAGAGTGGATCATCAAGGAGTCGAGTAAGTTAATTCAAGTCATGCCTGTCAGAAAAGGAACGTGGTTGTGCTTGTTGGAAGTCAATCATCGCAGCCCAGAACATTGCTGGCAGTGCTCCTCAGCCTAACCATCTTCAGTTGCTTCATCAATGATCTTCCTTCTATTACCAGACTCTAAATGGTTTGCTGATGGTTGCATAGTGTTCAGTACCATGCACAGTACCTAGATCAGATTACTGAAGCTGTCTGTGTCTGCATGCAACCGAACCTGGACAATATGCAAGCCTGGGTTAATAACTGACAAGTACGTTCACACTGCACAATGCCAAGCAATTGTTTTTCCAAACAGAGAGGACTTAATCACCTCCCTTAGCTGTTCAATGGCATTACCATTAATAAAATACCCCTGTCAACAAGCCTTCATCAATGATTAGAAATTGCATTGGGTCAAGCACATAAATAGAGTGGCCACATGAGTAGGTCAGAAACTGGGTAATCTGTAACAAGTAACTTGACACTTAATGAGCCAAAGCCTTACTATTTAGTTGGAGTACTAAATGAGTACATTTCCAACAAAACACAAGGGATAAAACAAACCATGTGACTATCACTCCATCCACCATTTCAAATCTTCACTCCCTTCACCAGTGGCACATATTTGCTGAAGAATACATTGAGTACAAGTTAGAAAGTAGTGAACCTGTAACTTTTATCACTCAGAGAAACCAAGGGCAGCGGACACATGGGAACATCAGTGAGCTGAAAGATCTCCAAGTCACACAACATCCTGACTTGGAATTATATTATTGTTCCTTCACTGTGGCTCTGTCAAATCATCCTCTGTAACAATACTACAGCTCGACTTACAGCACACAGACTCCAGATGTTCAAGAAGGCAGCTCACCACCACCTTTTCAAGGACAGTTTAAGGAAGGCTAGTAAATTCTGGAATTGCCAATAGTACTAACATCCCAAAGCTAAATAAAACAGGTTGGAGTCTCATCTCAGGACTGAACGCAGCATTCAGGTTTTAGATAATCTGGCTCAGCTCAGATAGTTGCCAGGGATAGGGATACAGCTCACCAAGTTTGCCACGGGGTATCTGGCTAGAGTTTCATTCAGTAGTGTGAGGAGACTTATGAATGTGAAGCTAATTGACCGTTTACTTTTTCTGAACATCTTTATCTGCCATCAATACTGAAATTGATAGTAAAGCCAAATTGCTCTGGCTGTGACCTAGAATGGCAATTGAGATCCTGTCGACATTGTAGGGGCCAGATTTCCATACAAAATGAAGGCTATCACCTGAACCAAACAGCAGCATTTTAGCAGAATGGTGCTGACTGTGCACATGTTCCTGCTGCAATCAGCCTATTTAGCAGCTATTATCACTGGGCACATGGAATGAAAATCTGTCATCTTAAACTAAAGGACAAAAGAATTAAATAATGTCAGATGTTCACACACACAAAACAACCACAATCAGCAGGAGAGCCAATTTAATTATGCAGCCAAGCATTAGTAAGCCTTGACGATTCAGGGCTCTGTTATTTAGATGCTATCTTGTCACCGCGGATCTCCCTGAGTTATGATAAGCCAAATCCCGAGCTCCTAGTGTTTGAAAATCTCCTAAGAATGTATCCCTCTGGTGACCAGACAGGAATGTAACATCCAACAACTTTCCAAATTGTCTAGTCCCTGAGTGGAGAATACTGTGACTTATTCACTTATTGACCAAATTCATTTCTGATCGGAAATCTGGTTTACACAGCAGAAGAAAAAGTATAAGATAAAATATAAATTGAATTGAGAAGTACTGATTAAGTAAAATGCACTTCTGATCACTTACTCTGCTCTATCAGCACCCTTTCTACCCCAGCACTCCACCCTCTCACTATTACATCAATGCTACCCCCTTACATACTTCACCTCAGCTCTGATGAAGAGTCATCTGGACTCGAAACATTAGCTTATTCTCTCTCCATGGAAGCTGCCTGATCCACTGTGAATCCCATCATTTTTCTTTTTAAGTAAATTGCATGCTAATTCACCTGCGGATGGTGGATGAAAGGAAGGCTGAGCAATGTATGGGTAGAAGCAAAAGAGCATTCGGCACACTGGACCTCCACATACAGATGAGTAACAGGATCGGAGACTAGTCCTTCCATTTCTGAGTACAATGGTCCAGCGTACAGGCGGAAGCTGCAGGACAACCTGATTTCAATAATGATTATCCATTTCAGTGAGTTCCAATAAGATCACCTGCATAGAGATGACATTATGAGTGGAGATCTGGTGGCCATGATTGCTGTCATAATACTTTTTATTGGTTTTAGGAATCCGTAGTGCCTCCTCGCTGGCCCCATTTATATTGAAAGATTCTCCAGGTTCGATTCCACCCTCGGGTGACTGTCCGTGTGGTGTTTGTACGTTCTCCCCGTGTCTGCTTGGGTTTCCTTCAGGTGCTCCGTTTCCTCCCACAGTCCAAAAGATGTGCGTGTTAGGTAGATTGGACATGCTAAACTGCCCATAGTGTTCAAGGATGTAGGATTATGGGAGATGGGTCTGGGTGGGATGCTGTGAGGGCTGCTGTGGACTTGTTGGGCCGAAGGGCCTGTTTCCACACTGTAGGGATTCTATGAATCTATGAATCTACACTCGCTTCAGAAATATTTGTGAAAGCTTAGGTTGAGCATGTGGGTACTTCATTCAATGAGACTTTCTAGTCTTGCAGAAGCCCAAGTGGTGATCTGAATGGACCACTGGAGGCTGGGATAAACAATGGTAGACTTTTTTATATTCAAATTACTTTGGTGTGCAGTATGGCAAAACTGCTCCTGCCTCCTGCACTTTGCCTCGTGTTCTTCCTTGGCATCCAAGGAAATGGTCAAAATTGGGAAGACTGATGATCCCAATCCATATCTTCAGTTTTCTTAAAGAGTTTGAGTATCGAATGCTCACAGTTTTCCAGCTTTCTTTTTGGCCACAGGGATCATCCTCTGTGTCACTTCTTGAATAAAAATTGGCCCAAATCAATTACTACTCCAAATGTTTTGAAATATTCCATTGACTGAAACTTGTGAATTGATTGTTTCACCTTGAGACTTGTTAATTTAAAACTGAGAAAGAGATGAAGCAGGGAAGTCCCAGTGTTCTGTTAAGGTGATAATGAAAGAATAAGAGTGGGCAGTACAATGCAAACTGATTTACATCTGTGAACATTTTAAGTACATCAGTGAAGGGCAGGGTAATCAAGTGCAAAGCTGAATGGCAAACGGCTCTATCCATGTTTTTCTTTAAGTGTTCCTGCTTGTCACTTATATCTCCTGAGCCCTGATTGGAAGCCAATGTCTTGGAGAAGAGCAACAAGACATTGGCAACATTAAATTTTAAATTGGGAATAAGAGATTTAAAAACCCCAGCTCCTCTGAACCGAAGGGGCCGTAATATTTAAACAATAAATTCCAATAGCAGAATCACAAAAAAATGGTGGATATATGTTTCTCAGGCTAGCAAACACAGCTTGGTTGAGTTGTAAAAGAATGGTGTCCCTTTTGTTCAAGTCTAGTTCTGATGAGTGCAAGATGAAAAGCTTCATTTTCTCTTTCCTTTTAGCAATGTTTAAGTTCTATATGACCAAATAACTTATTTACAATCATAACTATGAGACAATTATGTGCAGAGTTGTTCCCACCCTCAAGGGAATGTTTACTTTACATTTTTAAAATGTGAAGATACTTTGTTCGCCATTAAATGTGGGATAATTGTTTCATTGCTACCAATAACTTGTAGAGTTTCCTGGCTATCAGTATGAATTAGTGAAGAATTACATGGGGGAAGTACATATATGACCCAAACCTCAATGTGCAAGGGACATTCATTTATTATAGAGACATGAAAGAGCTAACCAGTGCTGATTGACTCCAGGAACCCTGTTAGACAGCTTCAATCCCAGCTTTCCAGATGTCACATTCCTCCCAGAGGTCAGTGGAGACTAACAGCTACAACACTCTATGCACTGCTCCATATGATGAGCCTGTGAGTGTGTACAGAGATCCATTTCCCTCAAAGTGGTCCACAAGGAAAACATAAGGAGCCAGGATCCTTATCAGATTGATGGCGAACACAGGACTCTCCTACAAAGTGCTAGATTTGTGTCAAGTGTCAGGGTTTTACAGAAGGTGGACACCCGTGCACCCAAAGTGACTGCAGTATTGTTGAATTTTTCTTTTCTCACTGCCATCTCTCGGTGCCTCCTGAGCCTCAGGAAGCTGCTGATCACTTTGCCAGCTTGTCTCAACTGCCTTTGGCGGGCACCCTCGGATGGTCTGACATTAGTGGGCACCCACCATTCCATATCTTCTAATTTTTTCCACACAGTCCTTAAATATAGATATATATTCCCAACACTAGAAAAACAAAAGTAGTGTGAGAAGCTAAGTATTATAGCATCCTGAATGAAAGGTGGTTCAGTGTCATCAATGAGCTACAGTTGGAAATGCCAAAGTATTATATGATATGTGTACCTGAGATACCTGAGAGGTGTTTATCCTGAAGCTATCTGTTGTGGTTGTGTCCTTATTCCATGTAAATCTTTGGTGAAGCACCATCAGATGTGTATAAGATAGTGAAATGTGAGGCTGGATGAACACAGCAGGCCCAGTAGCATCTCAGGAGCACCTGCAGCATCTGCAGTTCCCATTATCACATCAGATGTGTACACTCTCATCATTGAGAAGAAAGGTCAGTGAGCTGATGGTGCATGAGTGACTGAGTGTTGATGCTAATTTAATATTTTACATTGAACCTTAGCAGATGTGTGAGAGACAATACCAGTGTGATGCAGGTGATGCTGTATTTATACTTGCAATGAAGTTACAAACATAGAATACACATGAGGCATCCAACTTCCTACGTGATGATCCTCTATGCTGAGAATGTCATAATCTAATGCACACTCGTAGGAGCATGAAGCTTTGGGTAGACGATTGTATATATTCAGTCAGATTGCAACACATCATGTATTTTCTTTTGACACTGGAGCTGGGTTCTGTTTAACCAGCAATGGGGACTGCCTTCTGAAGCCGCCTCTGTCCAGGCTACCTTTGTCAGTCAGAATGGCCACCAATACTATCCTTAGGCAAAAGAATTTCCCTTCTCTTCTGGACTGCTTTCAGGAGAACATTAAGGGAAACGTCACTAAAGCAAGGTGTGGCTTTCTGCCTGGTCTTGGACATTTCAGAACTGGGAGAGAGTAATAAGCAGAGGTCGATTGGAATATGGTACAAGGGAGTTGTTGCCTGGAAGGCACTGATGAGAGCAGAACATCCTACCCAGCTGCCCAGCACATTCGCCGTTTGGTCTGTGCAAACGTATGCAGTTAAATGAGAAGAATATAAACCCATGAGAAAATCCAACCTACCCCGAATGGAAGTCCCTTCCACTTTTAGATCTGCTTCCACACTTAGTCTCAAAAAACTGGATTTTGCCCAGTGTGTGGGCAAAGTCTATGATTGATTGGATTCCACTTGGGACTTCAGCGGAGTCTGGGATTGAGTGACTGGGTAAATTTTTCTCACTCCTTGTTCCCTTGCTTTCTTTCTTTAGTTGCATTGATCCAATTGATTCCTTTGATATTGTGCTGTTCCCAGCTGATTTCCTTTGGCATTGAGTAGATTCTGACAGACTCTCCAGTGTATTGTTGATTCCTTGAGTATTCTATTGATCCTCGATGGTTGCTTTCTTGTTAACTAATTCTTATGCATTTCATCAATGTTGCTGAATACTATTAATGCAACATTAATGATGCCTAATTCTGTTTGCCTTAATGTTAATGGCATCCAATATCTTTGAGCAATGGGACAAGATACAGAACTTCACAGACATTCCTTCGGTACAAGCAGAACCACAGGGTATTAGCTGTGAACAGATTTTCTGGGTCTCAGTGGCCAAAGAATCACACAAGCCATTCTTCACCAGTCACAATGCAAGGCGTGATATTGTCATGCTGAACTTTTTGTTTTAATCAGAACACATGCAGTCAGAGATGCAGAAGGATTGTAATCTGCTTTCTGAATACAGTACTTGATGAATCACATTGTAGTGATTTGAAAGGGTCACAAATTGTTATTCAATGAAGATGAAATATTTACTTGCAGCGAAATTACTTCTTCTACCTGAACTGTGCTGCACTGATAGTCTTGGTTTCAGTGTTTTTGAACTTCTTCAAATAAAGGATTTAAGAACCACAGACATAATATTTGTAGATGGAGTGTCTGAGTAATTTGTGATATGAGGTGCAGTGTGTACAGTATTATTGGGATGCACCAGTCATTCTGAATATATAGTTTCCAAAGCTGTCCACCACTGGAGTTCCCCTTATCTCATATCTGCCACAGCCTAATTGTCAGATACTGATTATTTATGAGTAATCACCAACTTCATCATCAATATATCATTTGATGACAGGACGGCAGAAGGTCAACTAAGATGGACCTTGACATTTTTCATCTAGCAATTAGATGTTCTAGATTCAGAATGAATTGTAGCTTCCTATCCTGCTTAATATTTTTCACCATACCGGTTATACCGGTTCTGAGGTGCAGTTCCAGAGGTGCTGGGTACATCTCGGTGTCTTAAATAAGTGCAATGTATCTTCCAACAGGAGAAAAATAGATACATGAAGAGACAGTGATCTCGGCTTAAGAATAATTACCAAGAGTCACTTTGGTGTAAGTAAGTTAGCTCAGTGTCAGCTGTGGTTTGGTTGGTTGCTCTTTAAACCATAACAGACTCGATTCAAGTCTCAATCCAGAAGACTGAACACAAAACCTCAGCCGATACTCCAGTGTATTACTGAGAAAGTGCTGCAATATTAGAGGTACTGCCTTTCAGAAGAGATGTCAAATCACTTCCTGATTTCTAGGGTGTGGGTAAAAGATTCCGTTATGCTACTGCAAAGGCAATAAAGGCCCAGGGTCATAGCATCACAAAAAGGGAGATTTCAAACTGAGAAGGTCAAGATGGCAGTGTTATGTAAGGGCATTAGGTTTTTGGAGCACTCTTAAAATGATATCACAGAGCAGCTTCCCACAGGATGTAAATAGCACAGCGTGGATGGAGTTAGCCAGACAGAAAGCAAATAGATCAGAAATGGAAGATCAATAGAAAGTAGATTTCAGATAGAGCAAAGAGAGCCACAAATGTAGATAACAGTCTCTTGACAATGCAGGACCAAAGTCTGAACCTGCTAAGTCTCAGATTACCACGTAAGGCTGTATGGAGTATTAAGATGAAGTAGACAGATTTTTACAAAAACCCAAGGTTGAAGATAGGTTGTGTAGAATGTAAAGACAAAAACTCTGTCTTGGACCCAAAATCTTAGATACAGATGGTGACAGGGATTGAGATACATTGCGTATAAAATGATTAAGATCAAGAAGCCAGCATGAAATAATCTGGAGAAGAGATGAATTCAAAATAATCACTTTGTTTTTCAAAAAAAAACTGTTGGTATAGCTTTAAGACTAGCTGACAGCCAGAAGAACCATAGAGCTGAACAGCTGATATGAAGGAAAAATGTCTGTACAGAAAACTCCTGCAAAGAAATAACCAAGACATTTAAGTCAATTGAAGAATTTCACAGCCAGTAGTATGAGGGACAAACTTTTGAGGGAAAAGAAAAGGCCGTGAGAGCAGTTAAAGTCAATTAGCAGCCAAGAGGATCTAACATCTGTCAAAGAAACTGATTTCTGGACATCAGAAGTAGATTTGATCCTTTAGAGCGAAAATGTGCCTAACTAGACAGAGAGGCAGTGTTAAGATTTCTGCCAGTGAGTTGGCAGTTTTAAACTATTTATATGGCAGAAAATGTTTCAATGAGAAAGCTATGAAAATTCTTGAGAAACAGGTTTAAAGTTCATCAATTAATTGAAAAATTGAAAGTAAGATTCTGTTTTGGAATTCAAAACCTTAGAACTCTAACAGTGGCGTAAGCTAAATCTTGAATATATATGACATTTTAGGCGATAAATGCAAGTTTTATTCAGTAACTAAGGTTTATCAAGTATTATTGTTAACATGCTAGCATCAGAGACATGGAAAAATAACACAAACCTGATCACATGGTGTCATATTCAGGACAAAAACCTCGTAGACACGGAAATAAATTCTGTGAACAATGTCACAGCAGCTGTTTTAATGCAGTGTATCTTATTGATTGAAGACATTGTGAGAATTTCTACCCATAGATCCTTTAGAACCTTTCAGCCATCTTGGATAGCTCCATTCAGCTCTCCAAAGATGCCATGTAGGTAAAGGAAACCGAACTTCACATTGTAACAGCATTTAGAATATTAGAAATTCCAACAGCCTTTCAGTGTTAGTACTACAACAACAACCTTTACAACAACAAATGTTCAATAACAACTTCAGTCAATAAAGAGTACAACAAGATAACAAAACAAGTCTGGTACAAGGAGATCCACAACTCAAAGGAGATCCTGCTCCATCATTCATTATGATCATGGCCGATCTCATCTCAGCCCTTACTCCACTTTCCTGCCCATTCCCCGTAAATCTTCAACTCATTACTAACTAAAACTCTATCTCCTCCTTAAACTTACTCAATGTCTGGCATCCACCACACCAAATTCACAGGTACATGATCCTTTTGAGAGAAGTAGTTTCTCCTAATATCTATTTTAAATCTGCTATTCCCTATTCTAAAACCATGACCTCCTGACGAGATTTCTACACAAGAGGAAGCATCATCTCTAGGTTTACTTCCTTAATCCTATTTAGTATCTTATTTACCTCAACTAAATATCCTCTCATTCTTCTAAACTCTCGAGAGTATATGCCTAAGCTTCTCAATCTCTCTTTATAATGCAAACCCCTTAACTCTGAAATCAATCAAGTGAACCTCCACTGAACTGTTTCCAGTGTAACTATATCCTTCAAAATATGTGCAATACTCCAGGTGCAGTTCTTGCTAATGCCCTAAACAGTTGTAACAAGACTTTGCTACCTTTCTACTGTATTCCTTTAGCAGTAAATGCCAAAATAATCATCACCCAAATCAAGAAAATGCCAATCAACAAAGCCAGTGCAACAATATGCACTCGTACTATCTTTTAACCAGAGAAACTTAAAAATATCTCAATGGAGCAACATTTTGATAATTGAGAAAAACCTGATATCTAAAATTTTGACCAGCTTTGGGATTGGATACCAAATCACATTCTATGTGGCACAAACAGAAAATCATGTGTTTAAGTCACCAATAGATCAATGAGGAACAGGTTGCATTTGATAACCTCAATAGTTTTTGATCAATATTTCACTTTAAGAACAAATAAGACACTGGTGTGATTACACCTCAATAGCAGACACTAACACCTAGGGTAATGTTTAGATAATTTCATTAATGACCCTATATGCATTATCCGAATCATACATGTGTAGAAAATCACAATAAACCTCATTTTCAACAGAATCATTGTTGGTCTTTTAGATAAATTATTCATAGAGTCATAGAGATGTATAGCACGGAAACAGACCCTCCGATCCACCTCCTCCTTGCCGACCAGATATCCTAAATGAATCTAGTCCTATTTGCCAGCATTTGGTTCATATTCCTCTAAACTCTTCCTATTCAAGTACCTGCCCAGATGCTTTTTAAATGTTGGAATTGTACCAGCCTCCACTATTTCCTCTGGCAGCTCATTCCATACACCTCACTATTTTGTAAACCTCTATAAGGGCACCCCTCAGCTTCTGACACTCTGGGGAAAATAGCCCCAGCCCACTTAGCTGTTCCTATAGCCAAAATCTCCAACCCCAGAAGCATCCTTGTAAATCTTTTCTGCACCCTTTCAAGTTCAATAACATATTTCCTATAGCAGGGAGACCAAAACTGAATGCATAATGCCAAAAGTGACTAACCAATGTCCTGTATAGCTACAATATGAAATCCTGACTCCTGTACTTAACGCGTTGACCAGTGAAGGCAAGTGTATCAAGTGCCTTCTCTTGAACTTTGTGAATTAAAGGAGGATGTAATTTAAGAACAAGGAATCTAAGTAGCAAAAACTGCAAAGTTGTTTAAGGAGCAGAATCTTCTATAGGGAGTAGTGATTTCTTAAAGGCTGACAAAACATTTGCCCAGAGGAGGAAGACCACTCATTTGAAATATATACCATATGTGACAACTTCAATGTAAATCCTAAACAATCTAATGCAACAGTATCTTGTCTCGGATGTGGTTCCAAAACTCTACATCAGCAGAGAAAAAAACTGTTCAGCCTTACTCCATCAACATGTTCGTTATAGGAAAAGATATCACTTCACAAAGATGTGCTACCATCCAAAGAACATTCCAAGTATCAAACCAAATCATTGTGTTCCAAGGCATGGATATACAATCTTGAAGAATAGGTTAATATTTGCAGGGTTGGTGGACTAGCTAACTTCTAAATTAAACGAATGAACTGTAAATTCAAATCAGAACAATTAATTAGGACAAAAAATAAAAGCAGTTGGATAATTGATCACGATAAGACATTCCACTCCCGCACATCCCAGATGTCCAAGTTCTTTAAGGACCGCAACTTCCCCCCCACGGTGATTGAGAACGCCCTTGACCGCGTCTCCCGCATTTCCCGCGACACATCCCTCACACCCCGCCCCCGCCACAACCGCCCCAAGAGGATCCCCCTCGTTCTCACACACCACCCTACCAACCTCCGGATACAACGCATTATCCTCCGACACTTCCGCCATTTACAATCCGACCCCACCACCCAAGACATTTTTCCATCCCCACCCCTGTCTGCTTTCCGGAGAGACCACTCTCTCCGTGACTCCCTTGTTCGCTCCACACTGCCCTCCAACCCCACCACACCCGGCACCTTCCCCTGCAACCGCAGGAAATGCTACACTTGTCCCCACACCTCCTCCCTCACCCCCATCCCAGGCCCCAAGATGACATTCCACATTAAGCAGAGGTTCACCTGCACATCTGCCAATGTGGTATACTGCATCCACTGTACCCGGTGCGGCTTTCTCTACATTGGGGAAACCAAGCGGAGGCTTGGGGACCGCTTTGCAGAACACCTCCGCTCAGTTCGCAACAAACAACTGCACCTCCCAGTCGCAAACCATTTCCACTCCCCCTCCCATTCTCTTGATGACATGTCCATCATGGGCCTCCTGCACTGCCACAATGATGCCACCCGAAGGTTGCAGGAACAGCAACTCATATTCCGCCTGGGAACCCTGCAGCCATATGGTATCAATGTGGACTTCACCAGTTTCAAAATCTCCCCTTCCCCCACTGCATCCCTAAACCAGCCCAGTTCATCCCCTCCCCCCACTGCACCACACAACCAGCCCAGCTCTTCCCCCCCACCCACTGCATCCCAAAACCAGTCCAACCTGTCTCTGCCTCCCTAACTGGTTCTTCCTCTCACCCATCCCTTCCTCCCACCCCCAGCCGCACCCCCAGCTACCTACTAACCTCATCCCACCTCCTTGACCTGTCCGTCTTCCCTGGACTGACCTATCCCCTCCCTACCTCCCCACCTACACCCTCTCCACCTATCTTCTTTGCTCTCCATCTTCGGTCCGCCTCCCCCTCTCTCCCTATTTATTCCAGTTCCCTCCCCCCATCCCCCTCTCTGATGAAGGGTCTAGGCCCGAAACGTCAGCTTTTGTGCTCCTGAGATGCTGCTTGGCCTGCTGTGTTCATCCAGCCTCACATTTTATTATCTTGGAATCTCCAGCATCTGCAGTTCCCATTATCTTGGATAATTGATCATGCGGCTACAGTATTCAATTAATTCAGTACATCAGTGGGATAAAATTAAAGTTAAATAACAAGGGTTAGTAAACACTAACAACTTCTGAGTTTTTTAATAAATTAAAATCGAGAATAAATACATTATGTAAAACATTTGATTGAACCTCTCTATAAGACAAAGTGACACTATCACAATGGAAGCAGCTGATTAGAGTGTGGCTAATGGGTGTTTATTTCTGTTAAGTCAGTTGATGGTCAATAAATAAAAGAATTGCAGCACATCATAGCTCATGTTGAATGCAAATCCTATTCCATGCAGAATCTTCTGAATGCTGTTTGTGTCCTGGGCAACTAAATGTGCAGGAAGTAGTATCTGCTGGATTAGCTTGATTTCCAGGTTTCAGAGTGTGTGCAGTTACTAGCAGTAGTTTGTGGAAAGTTTTTGCGGGAAGTACAATTCTGGATGTGGCCATCCTGTTTCCTAAGGCAGGAGAGTAATTAGGTAGTAAAGGAAGGTTGAGTGAAGAGGACAATGTTGCTGGTTTGCATCTCACTGTCTACCTGATATTTAGTTCTGAATCTGTAGTCATTCTACAGTCATCGGTGCCAAGTCTGTGGCATCAAGTGCTGCTTTTCTTTTGCACAACATGAATTTAATGGCTATGTCAAACAGGAGATTATAAAATAAAGATTTTAAAAATTACCATTTCCACCAAACATGGAGGAGTGACATACATTGCAGATGATGAGAATTGCCAGGATATAGGCTAGAAGAATGGGTGGATCAGTGGTAGATGGAATGTATTACAGAGATCTTTAAGATGATGCATTTTGGCAGAGGGATGGAGAGAGTCATTGTAAACTTAATGGCACAATTTTAACAGCATGGTTATAACAGAGGAACCTGGAGTATATGTATGTATATATATGACATTAGCAGGGCACATTGGGAGATTGTCATGTCCACAGGAGATGGAGGATATTACATATTCTTAAAAACTGTGCTTTACTTTTGTTTTAAAAATTGACTTTGCTGGATCTTTCTAAAAATAAACTATGACAGATCATGTAATTTACAAGTTGGTCAAAAGAGCTGGAAGCTTCTAGCAGTGCAGAGGGATATTCCTTGGCAGATCATCCTTTTGAAATTTCTCACATTATTCTCAGGAGATACTGAAAAACATTAAACAAGGAGACCTCAAACTCTTTATCTATACACTTGCTTCATAGACAAAATAGACATCTCAAAACTCATTGTGCCTATAGATGGTAGTTAGAGCAATTATCCAAATCCTGGGGTGTGTTCAATGGATTTGATCAAGAGGTCAGAAGCCCATTCATAAATATGAGTAGTTTATGAATCTCCACCATTTGTTCATTAATGGTACATGTCATGTGGTTCATTGTTTACGATTAGCTGGGTAGCGACGTGTCTGACTGAGCCCGGAAGGATACAGCTAGTGGAAGATAATGAGAGAACCAACACAAGAGGAAATTCTACTTGACCTCATTCTTACCAACTTATCAATCACAGATGGAACTGTCCATGATTGTACTGACAGTGTGACCACTGTGCTTCCTGTGGAAACAAAGATATTTCTTTACATTGAGCGCATACTCCATTGTGTTCAAAATTACATTCTACATGATTGTGACAAAGGTAAACACTCTCCCTTTGCCTTCTCAACTGATTATAGCTTTTGACAAGATGGGCTACTCTGTCAGTGCCTCAACTATCACCCAGCTGGTGGAATTACACTTGCCTAGTCCCATTCTGTTTTTTTCTAACTTCAGTCAGAGAATCTACCTGCCATATGTTCTCTTTACATTTGTGCGCCCTTACTGTCTGGTGAGTCCAAAATCTACACTTCTACTTCTCACCTTGATTGTCATATTTGGCTATTTCTTGATTTGAAGATGATGTCTACTGAGCCATGAGTTTCTGCACTGAGTATTCATGTGACTGAGGAGTAACATTTGTCATTTCCAAGCTACATCTCACTTACAGCATCTGAAAATGCAGTTTCCACATATATGTTAACATTTCTGTTCTCCACCATTTCTCTGGACCTCTCCAGTCTGTCTCAGAATTGTCAGGCTGCTTCTTTGATGTTTGGTACTGGAAGGGCAGAATTATTTTCAAATTAGATGTTGGGGAGATCTAAACCAAAGTTCTTGGTCTCCACTCATAAAGTCATAGAGCCATACAGCATGGAAACAGACCTTTCAGTCCAACTCATCTGCAGCAACCAGACATCCCAATCCGACCGAGTCCCATTTGCCAGCATTTGGCCCATAGCCCTCTAAAACCTTCCAACTTATATACCCATCCAGATATCTTTTAAATGTTGTAATTGTACCAGGCTCCACCACTTCCTCTGGCAAGTCATTCTATACATGAGATTAAGGTGGTTTCCCTCTCCTGGAATATTAAACACCTAAGCTAATATGTCTTATACATTAATTAAGACATTCTAAGCAAAATATTAGCTGGGTAACTGTCTGATCAGGGGCAGATTGAGTTTTCCAAATAGTTTTTTTAGGCATGAGATTATTGGTCAAGGAAAGCATGGACAAAAAAAGATTAAAAAGGCAGATATTTAGCATTAAGCTTGATTTAGCTGTGGCAATTGGAAGAGACTTTCTCAAACATTTCTTCAGGAAAATAGCTGGCTGTGTAAAGTGCAGCATGGTGATGATCTCCAGGGTAGAAAAGAAAATTCTACCTATTCAGTGCTTTATTGCCTTAGGCCTCAATAAATGATATGTATCCCTTTCGCCGCAACTACCTGAGACTGAAATAGATTATCTGTAACCTTTGTGTCATACTTGATGCCAAGATGAGATATAAAATTATATTCACACCATTGCTGAGACCACCTATTTCTATCTCAGTAAAATCACCTTACTTGGGCCTTGTCTCTGCTTATCCACAAAACACTTATCCATGCTTTGTTACATTGAGACTTGGTTATTCTAACTCACTCCTGGTTGGTCACCCATATTCTACCCTTCTCAAATTGCGCCCTAATCAGTAGGTTTACCCAGCTCCACTGTCTGTAGTCATGTAGAGTGGATCCAGTAAAGTTATGCTTCAGTTTTAAAATTCTCTTCTTCTTTTCAAAACCTCTTGTAGTTTTGTCCTTTCCATCACAGTCATTGCCTTCAGCTTCATCACTCTCCACAATAACTGCACTGGTCTAATTCTGGCCTTCTGAGCAACTTCAGTTTGATTTACTCCACTATTGGAGGCTCTGCTCCAAACTGCCAAGGCCCAGGAGTCAACAAGCCCTTTCCTAAGCCTGTCTATCCCTTTTAGAATCATTGGATCCATACAGTGCAGAAAGAGGCCATTCAACCCATTTTAGACTGCATTAACCTTCCAAAGAGCTCCCCCCCCAAACCCCGTATAACCCCGTATTTCCCTTGGCTAATCCACATCGCCTGCACATCCCGGAACACTATGGGTCAATTGAGCATGGCCAGTCTACTTAAGCCAATTCATCTACCCCTCTCAACGTATTTCCATTTATTGTGTATTCCCTTTTACTGTTTGACCTCCCTAAATGCATAACTCACACTTATCAGAACTGAACTCTATCTGCCACTATAATAATAAAATGTGAGGCTGGATGAACACAGCAGGCCAAGCAGCATCTCAGGAGCACAAAAGCTGACGTTTCGGGCCTAGACCCTTCATCAGAGAGGGGGATGGGGGGAGGGAACTGGAATAAATAGGGAGAGAGGGGGAGGCGGACCGAAGATGGAGAGTAAAGAAGATAGGTGGAGAGAGTGTAGGTGGGGAGGTAGGGAGGGGATAGATCAGTCCAGGGAAGACGGACAGGGATGCAGTAGGGGAAGGGGAGATTTTGAAACTGGTGAAGTCCACATTGATACCATATGGCTGCAGGGTTCCCAGGCGGAATATGAGTTGCTGCATCCCTAAACCAGCCCAGTTCATCCCCTCCCCCCACTGCACCACACAACCAGCCCAGCTCTTCCCCCCCACCCACTACATCCCAAAACCAGTCCAACCTGTCTCTGCCTCCCTAACCGGTTCTTCCTCTCACCCATCCCTTCCTCCCACCCCAAGCCGCACCCCCCGCTACCTACTAACCTCATCCCACCTCCTTGACCTGTCCGTCTTCCCTGGACTGACCTATCCCCTCCCTACCTCCCCACCTACACTCTCTCCACCTATCTTCTTTACTCTCCATCTTCGGTCCGCCTCCCCCTCTCTCCCTATTTATTCCAGTTCCCTCCCCCCATCCCCCTCTCTGATGAAGGGTCTAGGCCCGAAACGTCAGCTTTTGTGCTCCTGAGATGCTGCTTGGCCTGCTGTGTTCATCCAGCCTCACATTTTATTATCTTGGAATCTCCAGCATCTGCAGTTCCCATTATCTCTATCTGCCACTATCTGGTCCATTCCACCAACCCCTCTATATCATTTTGGAGCTGCCAGCTACCCTCTACCCTATCTGCCAAATGGACATTTTTTGTGCCATCTGTGAATTTCCAAATTGTGCCCCCAACATTCATGTTCAAATCATTAATGTATAAAATAAACATCAGGGGTCCCAATACCAAGCCTGTGGAACACCACTTGAAGCACCTTTCGATTCACAAAGGCAGCCAAAGTCCACTACACTTTGTTTCCTGTTGTGAAGCCAATGTTTGGCATTTCATTTGTACCTTTTAAAGCATACCTCAACTCCTCTGGCGCTTCATCTGTGTCTAGTGAAGTTTGGCAAATAATGCTTATGGCATTTACTAATTCTTCCTTCAGTCTCCTGAGGAACAATACATCTTGCCTGGTGACTTATTCACTTCCAAGGATTCCAACTCTTCTAATTTCCCACTGCTTCTCTTGGATTACCATATGCACATCACCCCCTTCCCTTTGCAAATATGGAGTCAAAAAACATCATTTTAAATTCTTCCTGTTTCCTCTGCATCTTCACACAAGTTCTCTTCTTCATCTCTGATATGTCCCACATTTTCCTTACCTATCCCTTTGCTCTTTATAAATTGGCAAAACATCCTTGAGTCTTCCTTTAGCTTGCTTGCTAATATTTTTCCATGCCCTTGATTTCCTTATTTCTTTTTACTTGACCCTTGTACTTTTTATACTCAGCCAAGTTTTTATTCCACCTTTATGACACATGTTAAAATCTAATCTTTCATCAAATGTTTGACCATTTGCACTGATGTCTCCCTTAATGGCTTGGTATCAGATGTTGCTTTATGATGCTTCTGTGAACTGCAATAGACACTTTACTCTGTTAACTACACTACATACATTTAAATTGTTGTTGAGGTATTGCTGCACTTACACTGTGCTATTGATCCAGAAACAGTGAGGAACTGGGGGACAACAGCAGCAGCAGGATCTTACACAACCTGTAAGCAATTTTGCACAATCTCTCTGCTGCACCCCTCATGCTACTATTCCCCTCAAGCCATGGTTCAATAAGAAGAGTTGAGGACCTTACCAGCACAGTTCCGATGTACCTAAAAATGAACAAGCAATCAGGAGAAGTTGCAACATCCATAATATGTGCTTGCTTAGCAGCAGCAGCATGCTAAAGACAGAGCAAAGCAACTGCATAACAAATGGATCTGATCAGAAACTCCGCAGTCTAACCAGATTCAGTCCTAAATGGTGATAAAAAAATTACAATAACAACTAACGGGAGGAGAAGGCTTCATGGATATCTTCGTCTTCAAATGATGGTGAAGCCCAGCACTTGAATGCAAAAATCGTAACTGGAAGTTTTGCAACCAACTTTCTCCAGCAACAGTGTTTCTAATCTGCCTCAGCCTTTGACGGAGGTCTCAAATCACAGAAGCCAGTCATAGCCAATTTGATTCACTACATAGGAGATCAAGAAAAAAACTCAGCATATTGAATGCAGAAAGAAAGCTGTGGGCCTTGACAACATTACAGTTTGTGAAGACTTATACTTCAGAACTAGCCATGCCATAAGCTAAGCTGTTCCAACACACTAATCAACAAAGTTTCTTCTGCGCAGTGTGTGTCTTAGCCATAAAAATCAGGATAAATTCAATCCTATCATTCTACTGTCAACCATCAACAAAATGATAGAAGTTGCCTTTGACATTTCTGTCAGGTAGCACTTAACAATAACATGCTCACAATTGGTCAGACTAACTTCCCTGAAGCCCACTTGACCTCATTATAGCCTTAGAACATAGAACATAGAACATAGAACAATACAGCGCAGAACAGGCCCTTCAGCCCTCGATGTTGCGCCGACCTGAGAACTAATCTAAGCCCCTCCCCCTACACTATCCCATCATTATCCATATGCTTATCCAAGGGCTGTTTAAATGCCCCTAATGTGGCTGAGTTAACTACATTGGTAGGCAGGGCGCTCCACACCCTTACCACTCTCTGAGTAAAGAACCTGCCTCTGACATCTGTCTTAAATCTATCACCCCTCAATTTGTAGCTATGCCCCCTTGTACAAGCTGAAGCCATCATCCTCGGAAAAAGACTCTCACTGTCCACCCTATCTAATCCTCTGATCATCTTGTATGCCTCTATTAAATCCCCTCTTAGCCTTCTTCTCTCCAATGAGAACAGACTCAAGTCCCCCAGACTTTCTTCATAGGGCCTGCACTCCAGATCAGGCAACATCCTGGTAAATCTCCTCTGCACCTTTTCCAATGCTTCCACATCCTTCCTGTAATAGGGTGACCAGAACTGCACAAAATAATCCAAATGAGGCCGCACTAGTGTTTTGTACAGTTGCAGCATGACATCACGGCTCCGGAACTCAATGCCTCTACCAATAAAACCTAAAACACCATAAGCTTTCTTAACAGCATTGATCAAAGTAGGGCTATTCAGCTGAATTCCAGTGATGAGGAGACAGTAACAGCCCTTGACATGAAGATAGTATTTGACCAAATGTGGAATTGAGGATCTCTAACAAAAATGAAGTTGTGGGAAACATCTTCATCAGTTGGAGTCAAATCTAGTACAAAGGAAGGTGGTTCTGGGTGTTGGAGGTAAGTTACCACCCACAACGGGTTGCAAAGAGTTTCCTCAGCATAGTGTCCTAGACCTAATTATCTTTATATGCTCCATCCTAAATCCAGAAATGGCAATGTTTCCTAATTATTGCTGACACCAATTCTTCAATGCACTTTCACAAAGGCATTAAGTGAGGCTTGAAAATTCCTTTCTGAGAGAGCAGAAATGACAGTCATCTATGTACTGAAGTTCCACAAGTGAGGTCAGTGTCATTTTCTTCTTGGATTTCACCTGATTGGGATGGAAAAGATTTCTTGTCCATTCTGCAAACCACTCATTGGGATGATGAATATGGAGAAAAGAGTGGGGACGATGACACGTCTGTGCTTGACCCCTTTCTTGATCGCAAAGGATTCTGTAATATTACCATTGATGAGGACCATTGCAAACATCTCGTGGAGGAGACAGAGGATGTTGATGAATTTCTCTGGACAGCTGGCCTTTGACAGGGTCTTCCATAGCGCTTACCTATTAACTGAGTCAAATAGCTTTGCTCAGATTGTTGATAGTCATGTGGCGTAGTTGGTGTTGTTCCTGGCATTTCTCATGGAGTGACTGAGCAGTGAAAATCTAGTCTGTAGTTCCATAATCAAATGCCCTTGTTATCACAAGTGACCAGAAAATTAACTGGATCAACCATTGACTAGCAATGTTGAAGCTTGTACACTGTGGTAAGAGGCTCACCTCCTGCATCTGTTCACCAGGTAGATAAGTCTGTCTGGCTATCAGGCACAATTCAGTACTATGCTGGAGTGCTCTCCATTGGACATGTGCAGTTCCAATACCCCTCAAGAGGCTCAACAGCATCCATGACAAGGCAGGCTCCAGAGGGTGGACACTATTCAGGAGAAAGCAGCTTGCTTTATCAGCAATCAGTCCACAGCCATAAACACTCACTCTGTAGACCACCAATATACCATAGTGTTCACCATCTGCAAAAGAACCATAGCAGCACGTCAACATCTCTCTTCAACCAGAGGCCAAACCCCGACAAGCTCCACATTGTAGGATAAGGACAATATGTTTGTGGGAATGCCACTGCCTCAACATTCCCCTCCAACTTGCATGCCATCCTAACTTGGAAATTAAATCTTGCTGGTCTTCCAACATTGCTGGGTTAACATCCTGAAATATCCTCATTACGGGGACTGTAGGAACATCCTCATCAAATAGGCTTTAGTAAGAAGACAGCTCAACACCATTTCCTCGAGGAAGAATCAGAATAGGCAATAAATACTGGCTTTGCTAGAGATTTCAAAATCCCTTCAATGAATTAAACATAATTGTTTCTTTCCCTCAATTCTCATTGTTACTAAAGGTTCCATCACCCACAGGCAAATGACAAGTGTTTCATGAGTCTGAGCAGCTCAGTCACACCTTAGCCATCCGTGAAGTGCTAAATGACTGTTTTTGCTGTTGCATTGTGTTTGACTGTGACTTTTATATTGTCACTGAATAAATGAATTTTTCAGGAACCACGTATTTCCCAGGCACACATTCCCACCATCCCATTAATAACTTGTTAATTGCACTGGAAATTACAGGGAGTTCTCACACTTTTCATTATATGTGTAGCTGGTCCTCTGTGAGTTAAAAAATGAATCAGCATATTTTGGTTTTGAGCTTGTGTAAGCTGGGAATCACACAACTGTAACAAGCCATTACACTGAAAGGAGAATGGTGGGGCTGGGAGATTTAATGATGCTTGACTGAAACTATATACCGAGGGCCAATCAAGTGGGAAAGTTAAATGACATAGAGAATAGCAGAGCGAGAACAAAAGGATAAATTAAAAATTATGCAATGGAAGAATGCAAAAAGACAATGTATGAGTACGACCTGAGGCAATGAGAAAAGAAGAGTCTATGCCAAGTTTATCATTAGAGACCACAAGTTCGAGAAGGAGCATTCATGGTTGTTGCACTGAAAAAAAAATCATTGATAACAATGTACCTTTGCTGGACCAAGTATTTCCCAGACCACGACACACAGGATCAGCAAAGGGGATGTTTTAAACAGCACCAGTGGTATTTGTTCCTGTGTGAGGTGAAAGTATTTAATTTTTATGCCTCCCACACCCAGTTGCAACCAACAAATAAATTGTTTTACTGACAGGTCCAACAAGCATAATCAGAATTATACCAGACGGAATGCAAAGTACTTCCTTGAAATAAAAGTAAGTGCACACTGATATGTGCATATTTTAACTTCATGACCTAAATATTAACTTTTCAAACACTGAACTGAAACAGTACCGCTGTTGATGGACCACACCAAGTGCCAGATTAGGAAGGTGTAACCTATAAGAATGTCCTATCTTTCAAATCTTCCACATCAAATAAAATGTACATTAGCTGCAACTTAAAGCTTCCTTGATTTTGCCTCAATAACTTTTCTCCCTGCCCCAGGACTTTATTTACTTGTGTTCAGGGTGCCAGCCAGATTGGCAATTACTACGAAGCGGTTCAGGGTCTTTTTCTTAAAACACTTCAGTGTATGTCATGTTATTTTGTTGAGGTGGCTTGATCAGACCATTTATGAGGTCCTAGAATGAAACTGAGATCACATGAGTCCCAGACCAGGGCTAGGTTCATGTCTCGCCTGCTGTTTTGTTTAACTGACTTTATGGCGACTGATCCTTCTCCTCACATCCAGCTTCTTCCCTGTTTGTTCTGTCATCACTAGCTTTCTGTTTTATCCGTTGCCTGCTGAAGTTGGAGGTGAAATGAGTTTCAACCACAAAGATGTACCATAACATGTCTGAATTGGATTCTTAAAGAAGTAATTCTGATTCACTCTTGGCTGTCCTTCCTTGGTTTACTGTCTATAAATTTGATTTCACCCAAAGCTCATGATACACTCACATCAAGTCCTGTTTAACCACCAGTTGTGCTTACCAACCTGCATTGGTTCTTGAAGGGGGTCTTTTCGAACTCCAAAAGACACACCATGAGGACAAGAGTCTTGCATCAGCTGTAGCTCTTCTTTATTCGAGCTTGCAATCGGTTACAGCAGGGAGAGCTCCAACACACAGTCACACAGGATGGTCAGGGAGGTTCTGAACATGTCAGACTATCCCCGACTTTTTCTGGCTACAAAGCATGAGTAATTTCTAACTATGTCATTGCCGTTCATGTGTCTGTCTCTATCTTTGTTCCCCATTTGTCTGCTTTTCTGACCCTTGAACCTGATATGGCCTAATGTTATTATGTTATCAGGTTAACAGGGTTGAAGACCGACCTCCTTCGTTAATCATGTCAATGTTCCTACTTAATTTGCTAACAAGGGACATTGCTTTCATGCGAGATAGAGTGCCGTTATGTGCTTGTGGATATCATGTTACATGTTATTTCATTATACTTGAGTAACAATCTAGTTGCTATGTCAGCCCAAGTGGGTGTACTATCTTGATCTTGTGGTTTGTAATTTATTTAACAAATGCTGATGAGTTCATTTGAGCCTGTTTAGCTGTCTTTTTTCTTATTCATTTTGATGGTGTCTCTATCCCCTCCCTTCTCTCCCTGGCATGGTTAAGCCACATATGAGTTTGTGTATAATATGATGAAGGCTTACGGTTAGATGATGGTAGGGGGTGCTCCTTCAGTTCTCAATTAATCAGCCTTCAACTTTAAATATCTCAACTTTATTTTCAAATTCCTACATAACCAGAGCCATTTTTATCTTTGCAACCTCCTCCAACCATAGAATCAGATATCTCTACTGTTCTCATTTTGGCTTCTTGAGTTGCCTGTTTTTAATTGCTCCACTTAGGTTTAAGCTGTAGAAGTATCCCCCTCAACTTCTCCATCCCTCTATCTTCCTTTATAAATCATTAAAAAGTTTCTTTAAACTTATTTGGTAATGTCTTAGTCATCTGCTCTAACATTGCCTTGTGTGATTGGGTCACATTTTTGTTTTGTAACATGGTTATTAAGCCTGCCTGAGCTGACTCAATGGGCTGAATGGACTATATCTGCTGCTATGTCTTATGGCCTTGGGCTGTCTTATTGTGTTCAAGTTGCTATGCAAGTTTGCTATCCCACTTTTCAAGAAGGTTGAGCAGTTGAAACTCATTTCACCTTCCAAACTCAGCAGGCGATGGATAAAACAGAAAACTGGTGATGACCGAGCAATCAGAGAAGAAAGCTGGATACGAGGAGAGGGATCAGTCACCACTAAGTCAGTTAAACAAAAACAGCAATTTTTCTGGAAAGGTGAAAAAAAATCATGTTGTACAACAAGGCATGCATGATATTAGTATGCAATTTTGGACCAAACAACTGATTATCATAATTTGAATTTGTTTAAACAGACACCCGCAGATTTAGCTCTCAAGCCATAATTAAATTTAAATTTAATTGAGCACTTTAACTGTGTTCTGCTCGCTTGCTCTGGACATGTGGAGTGTGCTGGCCAAATACATAAGATGCTGAAGAAATTCAGCAGGTCTGGCAGCATCTGTGGGTCTGCAATATCTTCAAGAGTTATACTGGATCGTGTAGGTCTGCACTTAGCTCGCGGCCAGCTGCCATGGCTCCTTCAGGCTGCAGAAGTTCCAGGTGCTACACCTCTTTACAGCCAACATCCACTCTGTATGTGACCATTGGTGGAGCTTGGGTTATTCCCGAGGTAGGTGGTTTCTGGCGTCCATCCATATCCAGACACAGAAGTAGACAGACAACCTGAACTATCCAGGATCCATAAGCCTGAGTTAAACAGGTCATTGACACGTAGAAGATAAACTTTCATTGTCTTAGATGGTCAAGTGGTATCCTCCAGCTTTGAGCAGTCAGGCCCATATTGTGATTGTCCACTGCATGTTCCCCAATATCTCTGTTCAAAGATGGTGAGGAGAAATGATGTACCAACCTTCATCACAGGATGGAAGGGAAGGAGAAGGAAGAAAGGACAAATGAGATTCTTTGGAGGATCTCGAACATCATCTTAGGCCTTGTAGCAATGAGTTAGGGTTAGGATGCCTTGCAGGCTGGCATTCTACAAGGCAATGCTGTTCTGTCAATGCTGCATCTGAGAGGCTCATGGGCCTGTGTCACATGACTTCCAATTTGAAAATGAACCATCATGTTGAGTTACTTAGCCAGCATACACATCTGGATAACCTCACTACCATTAACTGGCACAAGCCTGTGCCTCCACTGCCACCATCACCCTATCTGACAGACCCAGCTGCCTTGGCCCTGCTCAATCTTGTCTGTCTCCGCTATAATCCAAGAAAACACAGAGCTCTAGATGATACCATTACAATGGAAGCTCAAGAGTGTTCAGTCTCTGCAATCCAATTTCTCCACAGAAATAACATGAAATAAAAGCTTATGCAGGATTTTGATCAAGCAACAGGAAAGGATGGTGTTGTATGTGAAAGGAAACCTGCGCTTAGTGGTGCTTCTCTATATCTGCTGCCTTTGCTCTTCTAGATCTAAGAGGTCATGGGTTAGGAAGATAGTATCAAAAGATTCTTGGTAAATTGTTGCACTGTGTCTCAAAACAGTTTACACTACAGCTGCTGTGCTTTGGTGATGAAGGAAGTGAGCATTGAAGGAGCTGATCAAGCATGTTCCTTTGCTTTGATACAGAGCTTCTTGTTGGAGCTGTACTCCGTCAGGTAAATGGGAAGTATTCCATTACACTCCTGACTTATGCCTTGTAAATAATGGACAGGCTTTGGAATGTCAATAGATGAGTTACTAGCCCAGCATCTGACTTGTTCTGGTAGCCACAATATTTTGGTGGCTTCTGGTCAGTGGCAATCCCCGGCATGTTGATAGTGGAGGAATGTTAATGATTTGTTAGTGAGAGATGATTGGAATCTCTCTGGTTGAAGATTGTCATTGCCTGCAATTTGTGTTGTGTCAATGTTACTAGTAGCTTATCAGGCCAAGCCTGAATGTTATTCAGGCCTTGCCGCATGTGTGAACAAACTGCTTCACTGTCTGAGAGGTTTCAAGTAGTACTGACACTGTGAAAGCATCAGCAAACTTAGATAAAGAGTGACAGCAACCAATCTAAATGTGGAGCGCACAACCGCCAAGGAAGATCTTTGCTCACCTGATGGTAATATACTGGACTAGATGGCAGTCAACAACAGGAATAGTGGCTGTTCATTTCTCTGCCCATTTTAGAGGCAGAAGCACTGAGGTCAGTTATAGCACACACCAGCAGCAGAAATGAGATCAAGTACTAGTCAGGGATTGATCTGACAATCTGTGTGCCTAAACTGCTGAGCCGTTGGGACAAGTGCAGGCATTTTATAAATCAAGCTTGGCATCAAATATTGACTCTTTTTCCAATCATATTCTTTCCCACAATTCTCAACCATCTTGACATCCTACTCAGCCAAGCTTTGTCTCCTTATTTATTTAATGCAGACTTCAAAGGGTGGTCAGACAACATGCAGCATGGCCATGTGGAGATAATGTGGTTGCAGCATCACTGTAACTAGCATCATTTTCAGTCCTGGAGAACAAAGTATATTGCAACAATTTACAAATCTCTCAAAGTAGCTTATCTGGTTGATTTTTGTGGGCGTAAGTTTAAAACTTTTGAGTGACATTGAATGGTCAAATGTCCCTCTCTTATTATCTTTTCACAACGTATTGTGCAGTCTCTGCACTTTTACATTAGTGTCACTTGAAATCTTGTTGGATATAAATAAAGATTTCCTGACATGGGTACCATGCAAAACCACAATCTTTAGCGTACCGCATTCATAAATCCTTTATGTGCCATGCATAACCTCTCCACTTCTGCAAAGGTTTCTCAAGCCTGGTCAGGCTTGAAAAATATGCACAGCTAGTAATGTTCACAAACATAAGCTATCTCTATGCTTAATTGATCATTTACATTATAGCTTTATATCTATTCACATCGAGGCGATTTGTACAGCAGCTGATGGTGAACACATGACCTGTAGAATATTAGACATTAAGTCACAAATTAATTTTGTAAACTCTTCCCATTTACAATCATTTCCAGGGCGTGGGCCATTTACAAAGCTGTTAGGTCTTTCTATGTAACCTTTCCTGCATGAACACCATGATGGAAAAAGCCCTGTACCAGTGACTACACTCAACAGGGGAGATGCTCGTGTGCTACACAAGGATCACCAAACAGAACTGAAGCACATCAACAGTGAACAATGCTGGTAGAGAAAGAAATCAAATCCAGCAAACAAAGAGCCTGTGAAAGGGAGAATGATCATGACTAAGAGAGACAGAGGGTGTGTTTCACTGCCAATTAGGCAGATAATTGTTTTTTATTTAGACTCTGAATCATTCCAGTATTGTCCTAGAAGAGTGTGAATTGTTCCATTTTCCTTGGTGTCATGCTAAATACAAGCATGAATATATTATAAATTTTAAAACTATGTGTTTAAAATGGACAGAAAGGCTTTTCAACTGAGTGACAACATAGCATGTAACTTTGACAATATCAGCTCCACACAGACCTGAAACTCAATTAAATACCTAATTTTATGGACAGTGACAGCCACTTGTGAAATTCACAAGTCCTTTCACTGAGGATGAGCTGTGAACAAGCAGGACTTGATATGCTAGCAGCTTGGCTGTTCTTGCGTCACCACAGACAAGCAAGATTTTCAAACTGAATGGATGTTAGGTGAATATCATATCAGCCTCATTGAGCTTTTATTGTATTATAATGGCTGCTAGTCTCAACACAAAGATCCTGGCTGTCTCAAACCCTAGAAGCATGAAAGGTTTACATATGATGTGTAAACTTTACCCACCATCACTTTGGGAAAGGACATTACAGGAAGGATGTGGAGGCTTTGGAGAGCATGCAGAAGAGGTTTACCAGGATATTGTCCAGATTTGAGGGCATGAGCCATAAGGAGAGGCTAGAAAAACTTGGAGAAACAAAGGCTGATAGGAGACTTGAGAGAAGTCTGTAAAATTATGAGATGCATAGATAAGGTTGACAGTCAGAATCTTTTTTCCTGAAGTTGAAATGTCTAAAACTAGGGGGTCATGCATTTAAGTTGGAGGGGGAGTGTTCAAAGGAGATGTGAGGGGCAAGTGTTTTACACAGAGAGTGGTAGGAGTCTGGAATGCACTGCCAAAGGTAATGGTGAAGGCAGATGCGTTAGGGACATTTAAAAGACTTTTAGATAAGCACACAATATGCAAGGAATGGAGAATATGGACCAAAGGCAGGTGGAAGGGATTAGTTTAATTTGATGTCATGTTCAGCACAACATCATGGGCCGAAGGGCCTGTTCCTGTGCTGTATTGTTCTATTTTTTTTTCCATGATGGGGGAGTCCAAAACTAGAGGAAATGGGTTTAAGGTGAGAGGAGAAAAATTTAAAAGGGATCTAAGTGGCAACAATTTTAACACAGTGGTAGCAAAATGTACAAAATGAGCTGCCAGAGGAATTGGTGGAGGCTGGTACAATTACAACATTTAAAAGGCATCTGGATGGCTATATGAATAGGAAAGATTTAGAGGGATTATGGGCCAAATACTGGCCAATGGGACCAGATTCATATAGGATACATGGTCGGCATGGATGAGTTGGACCGAAGGGTCTGTTTCTGTTCTGCACATCCCTATGACTATGACTGTATGACATTAAACTCATAATTGGTGACATGAATCAGGCAACCATTTATGGTAGAGCTGTTTTGATTAGAGAATTGCCTTCTGAAACATCCTTCAAGTTCCATCAACCTAGCTGCAAGCCAACAATGTAGCTAAATTAGAATAGCTAAACATTCAAGGTTGGGGAGGTATTCTTTCCCAGCCAGGTTCAATTGCAAATTCACCTGAAAACTCACCTCCCTAGCAATTTGACTACAAAAAAACCTCACAGCTCACCTAGAATCCTCTGCTTTTACCAGACCTTCACTTGAGCAAAAACATCAATTCAGCTAAGAAACTATTGGGCTAATGTAAATGGGACTGAAATATTAAAACTTGTTTTTTTTTGTGTGTGATATTTTGTATGGTAAGTTGTTAAAATCTCTGCCGTAAGAAGGCAGTAATAAACAATCTTTGGTTCTGAATTCGTACAAGTTTGCTGCCAGAAATTATTTAAACTGGGACAAACTACTCTGAGAGTGAGAAACCGCACCAACTTCAGTTTAAAAATACCTGGATCACAAACAATAAGAAACACAAACTCTTTCCATGACATTAGTGTAGATATTTTTAGTGGACCTGTTCCGATGTGTTGCGACACATTTGGATAGTCTTGATATGGAGATGTTGGTATTGCACTGAGGTGGATTTGGATAGGTGGGACTTGAACCTGTGCTGTGTGACCCAAAGGTCACTACCACTAGAGGACACTATCACTGTGCCATTAGAGACCTACAACATCAAACTATACTGTATAAAAACAGTAGTTGGTAATGATGTGCTTGTTCTACTTAATATTCATCTCTGTATTATATCATTTCTCCAGGGGAATTGTAATTATATAATGAGGTTTTGTGAGTGTCATTTGGGGTTAGATACAATCTGCCTACTTTAATAGATCATAAAATGAAAGAACAGGATTAAGATGCTTTGAGTCTGCTCCAATATTCAGTAAGATTACAACTAATGTTTGACTTCATAGTTTTCTCATCCAATCCCCAAACCTTGAATAAAAGCAAAATACTACAGATGCTGGAAATCAGCAGCTTTTGCAGCATCTGTAGTGAGAGAAAACAAATCAATCTTGAATGTAAATATGATTCTTTTCCGCAAAAAACAATAGACAAATATATCCTTTCTTTGGTAAGACGATGAACATTGCAAATAGGCCCAGTCTCACCAAAACACCTTATAAATACAGCAAAGGTTCCTGACCCCGATATTCCTTACACAATAAAATATGGAATATTTGCTTTCTGAATCGCTTACTGTATCTGCATTTGTGACTAATAGATACAGATCCCAATTCACTAAATACCAATATTTGCTAGTTTCTCATCTTTTTTTAAAAAAATCTGCTTTCCTAATCTTCTGTCAAAGTAGTTTAATTTCATATTTCCCTTGATTATGCTCCATCCACAAATTGTTTACACAGCAACTTCTTCTGTTCCTTGCTGAACTCTTTGTACCTTCTGAATAGCATACTGTCTCAACTGGCTTTGTATCATTCATCAGTTTGTACCCAATGCATGTAATTCTCCGTCATCTAGGTATAGTCTGATATAGTCTGTAAACAGCTGAGGACCCTGCACTGTTCAAATAGTACCCTATTGCAATCTGCCATATAGAAAGTGACCCAATTATTCACACTCTCTCTTCCTGTTCATTAAGTTCTCCTCAATCTAAACTGATGTGTCACCTCCTAACTCATGATTTCTAACCTTGCATGGTATCCTTTTCTGTGACATCTTATCAAAAGTCTTTTGAAAATGTAGTACATTCCTTTGTTTCACCCTACCTACCCTACCAGTTACACTTTCAAAGAGCCTAGAATAGATCATAGACCTAAGAAGAAATAGGATAGACATTACACATAGATTTCTGAGTAACATGGTATCAACTGTTAGTGTTCTTTACTAAGGAATATCAGTCTTCATATGGGACTTCAGGTTTGGCCTGACTGAAACTCATTTGTAGATTTAGCAGTTTGGGATAAGCATAATATGTCTTACACCATTTTCATAGTTCAGTCAATCTGATTATTTTCTTGTCAGAATGGAGAGAGAACACCACGGGGAAAGAGACTTGTTTCTGTGCATGTGCCTACTGGACTCAGGTGAAAGATTTTGTAAGGAGTATTTGTTACCCTTTTGGCATGCTATTCCCTACACTGTACATATGTGTCAAGTACTTGTGTATATTGCTATGAGGTGCATAGAATGTTGGGCCCACACTGAAGCACTGACAAAAAGGGCAGAGTTTTTGGTTCCCTTTGGTGGGTGTCAGCAAAGGTGAGAAATGTGTGAAAGTACAACCAAATTGTGAAAAGATAAAAATGCAACATTGAGAAAGAAGATGTAGATTTTCCCCCATACAATGTAAATAGTAAACCTAGAATCTTGATAATGTTTGGAGATAACTTGAAAATGCATGGAAATGAAGCGATTAATAGCCCAACTCACCTCATTTCTCTGTACCTTCCAATTCTTCTCTCTTCCCCAAGAAACAAGATGGCGCCAATTCTCAACATTGAAGCCCAGAGTGGCAATCTGGCAGCAGCCCTTGCCACTTACTCCTCTGAGCTTTAATCTTACTCTGTCTTTGTCACAATGGCTCTGGATGTTCCATGGATACCACCCTCTTCCGCCATTTGTGCAAGCAAATCAACCAGGGCAAGCCATCAGCCCCACCATGTCAGTCCTTCAGGGCATCACTTTGGAACTCAGGAACACCCATTAACTACTAGGTCACTTTGAACGCAGAGAGACACATACATCTCAGACATTGACACAGGATGCATCATGTGGGTCTTCACTTCATTTCTTTGTACCCACTTTATTTGGAGGCTGCAACCTCTGTGGTTTGTGCAAAGGGAGAAGTTGGCAGCTTATCACAGATGGAAGTACTGAACAGGAAAGAGGGTAGACATATTGCTGGACAGCAGCATGTTACATCAATGTCACATCTACAGCATGTGCCAACAGCTTTTGCAGCAAGCACACTGCACTTGCTTATACAAACAATCATATGTGAAAGTTAAAGTGGACTAGTCTTTACTATGTGTGATAAAGAACTAGCATGAGGAGATACTGCTACAGTCAGTCAAGGGGTTTCTTTAATTCCCATCCAGAGGATTGGCCGCAGTCAGCTGGGGCTTGGTCCTTCTGGAGTACAGGGAACCATGTCTTTGAGCTCCAGGGGTTGGAGCACAATCAGTTCTGCAGGTGAGGTGCAACCAGTCCTGTGATTACAGGAGGCCACTTGAGGCTGTGTGGAGGCATCAGTCATGAGGAAGGGTCTGTGTTTCCTGCAACGACAGTAAGGGAGGAATTCAGCACGATGAGAATGATGAAAGAGCGATTAGTGGTGTTGCATCAACAGAAGAAGTGGCGAAGTCTACCTGAGTTAGTAGGAAGCATATACTGCAGGAATGGTTAGTAGTTTGTGAGGATGAGGTAGGTGAGAGCCTGCATGGGCATGTTGTAGTCCATGAACCCTGGTGAGAGGTATGTGTTGCTACAGTGAGCTGAGGTCCAGCGAGTTTGAAATAGCTGAGAGAAGCTGGTGGCCCTTTACAGAGTGCAGAAGGTAATTAACCTTCCTCCTGCATTGCGTTTCCCCCAGGACACTGCATTGGCCCCAGCCACGCTCTCAGTCCAGGCTTACTGAATCTGGTGCCATGGTCTCCTTTGCTGGTCAGCACTGGCCTCTTCACAGCCCATTCACCAGGATCTCCAGGTGCCAGTTAGTGAACCAAGGCGATAACTTGTGTTTCTCAGCCATTTTCTTGGGGATAATGGTGCAGGCACCAAGTGTGAAGTATAGTTCCTCCCTCACAGCGTCTGAAGTGCTGCAGAGCTGGGATTTAAATATGGTGTCCATGACATCACTGCAACAAAGTCCCAGCAGCAAAGTGCACTACTGCCTTTCTAGTCACATGATTCCATGGGCCGTGAGCCAAAAAGGCAGGTTATATAATTAATGACATGAAGAGTGGAAGATTGTGTGAGAAATGTCACCACGGGCCGTGCAGACAGGGTTCCATGAATTCACACAAAAGAACCACTTTGCTAAATGGGAGAATTCAGCCCAGAGAAACACAAGCGCCCCAGTACCATACAAGAAGTAACTGCTTCCTTTTAGACAGCGTGTCTCAATAACATCTCTGTCGTCTTCATCCGTAAAACTATCCATACAAGTGCCGATTCTTCAACGAAACACAAACCATAATGTAACAGGAATCCATCTATTTTCTGAGTAGGAGCTGACACTAAGAAATACATGAAATATAAAATGAAAGCAAACCAGTAATCTTCATATTGTGCAACACCATTCATGAGCGGTGTGTTTGATTTCGGAGTGTACAATGTGTGCTCTCTAAGAGTACATATTGCAGCAAGGTTGTAATTTAGAGAGTGTTGCAGTGAGGATGTGGGGTTGAACAGAGATAGTTAGAGCAAGGGGGTGCAATACAGATTATGTTATTTACAGTAATAAGTGTTGCAGTCATGTTACATTGAGGAGCTAGAAGTTAAAAGTCAGTCAGCATTATATATTCCAGACGCTACAAAGCCTTAATAAATGAAAACCTAGCTCCCTACAGCGATGTCAGTTTACTGTAAGGATCTCTCATTAATAACCTTTCTGCACAGTGAAATTTCCTTAGTGTAAAAGCCTTGTCATTCTGCACAGAGCAGATGAGCAGATGTAAGTACATATTTTCCTGTTTCTAAAAATATAAATGAAAACTAATTGGATGCTGGAAATGCTAACTGCAAATGCTCAATATCCGGAATATTTCACATGTTTTCCCAATCTCCTGTCACAGCTTAAGTGCAGAAGTGGGGGAAGCAGTTGATGATGTCCACTACCACCTTCTCTGACCAGCCAAGGGCAGGCTATAAATGAACTTGCTAGTGGTGCCCACGCTGTAAGAATAAAAAAAACTATTGCAGTAGGGTCATTTTTTAAGAATTGAGTATGGGAAATTTTCCATCACATCTGCCCAAAAGAGCTGTGTAAGACGATAAGGCTCCTACATTGTCTTGTCAACTGACCCTGCTCCCTGGATCCTATTTGCACAGATTTGATGATGATCCAACTTCCCTTTATTGCTCATGTTAACTGATACTCTTGTGATACAGACCCCTCATCTTCAAATCTGCAATAATTGCTCCTTTGTCCTTGAAAACAACTGCCCCATCTGCATCTATTCTTTCCTCCTCAAAGTCCTGAACATGTTGCTATCTCCCAGATTCAAGCACAATGTTCCAGGAACTCCAATGTGAATCGCTCCAATGAAACTTCTATGTTTGCCACAGAACCAAAGCATGTTTTTTTTTAATCCAAGTTACAGATAATGGCCTATGTAGCTGCAACTAATATATGTTATATGTTCCTGACACTTTTGAACTGTCTGCAGCCTTTGACATGATTGACCATGTGTAAAAGAGGTATGTTTTACAAAGCACACAGTCAATACAAGGGAACACTTGGGAGACAATGTCTGAGTGAAACATAAACAGAGAGCTGTTTTAAATAAAGTTCACTGCCATTAATAAAGGGTGTTCACTATTAATCGCATTTTTCAGTCTGAGGAAGATTTAATCACAGTTGTAAGGTTTATTAAGTTAAGGCCAAATAAAGCAAAGTTAATCTAGGTACGTCTAAGTAAAGTTAATGTAGTTGAAGCAAAGTTAAGGCAAGGCAGGACATGTTGCTCACGTGGATTGCATGACCTGGAAAACCACATGGATGGGAGGTGTCATTAGCTGCAGAAAATTGAGATCCGGGTTTTGGAGCTTGAATGATAGCTGGAGTCATTGGCACATGGTGAGACTAAAATCTATGTTAATAGTATGTTCAGAGAGTGGGCACATCATGGGGTGTGGAGGCAACAAGGGAATGGTTCGCTCCCAGGCAGTTTAAGGCAACCAGGCAGGAATGGCAGGAGTTCCCTGAGGTATCACTTGCTAATGAGTTTCCCACTTTGGACACCAATGAACATGTTGAATTCTCAGAGGAGTACAATCAGAGCTATGTTCCTGACACCACAGGTAGCTCAATTGTATGAGAGGCGAGGACTAAGAGGAGAATAGCAGTAATCAAAGAGGATTCATCATTTAGGGGAACAGACAGCCATTTCTGTAGCTGGAGACATGGGTCCAGGATGGTGCCAGGGTCGAGGATGTCACAAAATTCTTCTAGAGCAGGGTAAATAGCTGGATGACAGAGAAGAAGGAAGTGTTTGAGGATGTGACTGGAGAACTGAAGCAGGAGGGAAGATATCACTTGTGTACCCCCAACAGCAAGTATAAGAAAGAACCAGCATGTGATTCTTGGAGCAGCTCCTCATTCTCTCCTTCCATTCTATTTATGAGGAGAAACTTTGCCCTGATTGGTCACCCCTCTAAGTGAATCTTTCCTGGTGGCTTTGGGAAATTTCAGGGGTGAATCCACCAACTGCTGCTATGAATTTGAGTGTTGCCTTTGGGGCATAGTGACTGTGATATGAAAGAAATTTGTGTTATGCCTGGATGCAGCCCAATATACTCAAGAGGACTAGGTTCTGAAGAAACCTAATTATAAATGTGCAAGGATTGAATTAGCTGCGGTGGATAAGACAATGTAATACGTAATTTTCAGTACATAGGCAATGATTAGTATTCAAATAAATACTGCACGGCTCATAGTAAATATACATTCCTCAAACGCATAAACACCCAAAAGGAAAAGTAAATCAATGTTGGTTAACAAAATAAGTTTAAAAATGACATTAGATCAAAGGAAGTGGCTTATAAGGATGTCAGCAAAAATGGTAAGCCTCAGGATTGGGAGCAATTTAGAACCCAACAAAGAAAAATGAAGAAACTGATTAAGAGACATAGAAAAGAACATGAATGCAAACTAGTGAGAATGTAAAGGTGACTGTAAAATCTTCCTTAGCTCTGTGGAAGAAAAAGACCAGCTGGAACATATATGGGCCTAATATAAGAGCGGACAGGAGAATTTATAGTGTGGAAGAAGAAACCTGAACAGTTAATTTATGCTTGTATTCACAGAAGAAGATGAAGAAAATTTTCCATAAAGACTACTCAATGAAGGAACTTGTGAAACTGAGGAACTAGAATACTCAGAAGCAGTACTTAAAAAGTCAGTTAGAATGAGGGCTGAAAACTCCCGAGAAATTCTGAGATGAATTTCACCCCAGAATGTTGAAGGAAATGGCAAGACAGATGATGGATTTTGCTGGTTATTTTCAAAATCCTATAGACTGTGGAAAGAATCCTGTTTACTTGATAGTAGCAAATATAGCCCCACTATTTAAGAAGTGATGCGGGGGAGAATGGAGAACTACAAACCTGTTAGTTTGATGTCAATAGTAGAAGACATGGTAGAATGTAAAGGATGTGTTAACTAGACATTTACAAAAAGAGAGTAAAATGGGGCAGAATCAACAGGGGTTTATGAAATGCTAAATCATGTTACTGTCTTTTGGCCTTGCTACAAACTCCATTTCCTAGTCATTATTTTCATCCTTTTCCCTGGTAAATGTCTGAGGTGGATCCAGACTCCACAACTCCTGTTGTCATGTTTGAGCCAGAGCTAAAAGTGTAATTGCATATGTGTGTCATCATTTAGGCTGTTCATTTCTACTTCTGTTAAGTAGCCCAATTCTATCCTTGTTTCAACTCATCTAATGATGATTGTCATGTTTATGCAGTTGTTATCTGTAGACTTGATTATTCTAATGGCTTTAGGAGACCTGACTGATCTCCTGCAGTCTACGCTCCATAAATTTAAGGTAATCCCAAACCCTACTGCCCATGTCTCAGCTATTACAAAGTTCCATTCAGCCCTCATGCCCATGCTCCCTGACAAACATTGGTTCTTGGTTAGGTAATGCCTCAACTGTAGAACTCCCATCCTCAAACCCATTCCTATCTCTGCCATCTTCACCAGATACACAATTCTGAGATATCTACTCATATAATTCTGGTCTTTTCAGAATCCTCAGTTTTTATCATTCTGCCCTGGCTGGTACCTCAGTTTCCCAGGTCTCAAGCTCTGGAATACCCTCTTTAAACCTCTCTACCACTTAACCTCTCCTTCTTCTTTTAAGATGCACCTTAAAGCCCACTTTTTGGACAAGATTTTATGGGGAACATTCCTCATTTACCAATTCCTGGGCTTCTTCCTGATCTCAAGGTTATTGGGCAGGTTCTGGTTCATATATTATGGAAATTGATGTAGCAATTTGGTGTGTAAAAATTATATTTGTAATGGAGATGTGACCTTAAAGGAACTGCAGCTAATCAAACTTCCTTTAGCAAGATCCTCATCCCTTTAAAACACATGTTCATCAGTATGATGAATCTGTCTTGATGATATCCAAGCCCTGCTCTGCCCCCGGATGATGCCCAGTGAATATGTAAGAGAAAAAAGAGGAAATTAAGCTCGTAATAATGTCAATCAGAATTTCCAGTCATCCAAGAATTAAACAGCAATCTCCATATGATTGCTGTGAGCAACCCAGAAAAAAAATTATGGAAACATGAAAAAATTTTTCTTTTTTGGACTTCATATGTTAGCTCCAAATGCACCAGACCCAAATGAAAGCAGTTTAGCATAATTCCAGAGCAGTTTTGGGCCAAAGAGGTAGATCATGTGATGAAACCTCCAAGAATACATCCAGCCAGAGTGGCAAGCCTTATTCCCACTGTAGTATAGGAATCTCTCAATCACTTCTTGACTTCATCGTATTCTTTTACATGCTGCTCTCACCAAACACATGATTGTGCTTTCACCAAACACATGATTGCGCTTTCGACACACTTTAGCTGCTTTAATAGGCTGTTGAAAGTTGTCCCTGCTTTGAGATAAATCTATTCTTCATGTTGTAAAGCATTTATTTTTCCTCAAGCAGCATTCCTAAACCATTTGTCCAAGACTGAAACAGGAGATTGGCTGTGGGTGTGTGGGATGTGGATATTTTCACGCAAACTCAAGTTTTAATTTATCACATGGATTTGTGATTAGTATTAGATTAGATAGAGAATAAAACCCTATGACGTTATCCAACCAAATACTCCCAGGTGACTGCCCAAGTTAGGGACAGAATAAATATCCCTCTGTGCTGTCTCATCAAACACATTTTTCTGCCACATCTGGGAGAGATGTCTAATGGTCAAGTCAAACACCAACTTGACAATATCCAAGGCATCACTATCATTAAGTAAGTCCTGTGCCACTGGTAGGGCAGGTTCACTAGAGTATGTTTACAATTCTGCAGTTAGGAGGGAGCAGCCAAGTGAGTCCTCAACATTGTCCCTGGACCACATGACATTCAGTCAAACACAGGCAGGGAAACCTCCTCTTGGTGAATCTGTAAGATCTCACAATGATGTAGGAGTGGAAGTGGGTCATTCAGCCCATCGAGTTTGGGCCACCATTCAATGAAACCAAGGCTGATCTGATAATCTGCAACTCCAATTTCCTGCCTTTCCCCCTTCATGCTGATTTGATTTTCTGATTAAAACTCTGTCTGTCATGTACCTAAATATGCTTCAAGACCCAACCTATACAATGTTTCATGATAAAAGATTCCACAGATTCACTACCCTGGGAGTGAAGAAACTCCTTCTCAACCCTGTCTTAAATGATAACCCCTTATACCCTCTAGTCCGAGAGTCTTCCACAGGGGAAACAACCTTTCCATATCTACCTTGTGAAATCCCATTAAGAATCTTGTACATTTCAATATGGCTATCTACTCAACGTCTCTACAAAAGACCGATTCTCCAGACCCGGTATCAACCTGGTGGACCTTCTCTGGATTGCCTTCAATGTCAGTATATTTTTCCTTAGCTTTAGGAACCAAAATTGTTAACTGTATTCTGGCTGTGCTTTGTATTGTTTTAGCAAGACATCTCAATTTTTATCTTCCATTTCCTTTGAAACAAAAGCCAACATTCCTTTTAGTTTCCCTATTACCTGCTAGATCTGAATGCTTTTTATTGTGATTTGAACTTGAGGACCCTGTTGAGTGTACTCCTCCATGTTGAATACCAGTTGGAAAAAGCACTGCGGGTGGAATGAGCATGGGATGTATTCTGGGTCAGGGATTTCAATGTTGATCATGAGCAGTTGCTTAGTAATACCATTACTGGCAAAGCTGGCTGAGTCTTGAAGGACATAGCACTGGATTGAACGTGCAGTACATAGTGAAGGAGCCAACAAAAAGGAAAATTCTATTTGACAAATGTGTCACAGATGTATCTTACCATGATAGTGGTGGCAGTGGGCCATGCAATCCTTGTAGAAACAAGGCTCTGCTTCCACACTGAGAATAGCCTCTGCTGTGTTGTGTAGTCCTACTACTGTTCTAATTGGAATTAATTTCAAATAGACCTAGCAATTAAAAACTGTACCTACTGAATCATAACCTGCTCAGAGATGCTTACGTTAGGTTCTGCCATGGCCTCTCAGTTCTTGGCTTCATTATAGCCTTAGTTCACCAATGGACCAAAGAGATTAACTCAGATGCAGGGTAAGAGTGACCGCCCTTAACATAAGTGAGCATCTGACTGAGCATGGCATCAAGGAGCCCTAGTAAAACTGACGTCAATGGGGATCAGGGGTAAGCCTATATAAATGGAATCATATCTAGTACATTGTTTGTTGGAGATCAGTCATTGCAGTTCCAGAATATAGGTGCAGGAATCCCTTAGGGTAGTATCCTAGCCTGAACCATCTTCAGCTGCTTTGTCTCTGACATTCCATCCATTATAAGGTCAGAAGTGGGGATGTTCGGTGATAATCACACAATGTTCGGCACCATTCACAATTCCTCTGATACAAAAACAGCCCACCAATACAGACAACTTGCAAATAGGACATATGATAAGAAACAGACTCAACAATGTTAGGTTTTGTAAACCATGTGATGTTATTGCTTACATTGGAAATGTCACAGCGGAATTTTATTCTCAGTCATGCTCTATTTTCTTCAGTCACCGACTCTCCTTTTTGATCCTTTGCTTTCTATTTTATATCCATAGAACAGTAGAAGCTTAAAGCACAGTATGTCCTTTACATTGCTGTGTTTGTGCTAGCTGTTTGCCAGAGTAATCCAAAGATAATCCCATTTCACATGCTTAGCCATGCAATTTTTGTGCTAACCAACTTATTTATTATTTTCCTTGAAAAAATGTATTGCTAGTATGCTATAAGTATGTGTCACGCACACGGTATATATTTTAATTAGCTGGGCCACAGCATAAGTCAGCATCTATCATGTTGTGCCCCAGAAGTAATCAATACTTTGTCAGTCCATAACAAGAATTAGTGCTCTATGAAACTATACCTCAGTAGGAATTATGGCTGATGAATTATGAATAAAGTCCCCATGGAATTCTATTCCAGAGGGATTTGGAACCCTGCTGAATCTATATCCAGGGATTAATTTGGTCCCTATGAAATGGCATCAAATAATGTTTGGAGCAGAGATAGTAATCTTGCCAGAATTCTCAGTTTTGTTTGAGGAGTCAGATGTTTAGTAGTGGATATCTTGCCTCTGTGTCAGAAAGGTGTGGGTTAGATGTTTAGTTCGGCGATTTGAGCAGATAATCCAGGCCACTATCTCAGTGCAGTGCTGAACTGCAGGAGGCACCTTTTTGAACAGAAAAATTAAACTGAGGATGATCTGCTTCTTAAGGGAATGCAAAAGATCCCACGGTCATGACATAAGGACCTGGAGGTCTCCTGGTTTCCTGCCTAATATTTATCCACCAACCAACATCACTAAAACACCCAATTTTCTCATTGGTTCAGGGGATTGTGGTACAAATGAGTTGCTGTATTTCCCGTGTTACAGCAGTGATTATATTGTTGAAGTACTTCACTGGTTGTAAGTGCTTCAAGATCTCTTGATGTGTGAAATATACAATCGATGTACAAGGTGTTACATTCTATTTGCTTTCCTTCCTTTTGAGTAAGTCATTTATACAAAATCAGAGAACAGATGATTAGGATGAAATATCGACAACTTGTTTCTCTTGCTAAAGTTCAATAATTCTCATTATATAGGCCAACGAAACATCTCCCACTGGGTTAGTGGAAAAGCTAGTCGTCAGTGTTCCCTATAAGGGATGCCCAGCCGCTTAGAGGGTCTATGCACACCACTGGGCATCTGGGCACATTGACTTATGGTTCTGCAAGTTGTCACCATGCTCAGACTTGGAAGGTCCACACAGCAGCAGGAAAGATGAGGGGGAACTGTCTGAGTTACCTGTCCTCAGATATAGCAGAAGTTTGGATGCAATAATTTATTCTGGATGACAAGCAGCTTTTTTATTTGAATGTCCAGAGAGTTGTAGGAGGGTTTTAGAACTTGATTTTAACTCTGTGCAAGTGAATGAGTTTTGAGTGAGTTAAAATTGGCCCCCATGGTTGAAGTTTCTATTTGGATAAGAACACTGTACAAGCATTCCTGAACCATAGTCCAGTACAAATAATTGTTGGAGAGTTGGGTTTGTGTTTGGCAGGGGAAGGGGGACGTGGGGAGTAGATGCACAATAAAATGAGAAAAATGCAGCGCTAAATGCATCCATTTCTTGTTTTTTCTTTAGAAGCTTGATGCCCAAGACGCTGGATGGTCAGATCACCATGGAGAAAACACCCAGCTACTTTGTTACCAGAGAGGCACCAAAGAGAATCTTCTCAATGGCAAAGGGCACTAAACTCATCGTAGTGGTCAGGAACCCAGTGACGAGAGCCATCTCAGACTATACCCAGACACTGTCCAAGAAACCTGAGATTCCAACCTTTGAAGTTCTAGCCTTCAAGAACAGAACCCTAGGACTGATTGATGCCTCATGGAGCGCTATCCGCATTGGAATCTACGCCTTGCACCTGGAGAACTGGCTCCAGTTCTTTCCCCTCTCCCAGATCCATTTTGTCAGCGGGGAGAGGCTCATCATTGACCCAGCCGGAGAAATGGGCAAAGTGCAGGACTTCCTGGGCCTCAAGAGGATCGTTACAGACAAGCACTTTTACTTCAACAAAACCAAGGGGTTTCCTTGCCTGAAGAAACCAGAGGACAGCAGCACGCCGAGGTGTCTCGGCAAATCTAAGGGGAGGACTCATCCAAAAATAGATCCGGATGTAATCCACAGACTACGGAAGTTTTACCGGCCTTTCAATGTCATGTTCCATCAGATCACAGGAGAAGACTTTGATTGGGAAAAGGATGAAAATCAAGAAATCAGTTGAGGATATCGACAGCCTGAAATTTAAAGGAAGAGATAATAGAAACTGGTTTCTTACTGTGAAAAAGATATAAAAAGAATAAGACTATATTGTTAGTCTGATGAAAACAAAAATTTTATTAAGACTGTAATTAATAAAAAAGGAGAATAATTTTCAAGTTATATTACAGCTTACCAAAGGTGTTGTGCTTATGAATTGTAATTATTTTGAAGATGAGTTGTATTGAGTTGAGCTTGAGTTTTCTGGGATTTTCTGAAGTTCTTTTCACCCATATCAGATTGCCCTATAAAATCACCTGAAGAGCTCCAATCTGTCTTTATTGTGTCTCCTTCAGGAAGTGGATCTTTAATTGATTTACTTCTACAATGCAAGAAGCCATTTTCATGGTAAAGGTTATTGGCAGAGAGTATCAAGTGAATGTTGGTATTTTGTGTTCATTAGAGTGAGGAACATAAATGCTGATATAATTTCCATTCCAGCCACTGAACAGTATGATCCCAAGGCAAATACAGCACAGGACAGGTACAGAGAATGCGAGAAAATTTATTGAGAGTCTGCAGTCCAGAAAAAAGGACCACTTAGCCTATTATGTCTGCCTCAGCTGAACAATGAGCTAACAAGCCAAATCCTACTCTTCAGCAGGTGGTCTATATCTCCACAGGTCATGACATTGAGGTGCACATCCAGACACCTTTTAAATGAGGTCAGGGAGTGTGGTCTCTGCTTCACCCACACATTCAGACAGTGAGTTCCAGACTTTCACTGCATGAAAAAGTGTTTCCACATCTCTCTTCTAATATTTCTCCCAAACACGTTAAATATACGCCCGCTAATCTCTGATATCTCTGTTAAGATAAATAGGTCCTTCTTGGCCATTATATATCCAAATTCCTCACAACTTTATACACTTCAATGAAACCTTCTCTCAGCTCCCTCTGCTCTAAGGAGAACAACCCCAGCACATCCAAAATTTCCCTCCTCAGCGAACATGTGTTAAGTCTCCTGTGTCCTCGCCAACGTAATAACAGCCTTTCTGAAATTGATTATATTGACTTTGCACAGAGAAAGCACATAGACCTCATCCATGGTGACCAGAACTACACACATTATTTAAGTTGTGGGGTAACTAATGATTTGTACAGTTCAGGAATCTGTGGGCATTCACAACAAGGTTCCTCACTTTCTCTATACTTCTAAATTATAGTGCACTCCTTTGCATTGTCTGACCTCCTCAAATGCATTGTCACATTTCTCCTGGTTGAATTGCATTTATCACTTATCTGACCATCTGACCAGTCCATTAGTATCTTTCTGCAGTCTACAACTATCCCCCTTACTATAAACCATTGCAACCATTTTTTGTGCTGTCTACATATCTCTTGACCATGGTCCCTGCATATATGTCCATTTCATTAACATATACCACAAGAAGTTGAGGACTCCAAGGTGTTGCAGAACCCTACTGGAAACAGCTTTCCAGTTGCAACAGTATCAGTCAACAATTATCTTTTATTTTCTGTTGCTGAGTAATTTTGTTTCCAGCTTGTTATATTCCTCAGGATCTCACAGACATTTTTTCAAACCAATTTGCCATGTGGGATCTTGCTAAAATCTGTGCGGACCGCATTAACTGCAACACCCTCATCAATCCTCCTTGTTACTTTCTCAGAAATGCAAACAGATTAGTCAGGCACAACATCGTTTAAGAAATCCATGCTGACTAATCCAAGGCTGTAAGTGACCGTTTATGCTGTTTCCTCGAATTGATTTGAGGATAGACTAACTAGCTTGTAATTGTTTGGATTATCCCTTGCTCCCTTTTTAAACAAAGATACAACATTAATAATCATCAACAAATAAATATTACAACATTGACAGTCCTCCAAAGCCCAGTAACTGTCTCCAAAGTCGATTGGAAAATGATGATTAGACTTTCTGCTATTTCATCACTGGCTTCCATGAACAGCCCCTGATGGATTTCATCCAGCCTTAGTGATTTATCTAATTTCAATGATGCTAATTCCATTAACACTTCTCTTTCTCTATTTATCATATCCAGTACATAACTCTCCTTTGCTATAATAGCATCATCATTCCCACCCACTCTTTATGACAACAGACACAATGTATTCTTTAACATATTCAATGCATTCCTAATTGCACACTCTACAACTGTTTCACTCAAGCATAGTTTTCTGACTGTTCATCCCTTACTGATAGGTAAAGCTCCTTTTACATGCTCCCAAACACTCCAACAGCAGCAGCAACACAGGTTAGTTACTGTTCCTTTTGCTCTGTGCTATCAATTATTGTGATCCACAACGGGAACCTGAGTTCATATTTCTTCTCTCACACTTACAGAGTTCCTTTACAATTGTTCATCTCAGCATGAACTGGAAATTGAACCTGGGCCAACCTGAACCATATAACTTCATCATTCAGTAGCACAATTTATTGAGATACTTGTTAGTAACTTCAAGAGTTCTGCACTGGTATAAAACTGATATCCAGTCGTAACCCCCTCCAGAAGTTCGTGTAACTGAGGAGATGGCAGAAGGGAGTTATGAAAAAAAACTGCAGGTTTAATCGTACATTTAGTTAAGATCTGGCCTATCCTAGTCACAGGCAGAGAAACAGTCAGCTATCAGGAATGAAAACATTAATTGCCATGAATTTACAGCAAGCTAATCAGAATTTGCAAAGAGAAATGATTGACTAATGTTTCAAGGATGGAGGCTTGAATGAAGATAGAAAGATATTAAGTCATTTTAATGCGCTTAGAAAAAGAGAAAGAGTAGAGGAAGGGAGATGAAAGAATCAATAGATTCAGAGAAGGAAGTAGTCCATCTATGTGAATGAAGTACTTTTAAGTCTTTACTTCAGTTGTTTCTCCCCAAGTTTTTTGCTTGTCTTTTGGTATTCACAATGGATATGTCATAACAAATCTTTTCTCTTCATAAATCTGCGCTGTATTTACAGTCCTCACTGTTTTTATTTCAGATTTCCACCTCTTGTGTTTTGTTTTGCTTTCTCCAGTTAGCCACAGAGTAGACACCTTGAAGCCTCCTTGGAGCAGGTAGAAGGATGGGAAGGGGACCGTAATTGGGCAGCAGATGGAAACTCAGGTTACTGAGAGCAGGTTAAAGTTTTGGTGTTAAGAGAACAGAAAGTTTCAAGCAAGTCAGCCTTCCTGAAAGTGGTAGGAGAGAAGGTCTTTCACATCCACTAGCACACCATGAATTCTCATTAATTCTCCAGCCTTCTGCAATTACATTCATAGTCACAATCTTGTTAGCCAAAAGTGGTATAAATCTTCACAAACATGACCATTTGGGCAGCTCAGTGGTTAGCACTGCTGCCTCACAGCGCCAGGGACCTGGGTTCAATTCCACCCTCAGGCAACTGTCTGTGTGGAGTTGGCACATTCTCCCCGTCTCTGCGTGGGTTTCCTCTGGGTGTTCCGGCCAACTCCCACAGTCAAAAGATGTGCAGGTTAGATGGATTGGCCATGCTAAATTGCCCGTAGTGTTCAGGGATGTGTAGATTAAGTGGGTTATAGGGGAATGGGTCTGGGTGGGATGCTCTGAGGTTGGTGTGGACTTGTTGGGCCAAAGGGCCTGTTTCCACACTGTAGGGATTCTATGATGACTCTACGATAAATGAGGCATGTACCTGGTGGGGTAGACATCATTTGAAAAACTCTGGTGAGTCCATACTTCAATTGGGCCCTTACCATGGGTCTTGCAGGGTCTTTCTTTGCTTATAGTATTATCTGGTAAGGAATGCAGCCTGCTTGAGCCAATTACCTCATTAAAAACTTCATTCATAACAGCTCTTACAAGGTTTTTGCTATCATCTAAGGGTTAATGGATACTGAATCAACTGACCTCCCTAAACCAGGCTGGCTTATAGTAAGGAAACTGACCAGGATAGGCATGAGAGGCTAAAAGAGAGGCTAAACACAAAAGAGAAGAATAATGGTGTCAGATTGAAAATTTAGGACAAGGATTGAAAGTTGAAGGGTGTGATTACTTGTGGAGGAGGAAGAATCCTGGAGAATGGAAGCATGCATCTGGGAATTGTGGGTTGATGATTGGTGAGGAGGATAAGGAAGGATGGAGCCCTATATTTAGAGTTGGTAACAGAATTAGATAATGAAATGTGCCGATGAAGAGGAAGAAATATGTTCTTCTTTGAAGATGAAATGTTGAACAAAAACCAAAAGAACTGCGGATGCTGGAAATCAGAAACAAAAACAGAAATTCTGACAAAGGGTCACTAAACCCAAAACATTAACTTTGATTTCTCTCCACAGATGCTGCCGGACCTGCAGAGCTTTTTCAGCAATCTCTGTTTTTGTTTGTGATTGAGAGATGTTGGCATAGGTACATGAGCACATTCCCTGCACTCATAGCTACAGGTTGAGACTTCAGTCCCCCAAGCTGTGAACCTCTGTGTGCATTACTGCTAAGAAAAATGTGATATGGGGTATCTGAACAAGTAAAGCATCTAAAATAATGACGTTTGCTTTGTCAAACAGTTAAAGTTGGACAGGGAAACTCAAGCATGGTATGATGCGTGGAACTGTCAGAAAATCAAGCCACATTTGTGGTTGAGCCTGCGACCCATTCAGCTCTTTGTTGAAAATCAATTGAATGTGTAAATTCTCCGAGTTGAGATGAAAGGTCGGTGACCTGATCGGACCTAGCCAGCTGAGAGTTCAATACTGTCTTGTGTGTTTACTGTAATCCTGGCACATATGTGAGGCCCATTAAGGTTCAAAAAGTGCAACATTGGTACCCCTAATAAATGTGTCATCTGATGGAGATGCCTGTCACCCAATCTACTGTGTAACTGTCCCCTGTAGTGACAGTCTCCGGTAGTGACAAACTTTTAATGCTTCATGCCCCATTGAGTTTGACTAGACAATGATACATGCCCTGGCAGAGCGCAGCAGATCATTTGTCCTCTTGTGGTGCTGGAGCCAGGCTCTCTTGTACCTACCAGGAGCACGGACATCTGCAGCTATCGTGGCCCATGTCGCTTTGTCAGTTGCGATAGTCTCCTGTTTCCATCCATCAAAAAAAAATCTTTTCTCATCTGGGTGGACCACTTAGTGGGATGTTATTGAAATGTGGGACCACTTTCCATCTGGTATTGGACACAGAGGGAACTGGCAGCAATCAACACTGGGTGGGTGATGCTGTTGGCTTACAGACAGTGAAGGGCTGTTTGAGTGCCATTTAAACATGGTGTCTGAAGTTTCATTTCTGCAAGGTCCTGACGAGGTGAGAACTTTCTGCCTGTCTGCCCTATGAGATTCAGTGTTTTCTGGTACATTCACATGTAATGAGCTGTACCCATGTGAAACAACCTGACTCCATGTACAAACGCCACACTTAGTCTGCAAGAAACTAGATTCTGCCCTCAGTGGCTCTGAGCGATGAAAGGAGGATTAAAACCAGAAGGATCCTGTACCGGATACCATCCACACAACCCATGTGTCTATGCATCATCAATAAGCTGCGTGAGTGACATTAGAACACAGAACGGCCATTTACAACCTTTCCAATAGATTTAAAGACATGTACAGGAATATCAACTTGTAGGTAGAAACTTACTTTAACATAGTAACCATCCCAAAACGTTTTAGGAAGAGTTGATGGAGACAGTGAAAAGTGCTGACAAATAGAGGCCGTGAAGTTTTGGGAGGGAGTGGGACTGAAATGGTTGAAGACCCAGCCACCAGAGGTGGGAGAAGGGGGCCTGGAAACAATGTGATGAGTGTTAGCCAACACAAGTTGAACATCAGCATGGAGCGGGTATTTGGATAGATGCTTGGGCCACCGCAAAAGAAATAGGGAGAAACATGCTGGTGATGGCAAAGGTTTTGAATCCGATGCTGGTCACGGCATTAAATGTAACTGGATTAAGGATCCAAAAAGTCAGTTAAAATAACACCTGTGTAGTTTTTTAAAATTCTGCACCAGAAAATTAAAATTTACATGAAGCTGTCAGATCGTCATAAAGTCACAGCTCATTTACAATTATCCTTTATGGCTGAAAACCAACCTCTGACCAATATGTGAGCCCGGGCACTGATCAATGTGGTTAACTCTGATTCATAGAAGCCACTTAGTTGTACCAAACCAGTAACAGTTTTAAGAAGAAGGTTAACCACCAATTTCTAAGGATAACTATGGAAGGAAAAACCTTGTCAGTAACCTCCACCTTCTGTAAATAATTGGTTTGAAATACACAGTTGGACAAAGCTTCATCAGGAAGGGAACAAAGTATGATTAAGGTATGTTGCTAGTGAGGCTGATTACAGCCTGGGGAGTTGAATTTGAGAACGGCATTGTGGATGATAAGGATTTTACCAGCACTGAAAATAAGAGAATGGAGGTTGGGGCAGGCAGACATAAAGGAGTAGAATGAAGAGATGAGCTTTTTATTCAAGAGGAAATGGAGGGTGCAGTCTGCATCATCCTATATGAGAACTCAGAGGATAGGAATGGAGTTAGGAGGTTCTTAGCGTTCATCCTTCCAGAGGACTTTGTGACAGACAGGCTGGTGACTGCACTGAGACACTTGCAAAGCAAGGCTGGGACTTTAGCCCTCACAGCTTGACATGCTTGAAGATAATATGATTGAATAGCTCAGTGTAAGGGAGAAAATGGTGGAAAGCAAAGATGGAATTCTGGCTGTAACATGCAACTGGGTGGAACAAGAAGCCATTTCTGAAGATGTAGAAGAACAAAAGGAATGAAACCAATGAAAAGTAAGTCCCACTGGTGAAGCTACAGGTGGAACAAGAATTTGCAACAACACCAATGAGTTTCCCCTGCCAAGACAAAATGGAATAGTCTCAGCTGTGTTGCACTCCATCACCAAATAGCCCCAGTAGCTTCTTTCCCAGGCTCACACACATGAAGGATCCAACTGATTCCTTTGTGAAGTTTTGGAGCTTAGCCTGATTTTGAGGCTGCGCCTGCACGTAAGGAGAGAAGAGTCAGATAAGAAATGTCTCTTAAACTCTTGTGCTGGAAACATGCACTTGCACTCAAACAATTGGTCTATGGATGCCACAGGAAAGTTGACGTTTCAGGTCAGGACCCTTCAGGATTGACAAATTGATTTGCCTGCTCCTCTGATGCTGCCTGGCCTGTTGTGTTCGTCCAGCTCCACACTGTGTTGCCTCTGACTTGGGAGTTCTTGCTGTGTCCAAGGTCTATGGGGTTTGTCTTCTTTACTCAGAACTCCAAAGACGTGTGGCCCACAAAGGACAAGCTGATAGTAATTGAGAATAATTCTACATCTGGCTCTAGTTTCTCACCAGTAATTGCTTTCATTGTTTGGCACGAACTGCCCATTTGTCCACCTTTAGCATTGATTCGAGTGCGGATATTAATTGAAGATGTGACTGAGCATTTACTGTACGTACATGAGGCAAACAATTGATTCTGAAACATGACAATCATTTATTATGAAGCTTTGTCTTCGTGACTGCCTCCATTTCCCACAGTCAGAAGTTAGTCTGCTATTGACTTTTATCCACAAGCTAATGCAGCTTGCTAAGTCTGAGCCAATCTCCCACAGACAGAGAGAGATTAATGAAACAAATTCCTGCTATTAAAATGGAGTTGCCACTAACAGGAACCACAAATCTCTCTCCATCAGAACAGCAGGCAATATGGAGTATCTGCTGAATGGACCTCAATTTTGGATACAATCAGAACATTCGCCATCAGAATTTATTTATACTATCCCAATGTTCCTTCTAATAAAATACTCGTTATTATTCAGACAAAGGAGAAAATCAGTGAAACAGTGTTTAGGAGCACAGTTGTGTTCGGAAAATCAACTTGGATAGTGAGAGTGAAGCCATTTAGGGAAATAGACACAAAAATGAGAATGTTAAGTTAGAATATTGGGTGTCAAATTAAGTTGGCTAGCTGAAAGGAACTTGGTGTCAGAAAGATAACGGTTGAGTTATCGATAAGCTGTAGTTTATGGAGGATGGAGGTGAGCTGGCTAGGTGCGTGTACAGATAGCTGAATCTGAAAATGACAAAGGCCTGCAAGAGGATTTCAGAAGTAGATGACCTGAAGCAAAAGTGGAGGATAGCAATGTTCCAGGGATGAAAGTAGGCAGTCTTTGCAAAAATGAGGATATGTGTTCTGCTCACGGTCACATAGGACACAAAGATCACCAACAATGGCTACTGGTGTTGTTGTGTCAAATGCCTGTCATTAGTTTGCTCTTTGCAACCTCTGAAACCTATCAATTTAACTTTCAGGCAAGTTTCAATTCCTCTGCTAGGGAAGTGAAAGTCAGCTTTCACAAAAAGTGGATCTTTATTCTGACCTGCTTCAGAGGAGTCAATTATGGACCTTATTTTTGTTCAATTTTCCTTGGCCTACTAACCTAGCAGCAATGACTCAAAAATGTTTTGGCTGTTATCCAGTACCTCAGTCAATGACCACTGCAAGACCTAATGGAAACTGATTGGAGACTATCAATTGTCAGAAGCACTGCAGCAAACCCCATTCCACCCCAGTCACCATTCACAAAAATATGGCTTCGTCAGGAGTGAGAACCCTGGCTGGTGTTAGACCCTCTAACATGAACTGCTCGGAAAAATGTTACTTACCCCCTTTTCACAGCTCTTCCTCAGGTCAGGGAACTCAGCAAAAACCAGGAATGGAACTAGAGAGCTTCCTTGGTATCTCTGGCTCAGCACCACATGAAAAATTGTTTTTACACATTGTGTCCTCAAGTAGATCTTCTTCCTAAAAGACCCTGAGCTCGGAGTTGCCTGCTACTTCAACATACCACCATGTTCCCTTGTGGGGCATAGATAGGGAATGGCCAAGATCTTTTTCACTGGGTTGGGCAGTCCAGAACTAGAGGGCATAGGTTTAAGTTGAGAGGGGAAAGCTCTAAAAGGGATCTGAAGGCTAACTCTATTATGCAGAGGGTGGTATGTGTATGGATGAGCTGCCAGAGGAAGTGGTGGAGGCTGTTACAATTACAACATTCAAAAGGCATCTGGATGGGTACATGAGTAGGAGGGGTTTAGAGAGATATAGGCCAAATGCTGGCAAACAGGACTGGTTCAGTTTAGGAAATCCGGTCAGCATCGACAAGTTGGATTGAAGAGTCTGTTTCTGCACTGTACAACTTTATATCTCTATCAATCTAGAGCTTCTTCCGGTTCTAATGAGTAACTCAGCTTGTTTGGTTCAGCTTCACCTTCAACAATTCAGTGCCAAACATCTAGGAACCTCATCCAAAAATGAAAAAAAAAACAGTACAGGTATCTGTGCAGATGGCATTTTTTGCTGATTTAGCTCTATCCTACTTTTGATATGATTCACCAGAGAATTCAACCTCATTATGCACTTAACACTCATATCAATTATGAAAAGTCTTGAGCAAAATTAATATTTACCCAATGCAGAGCTGGAAAATTCCACTTTGCAACTGATTACAACAAACTACCATACAGCTGGTGTATACTTCCAGTGACATTGTAGGCCCATGTGTGTGTCTCAGCTCCTGCACCTAAACAGTACATAAAAGCAAAAAAAAATCACTCGAGCCTGGGACTGTACTGAAATTAAGTGAATTTAAGTGAAAATTATTCAGTTTTCACTATACCTCTCATTAGCTTTGAAACTCACCTTTTGTCCCTCTTACTCAAATCTCTCTGAGCACCTGTCTCATTTTCACTTTTATTTCAACACTGTTCCTATTCACATCAGGTTTTCCCTTTGCAAAATTCTTCCTTCGCAGCTGCTCAACTCCAGCTTGAGGCTAAAGGCCAGAGTTTAAAAATGTATCAGGATTACTGTGCTGCAAAAAGATAAACTTTCAATAATGATCTATAAAGATTAAAAATAAAATGCTGGTGGAATGGCAAACACTTCAGTTCAAGGGTAAGTTATCTTGCATACCAAACAAATTGTCAGAGTAATGATTTGTCTGACAGGCTGCTGCTGTGCTATGCAGGATAATATAATGTGCGTGGATTAGTGTGTGATCCATTAATTCTCAGGCAGGACTATCAACAGATCAGTATCCTATGCGAGAAGCAAATGAGCAGCTCACCTACACCTGGTTACTTTATGAAGCGGAATATGGTGAGCAGTACGGGGCAGCAATTTATCTTGGACGGCAGCATGTAATGGGGAGCAAAAGAAACATTAGTAATGATATAGAAGGAGGATTTCATCAGGTCATTTGGGTTTGCTCCACAATTCGATCATTAATCTAAACTTCTCTTCCCTGTGCAATCCCACAATCTTTGATTGCGTTGGAATCTGAAAATCCATCAACCTCAGATTTGAATATTTTCAGCAATTTATTGTCCAGAACCCTGTGATACAGAATCCTCAGATTCAGAAGCCTCTGGGTGAAGAAATTTCTCGTTTTAATCCTAAATAGCTCCTTATCCTGAGACTGCGATAAGAGCATATAGCATCACAGGATCGCTCCTATCAAGCCCTCTTAAACTTTATAGCTTAAAATGAGATTACCTCTAAAATTTTCTGAACTCCACAGAGTGCATGTCCACCTATTTAATCTTGGACAAACTCATCATCCTAGCAATCAATCTAGTGTACCTTTGTTGCATTCCCTTGAAAGCATGGATATCCTTCTTTGCATACCATGTACCGGGCATGGCTCACAAAACCTCTTTACAAATGCAGCAAGACCTCCTTCCTTTTTTCTGCAAACTTCTTGCTATTAATGTAAACATGCCATTCATCTTCCTAATTATTTCCTCTAGCTACATATTTACTTCCGGTGTTGCTTTTACCAAAACACCCAAAAAGCCCTAAACATCAACATTTAGTTGTTTCTCACCTTTAGAAAATATTTAGTTTTCTATTTTTCCAACCAAGGTAAATTTCACATTTATCCACTTATAATCCATCTGTCCCCTTCTTCCCACTCAATACTGTTCTTCCTTGATTGGTTTTCCAGCTGAGATCAGGTCCAGACATCTGGTTTTGAGGTGGTCCTGAGCACCTCTATTTTTCAGCACACCCTCTTGTGCAATCTTTCAGGAAATGCCCTCCCAATAAAAACCTATGCGATGGGATTAGAAGAAGGTTATTTAGACATTTGTACCATTCAGTCATTCAATGATCAACTATGTCACTACCATTAGCTGCACGATCCCTAATCCCTTTGGAGGTTCTAATATAACAAAATCTACCAATTTCAGTCATGACCATTGTCAATAACAGATCCTCCACAGCCGTCTGGGATGAGATTTCAAAAGAATCACCACCCTCTGAGTGAAGAAATTCCTCCTCATCTCAATCCTCATGGCCTGTCCCTTTTGCCGAAACTGTATCCCATAGCTCTCAGGCAAAATGGTAAAATACTGGTACCAGTGAAAAATAACTCTAAGCGAGGCCTTCCTTGGAACAATTGAGCCCCAGTTCCCAGTTCACCTCTGGGAAAGTCCCCAATAATGGAAAATAAGGAGCAGAGCCATTCTGTCAGGACCCCTTGATAGTTTCCTGCCCCTTCTCTGCCACCAACCCCATCTCCACAAGGGCAGGGAAATTCAGTTATTTGTGTACAATTCACTACTTACTTTCCCACCTAGCTTTGTGTCTCCAGTAAACCTGTGTACATTACCTTCAGCCCCTTCAATTAAGTCGTTGATATAAATTGTACAGAACTGAAAACTATCTCTGATCCTTGTCACACCTCATTAGTAATGACCAATTCCTCTATAAATGACCCATTTATCCCTTCTGGACTTACAGAAACCTATAGCTCCAATCTGATAAGCTCTTATCTTTAAAATAACATTTGTTTTGTACTTTATTGAATGTCTTTTAAAAATCCAAATATGCTCGATACACTAATTCCTCTTGAGAAAGCAATTAGCAGAGCAGATAAAGACATTCAAATAGATTTGCCAAATAAGATTCCCTTTCATAAAACCACGATGACCCTGCCTAATCATGTTCTAAGTGCCTTATTTAATAATGGATTCTTGCTTGCCCGGATCACTGATGCAGGATTAATTGATCTACAGTTCCCTGTTTTCTTGAATAACTGCTGCTTTCGTGACCATCCATTCTGAAATCCAGGGAATTTTGGAAGCACACAATATGAGCATAGGAATTATGAACAGAGCATTTGACCCTCGAGCTGGCTCCTCTAGTCAATAAAATCATAGCTGATTTGTTTGTGTTTTGAATTCCAAATACTTCATTGCTCCAATTTATCATTGATTCCTTTGCCTGAAAGAAATCTATCTATCTCCACCTTAAACATATACAATAACCTTGCCTCCTATCTTGTGTAGCAAAGAATTTCAAAGCAGTAGAACTTGCAGAGAGAAAAAAAATTATCCAGACCTAAAAAGGGTGGTCCCTAATTTAGAGTCAGAGAGATATATTGCAAAGAAACAGCCACTCCAGTCCAACTTGTCCAAGTCAACCAAATATCTTAGATAAAACGAGGCCCATATGCCTCTCAACTCTTCTTATTCACTACCTATCGAAATGCCTTTTAAATGTTGTAACTGTACCAGCCTCCAGCACTTCCTTTGGCAGCTCATTCCGTAAGCACACCATCCTCTAAATGAAAATCTTGCCCCTTAGTTCCTTTTTACATCTTTCCCCTCCCTCCTTAAACTTATGCCCTCTAGTTTTGGACAACCCCACCCCAGTGGAAAAGACCTTATCTGTTTACCCTATCCATGCCCCTCATGATTTTATAAACCTCTATAAGGTCACCCCTCAGCCTCCAATGCTCCAGGGAAAATAGCCCCAGCCTGTTCAGCCCCTCCCTATAGCTTAAACCTTCCAAACCTGGCAACATCCTCAGGAATCTTTTCTGAACCCTTGCAAGTTTCACAACATCCTTCCTATAGCAGAGAGACCAGAATTGCACACAGTATTCCAATAATGGCCTAACCAAAATTCTTGTACAGCTACAACCTGACCTCCCAACTCCTATATTCAATGAAAACCGAAAGAACTGTGGATGCTGGAAACCAGGAACTAAAACAGAAGTTGCTGAAAAAGCTCAGCAGGTCTGACAGCATCTGTGAAGAAAAAATCAGAGTTAATGTTTCGGGTCTGGTGACCCTTCTGAGGAAATGTTAACTCTGATTTTTTCTGCACAGATGCTGTCAGACCTGCTGAGCTTTTCCAGCAATTTCTTTTATTTTCCCTCTACTCAATGCACTAACCAATAAAGGCAAGCATACTAAACATCTTCCTCACTATTGTATCTACCTGCAGCTCCACTAGCAAAGAAAAACGAACCTGCACCCCACACTCTCTGTTCAACAACACTCCCCAGGACCTTACCATTAAGTGTATAACTCCTGCCCTGATTTGCCTTTCCAAAGCCCAGCGCCTCATATTTATCTAAATTAAACTCCATCTGTCACTCCTCAGCCCATTGGTCCATCTGATCAAGATCCCATTGTACTCTGAGGTAACCTTCTTCGCTGTCCACTACACCTCCGATTTTTTTGTTATCTGCAAACTTTAGTAACCATACCACTTATGTTCGCATCGAAATCATTTATGTAAATGATAAGAACCAGTGGACACAGCACTGATCCTTGTGGCATACCCCTGGTCACAGGCTTCCAGTCTGAAAAGCAACCCTCCACTACCACCCTAAATCTTCTACCTTTGAGCCAGTTCTGTATCCAAATGGCTAGTTCTTGCTGTATTCCACGTGATCTAACCTTGCTAACCAGTCCACCATGAGGAACCTTGTCAAACACCTTATTGACGCAACAGTGTTCTCTGGTTCTAGACCTACCTATAGGGAGAACCATCTTTTCCACACCTGCTTCATCAAGAATATTTGGGATCTTATATTCTTCAGTGAGGCCACTCCTTAATTTTGTAAACTCCATTGGAAACAAGCCCAGTATGCCCCAGCACAGTGGCTCAGTGCTTAGCACTATTGCCTTACAGCACCAGGGATCCGCGTTCGACTCAACACTTGGGTGACTGTCTGTGTGGAGTTTGCACATCCTCTCCTCTGTGTGGGTTTCTTCCAGTTTCCTCCCACAATCCAAAGATGCGCCAGGTTAGGTGGATTGGCTATGTTAAATTGCTCATAGTGTCAAGGGATGTGTAGGTTAGGTGGGTTAGCCATGGGAAATGAAGGATTACAGGGATGGGGTGGGAGGGTTGCAGGCCTGGGTGGGATACTCTTTGGAGGACTGGTACAGACTCGATGGGCTGAATGGCCTGCTTCCACTGAGTAGCGATTCTATGACCTTTTCCTTACTAGTCAACCCACTCATTCGAGATGTCAGGCAAGCAAAACTCTTGACCATCTCCGATGCACATACATTCTTTTTTGAATAAAGAGACTGAAACTGCACACAGTTTTGAGATGCGGTCTCACTGATGTCTGGATAACTGAAACACAGTATCCTTTTACGCTCAATTCATTTCATAATAAAAGAAAGCATTCCTTTAGCCTTCTTATGTCTTGTACCTGCACTCTACCCTTGTGTGATCCATGAGGAAGAGCGTGGAATAGTGCTGATGTCACTGGATTACTGATAACATAGGAACATAAGAACCAGGAGCAGGAGTAGGCCATCTGGCCCCTTTTGCCATTCAGTAAGATCATGGCTGATCTTTTGAGACTCAGCTCCACTTACCTGCCTGCTCACCATAACTCTTAATTCCTTTACTGTTCAAAAATTCATCTAGCCTTGCCTTAAAAACATTCGGTGAGGTAGCTTCAACCGCTTCACTGGGCAGGGAATTCCACAGATTCACACCCCTTTGGGTGAAGAAGTTCCTCCTGACCTCAGTCCTACATCTGCTTCCCTTTATTTTGAGGCCATGCCCTCTAGTCCTAGTTCCACCTGCTAGTGGAAACAATCTCACTGCCTCCACTTTATCTATTTCCTTCATAATCTTATATGTTTCTATAAGATTTCCCCTCATTCTTCTGAATTCCAATGAGTATAATCCCAGTCTACTCAGTCTCTCCTCATAATCCAACCCTCTCAACTCTGGAATCAACCGAGTGAATCTCCGTCCGCATCCCCTCCAGTGCTAGTATATCTCTCCTCAAGTATGGAGTCCAAAGCTGCACACAGTACTCCACGAGTGGCCTCATCAGGACTCTACACAGCTGCAGCATAGCCTCTCTGTTTTTAAACTCCGTCCCTCTAGCAATGACAGACAGAATTCCATTTGCCTTTTTAATTACCTGCTGTACCTGCAAGCCTACTTTTAGCAATTCATGCACAAGGACACCCAAGTCCCTCTGCACAGCAGTGTGCTGCAATTTTTAACCATTTAAAACAAAGTCCACTTTGCTGTTATTCCTACCAAAATGGATGACCTCACACTTATCAACATTGTACTCCATCTGCTAGATCTTTGCCCACTCAATTAGACTGTCTATATCCCTCTGCAGACTTTCAGTGTCTTCTGCACACTTTGCTCTACCACTCACCTTAGTGTCATCTGCAAATTTTGACACACCACACTTAGTCCTCAACTCCAAATCATCTAACAATTGTGGTCCCAACACTGATCCCTGAGGCACACCACTAGCCACTGACCGCCAACCAGAAAAACACCCATTTACCCCTACTCTTTGTTTTCTACTGGTCAACCAACCCTCTATCCATGCCAACACATTACCTGTAATACTGTGAAACTTTATCTTATGTAGCAACCTTTGGTGTGGCACCTTGTCAAATGCCTTCTGGAAATCCAAATACATCATATCCACAGGTTCCCCATTGTCCACCATGCACGTAATGTCCTCAAAGAATGCTATGAAGTTAGTTAAACATGACCTACCCTTCATGAACCCATGCTGGGTGTTTCCAATGGTACCGTTTATATCCAGATGTCTTGTTATTTCTTTCTTAATGATAGATTCAAGCATTTTCCCCACTACCGAAGTTAAGCTAACTGGCCTATAGTTCCCTGCTTTTTAACTACTTCCTTTCTTTAAACAATAGCGTCACATTGGCCGTTTTCCAATCTGTGGGAACCACGCCAAAGTCCAGTGAATTTTGGTAAATAATTACTAGTGCATTTGCTATTTCCCCGTCACCTCTTTTAGTAGCATGAGATGCATTTCAACAGGGCCAGGAGACTTGTCTACCTTTAGCCCCATTAGCTTGCCCAGCACTGCCTCCTTAGTGATAATGATAGTTTCTAGGTCCTCACCTGCTATCACCTTCTTGCCATTAGTTTTCAGCATGTTATTTATGTCTTCCACTGTGAAGACCGACTCAAAAAAAATTGTAATCCAGGCTAATGCTTTGAGGAAATCTCACTGTAGTAGTTTGTGGAATTTAAATTCAGTTAATGAGTTGGGAATAGAGAGCTTGTCTCAGTAATTAGATTAGATTCCCTACTGTGTGGAAATAGGCCCTTTGGCCCAACAAGTCCACACTGCCCCTTGGAGCATCCCACCCAGACCCATCCCCCATAACACTGCAGGCAATTTAACTCGGCCAATCCACCTAGCCTGCACATCTTTGGACTGTGGGAAGAAACCAGAGCATCCAGAGGAAACCCACACAGACACAGGGAGAATGTGCAAACTCCACACAGACAGTTACCCGAGGCTGGAATTGAACCCAGGTCCCTGGCGCTGCGAGGCTGCAGTGCTAGCCACTGTGCCACCGTGCCACCCTAACGGTAGCTGTGAAGCCATCATCTATTGTAGTAAAAACCTATCTGTCATCCGTAATCCATGTGACCTTCATGCAACTGTGGATGACTCTTAACTACCTTCATAAATGGTATAGCAAGCTTCTGAGTTCAAGACCAATTAGAGATGAGAAACAAATTTTGGCCTCATTATTGACATCCACATCCCATGAAGGATTTTTTTAAAGTTCTTCTGGGCTCTGGGATCCCTCTTACTTTTGAATTCTGCAGCCAGGAACACAAAGTGTACTTTGATTCCCCTTTGTATGCAGCTACCTCCTTTCAGACCCTCGCCTGTAGAATGTTAGAATGTATGTGAAATGATTGTAATGAGGCCAGCTGGGTAGACCTCATAGAATATGAGTTCCCTGATTTGGCCTGTTAATCTGGTCCAATGAGGGACCCCTGGCTGATAGGTATAAACAGGCGTGTCAGACACCCCATGTCATTCTGAGAGCTGGCTCTGAGGGCACTGGATCAGTGTCAAGGGCTCTCCACAAATAAATAAGGGATGACTTAGTACTGAGGAGGCAATGGCCCAGTGGTATTATTGCTGAAATGTTAATCCAAAAACCTGGATAACATTCTGGTGACCTGAGTTCGAATCCTGCCACAGCAGATGGTGAAATTTGAATTCAATAAAAATATCTGTAATTAAGAATCTAACGATGACCATAATCCCATTGTCAACTGTCAGGAAAAACCCATCTAGTTCACTAATGTCCTTTAGGGAAGGAAACTGCCATCCTTACCTGGTTTGGCCTACATGTGACTCCAGACCCACAGCAATGTGGTTGACGCTAGGAAATTAGGGATGGGCAATAAATGTGGCCTAGCCAGCAACACATTCATCCTGTTAATAAATGAAAGAAGGAAAAAGGATACTGGTTTGTGGAGTTATTTCAACAAGCTCCTCAGGATTTGTTGCTCTCAGTCCCAACAATTTCTCCAGGTTCTCTTTCTTTACTAATATATATGCTTTAAGTTCCTCTTTTTCATTAGACCTTTGATTCCTTACTGTTTCTGTTATTTTGTTTTGTTTGGATTTCACCAGTTTTTAAAACTCCCCACCCCTAGTTTCATCCCATGACCAACCGTCCCTCTCATCCCTGCCTCCTTGACCTGACACAACCAGCCCATCTTCCCTCCCACATATCTGCTCCTCCCTCCTCACTGACCAATCCCCACCACTCCCTACCTGCACTCACCTATCACCTTCCGACTTAACTAGCTCAGCCCCACCCCTCCTCTCTCTATTCATTTCTGAGTTGCCTTGCCTTCCCCCATTTTGGAAGAAGGGCCACGATCTGAAATGTCAACTTTCCTGCTCTTCTGATGCTGCCTGGCCTGCTGGTTTCTCCAGCTCCATAATGTGTTATCTCTGCCATTTCCTTATTACCCTTTATGCACTCTCCTGATTCAGCATCTAAAGATCCCATGTTCACTTTTGCTACTCTCTTACTCTTTAGAGATTAGTAGCAGTTTTTACAGTGTGCTTTCATATTTCTGAGTTGTTTGCTTGCACAGCCTATTGCATCACCTTTTGTCAATTTCTTGATCATCCTTTATGCTCCTGAGCCTTAGGTTTGCTACTAATCTTAATAAGATTAAAAACATTTTCTTATAATTGAAGATATGGTTAGTCTCCAAAGCTAACAATTGTTTCCTTTTCTTTGGAGGTTTTATTTCTCAATGGAATGTGAATCCCCTGAGAATCAAGAAATAGTTCTTTTAAATGTTTGCTAAAACTCCCAAACTGTCACATATTTTAATCTAATTCCCCAATCTGTCTTGCTCCTCACATATGTGTAAATTACTTTACTTCATTCGCCTCTTTGATTTTGGATTTGTGTACAGAATTTCAGATGCAATATGAAACATTAACTTTAAATTCGCTCTTTCCCAGAGGATCCTAGTCTACGAAATAACTAATTAACTCTGTCTCATGACACAAAGCGAGATCTAAAACAGGGTTCTCCTGGTTGTTCTTGGAAACAGTTTTGAATATATTCAATGAACTTCAGCTAGTTTAACAAAATTGACTGTCCAGGCTACATGAAAGTTAAAGACCTCCATGATTATTGATTTACATTAATTACAAGGCCCTTTTATTTCTTTATTTCTTTTATTTCTTGGCCAATAGCGTAACTACGGCTCGGTGACATACGAACTACTTCACCTGTGTTTTCAGATCCTTGTTATTTTTCATTGTCATTCATACTCACTGCAATTACAATTCAAGATCCTTCCTCATTATTGTACTTATGTCATCCTTTATTATAGAGCCGTCATTTCTAGATTTCCATTTTATCTATGTTTTTTAAATATCATGTACCCCAGAATATTTAGTTTCCAGTTTTGGTCACATTATGGAAACATATTTGTGAAGGTTATTAAAAATCAAAATAGCCTTCTTTATACTTCATCTTGTATGAATCTTTCATATATTTCAGATAAGGCGAGTTTAATTCTACATTTTCACCTGATTTGGCTTTACTCACTGATGCACTATTACCATGCGACTTTTTGTCACTTCCCGTCACATTCTACTTATCTTTAGCCTAATTGCTACACGGTCTGAGATATTGTCTTTTCTCCTTAGCTTTAAACATTTCCTTGCTGTAAATTCCTCCATCCATGTCGTAATTTAAAGCCATAGTGACATGAATTGCTAGGAAACAGTACGCAACCCAGTTCAGGTTGGCCAGTCCAATGGAATAGTCCCTTGTTAACTGGTACTTATACTAGTGCTCCATGAACTGTAACTTCCAACTTTGATGCCATTTGTGGCACATTGAACTGTGATCTTTGAAACAATGTTAACGTGTACATCGCCTTGGTGGTAATCCAGGGATAATTACTTTTGAGGTTCTGCATTTTTGTTTCAGTACCAGTTCCTCAAACTCTTTCAGCAAAACTTCATTCCTCCTCTTCTGCTCATGCCTTGGTTTCAACATTTTAATGGATTAATCACTCATAATTTGTACCATAAGACACATTGAAGTCAATAATTGACGTCAGTTGAAGTCAATAAGAATTTGCTAGGATTTATAACAGGCAGGTGACACATTAAAACTTGTTCGGTGCAACTGTGGCATATCTTTACCCTGTAGCATTTTGACAAATGCTGGATGTTTACTGAGGATGTTTGTTGAGAAAGTGAAAAGGGAGCTTTATTCTGTATCTGTTCTGTGCTGTACTTAGGAGTAAGTTTGATTGAGCTGAGAAGAGATAGTGCCAGCAACACACCATAGCCTGAATGAGGCTATTGAATCAATGTGAGGAAATGGATGAACTTCAGTAAATCCAAGGTGCTGGTAGTGAAAACTACTGGAATCCAAAAGAAATTAATTCAAAGAAATCTTTGATGTAAGAATGTTCCAAATCATTTAAATAGGAACATTCTATTGTGGCGTGAGCCACAGGCTACTGTAGGCTTAACCAAAGAAGTAGATTTTAAAAAGATAAGAGAAACATAAAACGAGAAAGACTGATTTTAGTGAGTGAATTGTAGACCTTAAACGCCAGGTACCTGAAACCATTGCTGCCATTTGCAGAGTGTTGTAAACAGTGTATCGGAATTGGACAAATGCAGAGATCTAAGAGGATTGTAATTCTGAAGAAAGTTGTAGAAGTAAGGCAGCATGAGGTCATGGAGGGAAGTGCGCAAAACTGTTTATTTTTCTCTCCAGCCATGAAGGCCAAACTACAATTCTAAATAGCGCAGAGAGATTCCAGCACTAAACAGTAAGGAAATAGTCCCTGCGCAACATGACTAAGACCAATAGCTGAAGGTGATGGATGGGGCAAGATAACGCTGCTCACCGATTTGACTTTGTATATTCTAACACAAAGGTACACTATTAATCCTCTGCCTTCTTGCTCAAAGAAGCTCCTTGTTCATGGAAACAATGGAATCCTCCTGTTTTGCCAAATATAGCACTGCTGTCTCATCAAATTTACAAAACATGTGGAGAGATGGCTGGCCAACTTTGCAGCATTAGACAATGAATCCCATTAATCACAGATTTACTTGATCTATGAGTGTTGTGTTTGACTAATGCAGGAAGGCCTCAAACCCCTCGCTGGGTGCCCAATCCTTGGATGAGGCATTTCTGAAGTGATCTTCGAATAGAAAAGAATAGAATAAAACAGAATAGAACAGAAATTTATTGTCACGTGTACCTCTGCATGAAAAACACAGTGAAAAGTTTTGTCTGTCAGCCTCACATGGAACTACATTAATGACAGAGGTCATACATAATAATAAGAAAAATATAAAATTAAGACAAAGTTCATCACAGTTCAGTAAATGGTTCCTGGGCATGGGAAAAGCCGATTAAGGAGTGATGGAATACCCATAACATGGAGTCAGGACAAGGCCACTATTCCAGGACAAGGCCACCACACAGGGCTGCTGGAATACTGGGCCAGAAGCCTCTGCTAAGGAAAACAGCCGTGTCGGCCAAGACAGCCATTCCTGGATCAGACCACATGTCAGGCCACTGCAATACCCAGAAGCCAAAAAAGAAAAGACCTCCACATGGAGACATGACCCCCACACCAGGACAAGACCCCCACACTGGGGCAAGACCCCCACAGCGACAAGGCCCCTACACTGGGGCAAGACCCCCACACTGGGGCAAGACCCCCACAGCGACAAGGCCCCTACACTGGGGCAAGACCCCCACACCAGGGCTAGACCTCCACAGAGGGACAAGACCCCCACACTGGGACAAGACCCCCACACTGGTGCAAGACCCTCACACCGCGACAAGACCCCTACACTGCGACAAGACCCCCACACCGGGGAAAGACCCCCCACCAGGACAAGTCCTCCACACAGGGACAAGATTGCCACACCGGGACAAGACCCCCACACAGCGACAAGGCCCCTACACTGGGGCAAGACCCCCACACCGGGGCTAGACCTCCACAGAGGGACAAGACCCCCACACTGGGAGAACACCACACAGGGACAAGATTGCCACACCGGGACAAGACCTCCACACAGGGACAAGACAGTCACACCGGGAGACCACCACACTGCGCTGAGACCACCACTTCTCTTCCTTTCAGCACCCGGGCCTAGCCACAGACGTGGAGTACAGCCGAGCCTGCATGTATGGACAGGGGGAGTTAGCCAGGGGCCTGCCCCTTGCTCACCAGGAGACCCTGGGATGTCATGAAGCCATATTTGGCTAATCCCAGTGTAATTGTTGCTGCTGCTGGAGACCTCCTTCTTCACCTGCTACTCTCCAGGCTTACAAGAAACGAAAACAAATAAAAAAAAATTAAAATGAAAAGCAGAAAAGCTAAAGAGAAAAGGAGAGAAAAAGTGAAAGAGAAAGAAAGCTGATGTGATAGAACAATCCCCGGCGCGGGTCACCTACTCTGCGACTGTCTTGAAAAAAATCTTCAGAGTGATGTGAAGATCATTCTTGCCCACACCCCTACCTGTTGCTCAGGAACTCAATTGCTTGTGATACATTTTTCACAAGATTAACCTACCAGTCATTCCCATGATGTCAATGAAATACACATATTTTCAAAGTACATGTTAACAGAAAAGCCTAATGGGTGTTTTGTAAAACGATGATACTTTGAATTAAAATAACCCTTCAGCGCGTACATACACTTGGCCATGTTGATGCTAAGTTGGAGAGAAGAAAAGCAGTAAGCATTTCCACTCTTGAGTCCTGATCAGAAGTGTTACCCACGTAAGTACTTGAAAAAGAAGTTGACATAGGTTAGACATCTGCCATGAATGCTCCAACGACACACCGTCTAAACCCACACAGAAGATGGGCAACTTATGGGAATAAAAAGAAAGCATGAATTATTATGGATATTAGAAGCCTGAAAGCAAAGTGCTGGAGATATTCGGCAGGTTCTGCAATATCTGTACAGAGAGAAAAGAGTTAACATTTTGAATCTGATATGATCTCTTCAGAAGGGGAGTCATATTGAACTTGGAACATAACTGGGCTTCTCTCTCCATCTATTGAAGCAACTTGAACCTGTGGACTCATGTCCCAGGGAGACACTGAAACACAGGAGAAGAATGAGAGGAAACGATTAAGAGTCAGCAACATTAGGAAAGTACAGCAAGCTTCGGAGAATGCTCAGGTCTTTGTCTTACGCCAGCATAACCTCAGCCCAGGAAAAAAAATTGTAAAAGTCAGCAATGACACCGCTGACCCATAAAGCTGGAGTTTCAGCACATTTTGAGTTATAATTAATTACTGATTAACAATTCTGCTATTGAGAAAACATTGTGAATGGGCTGTGATAAGATCGGATAAGATGCTGAAGAAAGTGCAAAAGCAATTAAAATCCACAGTCCGTGTGAACATATAGCACAAAACAGGAGGAAAAGGACAGGAGTGGTTTACAACACAAGCCCTTGATTAATTACAGGTGGCAGGGCCCATTGGGATTTATCCAACAGTCTCTCAAATGTACTTCTATTCAACTAAACATAAAAGTTCTCACTAACCTCATTTTGAGCTTGCTAGTCATTTAGTGTTTGCAGAGATCTGTAGATTATCAAAACTACAACAAAACAAAAATTCACAAATCATTCAAGGTTAATGAGGCCCATTAAGGATATTGTAGCAGTTCATTACAACTCTTGTTATCTCAGGGACTGTGTCCAAACACAGCACCAGTAGCCCAGCAATAATAAGTTAAGAAAATGATGAAATACCAACCAGCCTGTGTAATATTATCAGCAACAGAGTAATTTTTGAAATAGAAATTTGCTCGTTTATTTTGCTTAACCCTGTCGCATTGAAATTAAATGAAGCCTAATACACTGTCAAATTTAATTTATTCTCTACCTCTCAATGAGCATGAAATGTTCAGCGCAAGTATGGATATAATACAGCTCTTCCCCTGTTAAATAGCCAGTGCACATTTTATTATACAATATATACTTTCCAAACATAGGCAAGCAACTTTTCCAGGATTCAGCACTTCACCCTAAATGACTTGGTATGGAACCAGGTCTCACAGAATAAAATTCCTTATATTCACATTCCAGCTTAGTCCTAATCCCAGTCACTAAATGGGAATATGACAATTTGCCTCAAGTGCTGGGGCACTGCAGCACTTGGGGACAGAGCATTAGTGGAAGGTACGATTGCAGTCAGAATGGCATTCCTCTTGAGGTGTCTTTGTGCTTCAACTCTGTCATAGAGGGTGGCCTAAAGTGAACAATCTCTGATGAAGGGTCTAGGCCCGAAACGTCAGCTTTTGTGCTCCTGAGATGCTGCTTGGCCTGCTGTGTTCATCCAGCTCCACACTTTGTTATCTTCGTTTAGCAAATATACAGGGTCATTTCTTATTCAGGAATGTTATATCGTTACAGAGAATATTCCATCGTCTGAAATACAACTGTCCATTACGTTAGCGTGCCAGCTGGAGTTTATCTTTTAGGTCACATCTAGCTTCTCTGTTCGCTGCCATTGTCTATTATCCATGATGAATGGCACTTGGGAGAGGTTCTGGAAGCTTGCAAATATACATTGTGCCAACATTAAATTCTCAGACTGAAGAAAACATCTTGCTGCCTTCTTCTTTTGGGGAAATAGTATTTCAATTCAGAGTGTCACATTGCAAAGAGGAGACTACACAGGAACAAGCACATGACCATCAGCCCTTCAAGCTCGTTCATTCAACTTGATCCGTGTTTCCATTCCATTGTGACATGGAGGTAACCTATGTCAGATGTTACTCTGCCCACAAAAGGAGTGTTAAAATAATTTTCTATGTACATCGCATCCAATATTCTGATACTTAGTTTGGACTAAGTTCAGTAATTCAGCAACAGCGATTCCTGATACCTGGACCTGAAACAGTTCATCAGCATCTGGAACAATTGACATGGCTGAGGACTGCCTTAGATAAAAACTTGAGGTTTGGGTTAGGTTTAGGATTTGTTCCCCAATTTCTGATACTGGAATGTATTCTAATGCTGAATACAAGAAAGGTGAGCGTGAACGGAAAGTGAAATAACATAAGCAAGCCAACATTCTGATCAGGAATCCACCAGGCTTGTTCCAACTTCTGTATCTTTAATCTGTTAACTAACACAACAGGCTGCCTTAGTGAGTGTTTGCTCTTGAACTACAGCTCCAACAATAATTGCCACATTTGAGTCCTTCACTATAAGGGGCAAGGGTGCAAGAAAGGGAATGAGAAGTTGCTGTTTTCCAGCCTTACCCATAGTTCAAATAAAGTATCACCATTTTGGGCACTTTTCCAGTCTTACCTACAGTTTAAATAAAGTATCATTATTTTGGGCACTTTTCAAAGTTTTAATGGAGTACCTTGCCCTTCTGGGATTGATTATTGACTCATTGGCAATATAACAATGATTATCGATGCTGATCTGCATCATTCTACCTGAACAATTTCAGGTATGTGATTAATAGTTAGTATCAGAATTGGTGGTATTGGGTTTGGAGTTTGTTATTGACAATCCCTATGGCAATAAGCATGTTCCATTACATTTTATGTTTCTTTAGCTTATGCGGAAGAGTTGCAAAACAGCCTCAAAAGTTTTAATTCAAGGAAACTTGTAGCCTGTGCCAATCTTTTGAGTCTTGTTTCGCATTTTTATAATTCTCAAAAAAAATGACATCAAGAATAACAAGGTGTAGAGCTGGATGAACACAGCAGGCCAAGCAGCATCAGAGGAGCAGGAAAGCTGACGTTTCAGGCCTAGACCCTTCTTCAAACCCTAGGCCCTGTGCTCATCCAGCTGTACACCTTATTATCTCAGATTGTCCAGTAATTGCAATTCCTACTATCTCTGACATCAAGAATATTCAGTTTTAGGCACGCAGACTGATGCTGTGCTCGTTACATTCAATCACCTGCCTTCCTGTGAAAGAATTTCAACATTATTTTATCGCGGGCTTGAAAAGTCACTCTGTAATTCCACTGTCGGATCTTTATTTATTTTGTGTTTTTTGCACTCACTGGTGTTGGATTAAATATTGGGAAAACAAAAGGCATTGTATTCAATTCTGTTCACTATCTCTTCACACCATCCCACTTGAGATTACGCCAGCCTATTCACAAGAGTGGTGTTACATTTGATCCTGAGATGAGTCATCAGCTACGAAAATGAATTATTCTTATTGAATGGTGGAGCAGGCTCAAAGGGCCAAGAGATCTACTCTTTTTCCTTGGCTAGATGTTTGTAATGAAGCTGCAGAGACTCCTACCCTTAGTGTCATCCCATATTTGAACCTGAATGAGAGTTACTTTTTCCCTAGTGCCCAATATAAAGTCTTGTCATTGTTAAATGTGTGAGAATCACATGTTGTAAAGCCTTGCGAGTACTTGTTAACGTTAACTTTGTTTAAACAATAAACAGAGTGAAGAAACAACAAACAATAAAGCTTCATTTCCTTCTGGGAACAAACAAGAGCAGCTTGCCTTTGAGCAACAACAAATTTACAGCCAATGAATGATGATTTCACTCAATTCAGATCTATCGTAAGTGGGTGTCAATTAACTTCTGTCTGGTTTGTTGCAGCCAACATTGCAGCAGTCCCAGGGTGAACACAATGTTCCTCCAACTCGTTATCTTCTGCCACACTCCAGCTCTTCAGTGTCCTTCGCATCCCTCCTTTGCCTGCTCCACTTGTGCAAAGCACTGCCTGTGTACTCCAGACTGGTCAAAGAATCGGAACCTCGCCTTCAGGAGCCATCATTTGCTTCATCCCAGCCCTGGTGGATGACTGGACTGCATGGGCAACTATTTTACATATGAGTGTTTGCCATGTGTACCCCCCACTAACTCTTACACCCCCTCACAGCAGCAAATGCATCAGCGCTCTGCCTTGTTATAAACCACTCGGAGGGGGCAATGAGAGTGGCAAGGGCATTGAATGTATTCTACATAGAGAATATCCACATGTAGTACCCAGCAGCATCATTGGCATCTGCACTGGCAAGGTCCAGCCAGGACTTATCATGACAGGGGCATTGGTGGAGGTGAGATGGCACCAAACAGTGGCCACTTTCATTCCAACAGTGATGGCACGATGAAGGGGACTCATGTGTGCTGCCAGGCCTATGGCCCATGGTGGAGCACTTAACAAAAGGGACTGTCAAATTGAACACTTTTTCTTTATTTATTTATGTTTCTGCCTTTACAGTATATATTTTGGTTTATTTTGCAGTGTTTTAAGATGGTGCCAGAGAGTGACAACATTGTTTAACACTTTTCACTGTAGTTTGTAACAAGTACAAATGACTATCAAATCAAGTCAATTGGGATGGATTTCAAACAGATCTAGCAAATCAAATCTAGGTATCCACGAGGCGCTGTCCGCCTTTAGCAGAATTGTACTCTACCCTCACGGCCTAGCATATTCCTCAGTCTCATCATTACTATTAGTCAGGGATCAACACTGTTCAATGAAGACTGCAGCAGAGATCCCATGTGCAGCACCAACCTGGTGTCAGCCTGGTGAAACTATCAAACAGGACTACTTGTGTTCCAAACAGTATGTCCAGCATTTAATAGATGGGTCTTAGAAAATGCACAGCTGACAGATTGGATCTAAGATCTACAGTCCTACCACATCTAGTCGTGAATCCTGGAAAGTTCATAGAAATGGTATAACAGAAATGTTGTCTTCAATAATGTGAATTGTAAACTCTGTAATATCAGAAATATATTCTCTTTATAATCTCTTAACTACATAAAGTTCTTAGCAGTCCAATGTATATTCACAATCTAACATCTGGGGATGTGACACCTTTATATACGGACCATACAATATATGCCTGATAATATCTCATCTCTGGCCATCAGTGTCTAGTCAACACTAATTAGACCTGAGTTGATTTTGTACATTAGAGACTTTGGAGGAGATTGCCCTTTTACAAACTGAGACCTCTTCTTCTCCTTAAAAATAGCCCAATAGTGACCTTTTTCAGAAATAAAAGAGACCTAATTGTGATCCTGCCTCTTTAACAGGAGTTCTAATGGACAAACTTTCTCTTTAAACAAAGAAGATACTTTCTCTTGTAACAGTTGTTTGGAAATTGTGTAGAAATATCATGCATTGGAAGGCAGAAAGGTAGAATTTGTTTGTTAAAAAAATGCTAAAGGAGAAGAGATAAAGTGCTTAACTAAGCTTAAAGATTTATACAGAAAAAGTGCCCTGCAGCTGAAGGGGATAACAGCCAGTTCTGAAACTGAAACATGTATCAATTGGAAACCTTAGACTTGTTTTGATGACTTGGCATCTAGCTGGAATCAGCCAATTAATTTAAACCAACACTTAGTGATTGAAAGCCAATTGAATTTAAATCTGATGGTTTTGACAACTTCAGCCCAATGCTGTTGTAAGAAAATTGATATGTCATCCAAGGTATATAAGAAGAGGGTTTTTGAAAAATCGGTGTGAGAGCGAACTGCCATCTGAGAAATGAGCACCTAGCTCTCGCAAAAAAATCACTAAACTCACTAAAAAAGTGCTATGTTATCCACTTCTAGCTAGGAGTCTTCATACAGAAAATATCCCTGATAGCAGGATCAGCAGAAGAAAGGTGTTTATGACTGAAGAGACAGTGGAGAAGGCAGAGCATTTCAGAAAACACATTCTGTGTGGCCTTTGGAGACTAAGTTTTAATTTAATTTTTCTCTTACAATTTGGGTTATATTAGTGGGACTTGTGTTTATTGGAATAGTATACCAGTAGAATTTTGTTCAGTTAGGAAATAGTTAAGAGTTAGGGGAAATTGTTTGATTTGTTAGGAGTTCTGTTAGTTTATTCACTGTTAGTGTTAAATAGGTAAATTGTTACTTGTTACTTATAAAGTGAATATCAAGGATTTTCTTTCATTTAACCTAGTATGCACTTAGGTCTGGGATCTGGCCAGTTCGTGTACAGGATCTCAACGGATTTGGGCAAATTTAAAGAGACTTGAGGATTACTGTCCTAGATCTTTAAATAAAACTTAGGTGAGAAAAATCTGTTTAATTTCAGTTACTTGTGGTTGGCTAAATCAAAAGTGAGGGAAATGGCTCTTAACATTGCTAAAGATATTCTGGGATTTGAAGATGCTTCCCAAATTTGCCTAGAAAGTTTAGAAATACAGAGGAAGGATATATTTTTAGACTTAGTAAACAGGCTAGGTTTGGGTTTAACCATGGAGAAGGCGAAAGCTGAAATTCTAAACGAGTTAGTCAAGCATTTATGTAGAGCCACAAAACAGTCAAATGCAGTGCAGTTAGAAAACAAAAGAAATAGAAAATTAGACAATTGGCGTTAAAAGATAAAGAAAAGGAAAGAAGAGCCAGGGCAGAAGGAAGGGAAAGAATGTTTGAGTTGTAAAAGATGAAGTTGGAAGTTGAAGCAAAGGCTTCAAGTGACAGAAGAAAGAGTGCAAGATAGAAGAGAGGATGAGCAAACTCATCATAGCCAACAGCCTGATAGGGATATGTACAAATATGTCCAAACATTACCAAATCTGATGAGGAAGATGTACAAGCCTTTTTTATTTCCTTTGAGAAATTGACTAGACAGATGAATTGACCAGAGGCTGTGTGGGTGATGGTTAATTCAGATCAAGTTGGTCGGCAGGACTAGTGAGATGGTTACAGCACTATCAGGGGAGGTGACAGGAGACTATAACGGAGTGAAACAGGCTATTTTGAGTGCCTTTGAATTGGTACCGGAAGCATATGGACAACTGCTCAGAAATACAAGGAAAGAACCAGGTCAGAATTATTTCAAATCTGAAAGAACTAAACATAGCAACTTTGATAGCTGCGTGAAAGCATTAAAGATTGAAAAGAAATATGAGGATCTTGGAGAGATTATTCTGCTGGAGGAATTTAAAAACTCCCAGAAATGATAAGAACTGATGTTGAGGAACAAAAATTTCAAACAGCGAGAAGCACTGCAGAGATGCTGGATGAATATGTATTGATGCATAAATCGAAATTTAGCTTCCGACAACAATTTCATTCCTTAAGGGGTAGAAATTGTGGAAAAGGGAGATCCCACAATGAGATACAAAACATAGATCACACTGGGAACAGTTTACCACAAGTGAAGAAAGAAATCCGAGAGGGTGCAAAGAAAGTGAAAGGCCTCAGATGTTTTCATTGTAATAGAATGAGACACACAAAGTCACAATGCAATGGGTTAAGAAAGGAACAGGGAGCAAGGATGTGGTAAAAGAGGCTAAACCAGTGGGATGAGTTGAGGTGGTGAAGGAAAGAAGTCAAGGAGCTGCAGGAGAGTGCACATCCCAGTCACAGGTTGGATAGTGAGACAGTGGCCACTCTCCTCAAAAACGTCATCTCTGTGGGCAAGGTTTACTCAGGAAGAACTGAAGATGTAAGTAAAGAAGTTAAAATATCAAGAGATAAGGGAGTGGTCAATCTTTAATAGTAAGAGATGAAAGTATTTGCACTCCTTCTGGAATGTTGTCTGATAGAGTGGTAATCTGTGGAATAAATGGAGAGACATTTAGCATTCTCCTGTGTAAGATCAGGTTGGTAAGCCCAATCAAGGCTGGGGAAGAGACAGTGGGAGCGATTGAAAGAGTGTCTATTCTAGGAATACAGTTTGTTCTTGGAAAAGACCTAGCAAGATTAAAGGTGGGAATGATGCCCCTTGTATTGGAAAAGCCGAAGGAAAACCAGGGAACTGAGGAGTTACAAGGAAAATATAATTAGTTCTCCTAATATGCAACAGTTGCGTTCTTGTGTGACCTTGCACGAGAGAAAACTGCCATAGAAAATCGTGTTATCGGGAAATCAGTATAGAAAATCATTATCCCTGTACACCAGAAAGTTTGGTTATCCAAACAGCATTCTCTATTCATCAATTGTGTCACAGCTAATTCACGTTAATGAAACAAGCGTTGTAGTAGAACTGCCTGTACCCTGGGATTTTTCCAGACTGCGTGGTAACAAGATCCCACAGTCATAAGTTACAGCAAGAAAGAAAAACCAAAGAGAGAGACGAAGCAGTTGTGGTCCAGTTTGCTGACACCACGTTTGGTGAAATGGTGAAGGAAAAACCAAAACAGGTAGAGGATCAGGGAGAGATGTTTAGTTCTGAAGGATTAAAGAAGTTACAACTAAAAGATGAGACAATAAAAGGTTTAGATCATAAAGCCTACTTGGAAAAGGAATCAGAATGTATTCCTGAATGTTATTACCTTAAGTTAGTGCAGAGAGGGAATGGACAGAAATTGTGTTGCTGGCAGTATACAGATAGGAAGTATTGCGGGTAGCACACAAGTACCTGTAGGTGGTTATCCACGAGTGAGGAAGACATGGGCTAAGATACAGGACCATTTCTATTGGTCTAGATTATATAAAGATGTGGCAGAACTTTGCCATAACTGTTATATGTGTCAAATGGTAGGAAAGCCACAGGTAGTTATAAAACCAACATCTTTGGTGCTAATTTTTAATTGAAGAGCCTTTCACGTGGGTTATGATTGAGTATGCAGGTCCCCTCCCTAAAATCAAAAGTGGAAATCAGTATTTCCTAACCATAATAGATGTGTCTACCAGGCTTCTGGAGGCAAATCCATTATCAAGTGTTGAGGCAAAAAAGCTAGTGAAGGCGTTGCCTGCTTTCTTTATCTGTTATGGATGACCCAAGGGGTTTCAGTCAGACCAAGGACCCAATTTTACTGCCAAATTATTGAAGGAGGTCATGGATAGTTTAGGCATCCATCACTTGAAATCAAATGCGTACCATCCTAAATCCAAGGGAGCATTGGAAAGGCAGCATCAGACGCTAAAGACCATGCTTAGGGCTATTGCCAGGATTACCCAAATAACTGGGATGAAGATATCCAACATATATTGTTTGCATCAGAGATGCACCATATTAATCAACTCAGTTTACTCCATTTAAATTGATATTCAGACACAAAGCAAGAAAGCCTTTAAAATTAATTAAGGAAAGGTTGATAGGTTCGAAGTCAGAGATCTCACAGCTGGATTATGTATCTGAGGCGAGTGAAAAATAAAACAAGTGTAGGTGAATTAGCTAGACAATGTCTGAAGGTGGCACAGCATCTAATGAAGAAACAAGCAGATTAGAAATCTAAAATTTGTACATTTGCCCATGGGGATAAAGTATTGATACTGTTACCAGTGGTTGGATATCCCTTCAAAGCAAGGTTTAATGGTCCCTCCCAGATTGAGAAGGAGTTAAGTCAGTTGAATTTTATAGTAAAGATGTCAGATAGGAAAAAACTTCGTTCAGTATGTCATGTGAACATGTTGAAACTTTACTATAATGGGGACAGGGAACTGGAGAAAAATGTATTAGTTACTGCCCCTCAGAATGAGGAACCAAATCAGGATTATTTGGAATTTGATGTACCTCAAAATAAGTTAAATAATGAGGACGTCCTTGGAGAATGGGCTAGGATAGTGAGCTACCTGTTTCAGGAACAGAGAACTGAATTGAAACACTTGTTTCAGCAATGTGAGAACATATGTAGGATTAGAATTGGGAGGACTAATATTACAGTGCGTGAGATTGAAGTAGGGAATGCTGTTCCAATAAAACAACATCCCAATAGGCTTAATCCTCTCTAAGCCACATAAGTACAGAAGGAACTTGAAGTAATGCTCCAAGAAGACATCATTGAGCTGAGTTAAAGCAAGTGGAGTTTGCCGATCATATTGGTTCCTAAACATGATGGTACTCAACAATTTCTCATGGATTATCAGAAGGTCAATGGACCAGTGATTTACATCACAAAGTTAGACATATTTTGTTGTTACTAGCAAGTACCTTTGTCAGAGATAATAAAACGAGTTTCTGTGTTTGTAATCCCAAATGGGCTATATCAATTTAAAGTAACGCTCTGTGGGATGAAGAATCCACCATCCACATTTTAAAGACTTACTAATAGATTTGTGGCAGGATTGACTTAGTGACCTTTAGCCATTCATGTAAAGATCACATGGTGCATTTGGCAGAGCTCTTTGAAAGACTATGGAAGGCAAAACTAGTCATAAATTTAGACAAAACTGAATTCTCGTAGGTGTAAGTGACATTCTTGGGACACAACATCGGACATGGAAGGATGACCCCAAGGAATGTGAAGACAAAAGCCATTGAGGAATTTCCAAGACCATCCATGAAGAAAAAGGTGCTTTCATTTTTGAGACTGAGCAGATTCTACCAGAAATTTGTACCTAACCTTCATAGCATAGTGGCACCACTGACAGATTTGCAGAAGAAGAGCACAAGATTTTGGTGGACCGAACAATGCCAGGAGACATTTGAGAATTTCAAAGCCCTGTTAACCATCGCACCAGTTTTAGCAACACCAAATTTCTTGAAACCTTTCAAAATCTCTATTGATGTCAACAATACAGGGGCTCAAGCTGTGTTGATACAGGTCGATGGTGGCAAAATTGAAAGGTCAATTGGTTATTTTAAAAGAAACTCAATATCTACCAGAGAAAGTACTCTACCATTGAAAATGAGTTACTGAGTTTGGTATTAGACTTACAATATTTTGATGTTTATGTTACAAATAATGTTTTGGGGATGGTTGTATATACAGACCACGTCCTTCTCACCTTTTTGGAAAGATTTAAGGGCAAGAATATGAGACTATTTCATTAAAGTCTTATGTTACAGGCTTTTAATTTATAGATTGTATGTGTTGCGGGTTGTAAAAGTGTTATTGCAGAAGCATTATCACAGGTTTAAAAGAAAATGTGTAGACTAGATAGAACCGGTACAATCCAATATTACTTGCATATACAGAATTAGTATGAAAGGTGTAATTTTAGAATACTGACCTATGTATTTCATGATAATGGTGTTAAGGTTTAAAAATAATAAAGCCATCTTGTCAAAATGATGACATTTCTTTTCCTAAGTGGGGAGACATTATGAAGTTGTGTAGAGTAAGTATAAATTGGAAGGAAGGAAGGTAGAATTTGTTTATTAAAAAATGATAAGGGAAAAGAGTATGTAACTCCTTTAAGAGGTAAAGAGCTTTGCTAAGCTTGGAAATTTATACAGGAAATGTGTCTAAGCAGGTTCAGATAGTTTTGAATTTGAAAGCTGTATCAAATGGCTGTGTGATTGGAGGCCTTAGACTTGGTTTGATGTTTTAGCAACTGGCTGGAATCACCTATCTAATTTAAACCAAGCACTTAGTGACTGAAAGCCAACTGAATTTAAATTTGATGGTTTTGACAACTTTAGACAAATCCAATGATGTTATAAGAAATTTGATATGTCATCCAAGGTATATAAGGAGAGAGTTTTTGAAAATCGATGTGAGACTGAATTGCCATCTGAGAAATAAGCACCTAGCTCTCACAAAAAAATCACTAAGCTCACTAAGAAAGCACTATATTATTCATAAAAGGTACCACAGTACTTCTGAGAATCTTCAAGGAGAAAACATCCCAAACAGGAGGATTGGCAGAAGAAAGGTAGCTATGACTTGAGAACAGCAGAAGAAAGGTGTTTATAACTGGAGACACAATACAGAAGACAAATCAGCCCAGACGGCACATTCTGTGTGGACTTTGGGAGACTAAGTTTTAATTTCTTTTCTTACTACTTGGGTTATATAAGTGGGACTTGAGTTTATTAGAATAGCATACCAGTAGAATTTTGTTCGGTTAGGGAACAGTAAGGATTTAGGGGGATAATTGCTTGGTTTGTTAGTAGTTCTATTAATTTATTCACTGTTAAGGTTAATTATATAAATTTGTCTTTGTACTTATGAAATGAATATCAGGGATCTTCTTTCATTTCATTCCCCTCCTCCGTTCATTCCCTTCTCTCTTACACAGTCTAAAGTTTCCCTCAGAGAAATTGAAATGAATTCTTTTAAAACATATTTAGCTTCTTCAACTTATCATACAGCTTGTCTAACTATTATGCCTTGATTGAAACCCAGCAACAACCACAGCTTGTTCAAATGCAACAATAAATGATTACAATGATGAGCAAGTACTTTTGACAAGACCAACAAAACCTGATTGTTACTAACTACAGGCATGACTTGTAATAATAAATAAAAGTTGAGGAATCTGAGGCTTCACTAAATTAAATCTTGCATTATATTTCTTCAATGATATTTTGATTCCTTTTATTGAGTAAAAGTTGTCAATTCATAGCACATTTAAGCTTTTTTTTAATCTGGTCAATGTATGCGCATGACCCTTAGAACTTGAAGGATATCTGCCTTCAATAACAATTCCAAGATTTTCATACATTTAAATTGATCCCTATACCTTCACTTGTTAAATTATTGATATTAAACAGCTTGTTCTAGAGGCCACTGGAGAGAGCAGTATTGTGAAAATGTTGCACAAAATCTATGTCTGATCTCTGATGTTTCCTGTTTTATGTAAGAGTTGACACAGCAGCAGTTCCTTAGGGCAGTGTAGTGCCCTGAGCCCAACCAGCTCCAAAAATGACCTCTATCCAACAGAAGGACAAATGTGGAGACAAATATTTGCTGATAAATGCACTACTTGCAACTTCTCAGATGGTTCTTGTTTATTTGTAGAAAGACCTGAATGTCCATGCTTGGAATGACAAATAACAAGTAACATTCACGCAAGTTCCAGGCAATAAGCCCCTGCAATAAGAGAATGTCACCATCTAACTTTGACATTCATGTGGTGTTACCATCACAGAATCTCTCTGACCAACAATATCCTGGGTATTATTATAGGCCCAGAGCTTGTCTTCAGTCTCAGGATGTGGGCGTCACTGGTTAGACCAGTGTTTATTGGCCATCTCTAATTTCCCAAAGGCAGTTAAGAGTCAACCATATTGCTGTGGGTCTGAAGTCACATGTAGACCAGACTGGGTAAGGATGGCAGTTTCCTTCCTTAAAGGACGTTAGTGAACCAAATGTTTTTCTTTCACTCAATTAATGATGGTTCCATTGTTATCATCAGATTATTAATTTCAGATTTTTATTGAATTCAAATTCTACCATCTGCCATGTCAGGTTTCAAATCCAAGTCCTCAAAACATTATTGCATTAATAGTCTAATAAGACCAAGACTAAGCCATCACGTCCCCCTAAGAGATACGTTGCTCCTAATACAGTGGTATAAAAAGTGTTAATGTACAAGTAGGTGGAAACACATGAAGCTTACTATTGACCATGGACCGGCCCTGTATGTGTTGCAGCCAGGACAGCAGATCACAGCGTGGGAATTTCATAGTTAGGTAACTTACCTCCAGGCTCCCAACATCTGTCCAACATGGACAAGCCATAGGCACAGTCAGAGGTGTGACAGAAAACAACTACCTCCCTCTCCCCCAACCTTGTGCAGATGAATGCAACTCCAAAAAAACTCTTAAAGTGAACAGTATCTAGGATGAAGTATGCTGTTTGATCAGCACTCTATCCACCACCTTAGATATTCATTCCCTCCATCCCAACAATGGTAATTCACCCAAAATTGTTTGTCAGTACCTTCAAATGTGGAATTTCCTCCATTTAGAAGGACAAAATACAGTCGATGCCTGAAAATCCTATTGCTCGCAAGCTCCCCTACAAGCCACACATAAACTTACCTGAAACCACATTGCCATTTTAGCTGGATCAAAACCTGAACTTGCTTCCAAACAGCTTTCCCTGTGGCATGGACTGCAACAGTTCAAGAAACCAACTCACACTGCTTTCTCAAGGGCAACCAGTGATGGGCTATTGAATGCAGAATTGAAGAAATCAAGAGCAACCTGGAAGTCTGGTGCAGAGGAGACATTGAGACTGCAGCTAGATGTGGGTCCTGTATGTCTGTGGTGGCTGATTTAGCTTTGGCACGGATATGATTAAGGTAGAGAGCAGTTTATCTTCATTGAAATGACTAGCCACTATCAGATACACTGTAAATTATATGGATAGGGGCTACATCTCTGCCTTATTTTATACTGGTTGGATTTTTAAGGCAACTAATTCACGTTTTCCACTAAAGACATGATGTGGAGGCACTGGTGTTGGACTGGGGTAGACAAAGTCAGAAGTCACACCACACCAGGTTATAGCACAACAAATTGAAATCGCCAGCTTTTGGAGCATAGCCCCTTTGTCAGGTGCAGTGAGAGGGATGTGCACACAGACACACTGAAAGAAGGGGTCACCCACCACATTGTTCTATATCTGTAAAATCTTCCTTGCTGTCCTGTTTTGATACCTGACCTAGATAGATTGTAATGACCTCTCTACCTTAATTAATTTATACAGATTTGGATTACTTATTACTTTGGTTAACCCCTCAGCATGTGACCCTTACACGTATCATGTTATTCCAGTCATTTGGTTCGTCTCCAGCACCACCTTTTTAAAAATTTTTTGCAATTATCTTTCTGCCTCATTTAATCAGATTAAGGGTCATCCCTGCACTGGTTATTCAGCTGTTGTCACTTTACTCACCATCTAACACTCTTGGTCACTTGCAGAGACTTATTATCTGACACTCCAATCACACCAGGTGTACAATCTTTTGATCTCCCTGCCCTTGATCTCTCTGTGTATAAACTCTGTGCCTATGTGCTCTTAGATAGATCCTAAGGATTTTCTTACTTTGCATGGGCATCCTGATCATCTATTCACAAGATCAGAAAAGAGGAAGAACATG